>NC_050576.1:12164896-12493896 GCF_011100635.1 Trichosurus vulpecula | reverse complement strand
AATGGAAACAAGTTGCGTTTGTTGCTGTAGTTCATTTGGGGCTTTCTTGGCAAATGGCCGCCAGAGGAAGCCCAAAGATGGGAAAAGGCCACTGCTCAGGAGGCAGGAAGTGATGAGACCAACCGATGGACAGCTGGACTAAATGACTGCTGAGGTCTTTTCCAACTCTGTGACTGTGACTGTGATTCTAAGCAGCTCACCCTGAATTAGGGTGATTAGCACAGGAAGGCAACTGAAAATGGCCTCAGATTCAACCCAACAGGTTGATTCAAGTTTAATCAAAATCCGATTCACCCTGTCCATTGGTTACAGTGATTGACTCAGAAGTTCAGAGCTCTGCCCATAGCTCTCCTTAGCCTCGTACAGGTCCCTGGCCAGCCTTGTGCCTCAGTTTCTCACTTGTAAAATTCAGTAAGGCGTCTACCTGCTAAAGTAGTAAGTTAGCACGTCACAACATGATAGGTCTACTATTGGGCTATAATCTAGATATTCTAGAAGGCACATATATTTGCAGTTCTGGTACTTCCCCTTCCCAAAGTTATTGTCCCAGTAAAATGACCCAAATTTGCACATGGTAATTTAATCCATGTGCCCCCCTCCACCCTACCTATTGCTGCTCATGTGGGTCACAGGAAGGAGCAGCAAGGAGAAGACCTTTGAATAAATCAGAACTGAAATGCAGGTGTTGACCTTCCTGTGTTCCCACAAAACTAGCCAATGGTGGCCAGTGGTCAACATGAGCCCAGTATCAACAGAGGCTTGTTGACTGATATTAAGTGGGTGAGGGTCCAGTAACCAGGGCGATCTGGTGCCAGAGTTTGGTGGGAAGCCGATAGGGCACAGAAAAGCCTGTGACCCTTCCTAGCTGGGAAACTCCTGACAAGGAGCCTGAGCTTAAGTCTCCACATTTATAAAGTGGGGGTAAGAACAGCACCTGCCTCCCAGAGTTGTTGGGAGACTCAAATGAGATTGATGGATGTAGAGCGCTGGGCAGACCGTAAAATGCTACAGAAAAGCCAGCTATCATTATTATTACAAGCCTATTTCACTGAGGGCCAAGACTCCAAGTAGAATATATATATTTCTACCACTCCCCATGCCCAATCCTTTCTCCCCTTCTCCTTCCCCCATCCTCCTCCTTCTGCTGTGAATCACAGAATCTCAGAACTGGAGAGGCTCACAAAGGTGACTCAGGCTACCCCATACCTGGACAGGAATTCTGATGCATCATCTCTGAAAATGAGAAATCCAGCCTTCCCCTAGAGTCCTTCTAGGCCGGGGGACCTGTAGCATCTTAAGGCAACTTATTCCACTTTGGGGGGGAGGGGACTAATTATTAGGAAGGCTAATTGTTACTCAAAACCTGCCTTCTTGCATCTTCCACCCTCAAATACTTGCAGGTGGCTGTCACATTCTCTCCCTTAGTTTTCTCTTCACCAAGATGAAACTCTTTCATTTTTTCAATTGTGCTTCATACAGCCTGCTCTCCAATTCCATCACCATCTTGGCTTCCCTTCTCTGGAAATGCATCAAGCTCACAGAATCT
Organism: Trichosurus vulpecula; assembly: GCF_011100635.1. NCBI lineage: Eukaryota > Metazoa > Chordata > Mammalia > Diprotodontia > Phalangeridae > Trichosurus > Trichosurus vulpecula. The sequence goes on along the minus strand of NC_050576.1, from coordinate 12,492,350 downwards.
TCAGATTTAAAGATTCATCTAGTCCAACCCTGCCATTCTGTACTGTAGATGAGGAAACAGAGGCCCAGAAGTGATTTGCCCAAGATCAACCAAGGTAGTAAATGGAAAATACAGGTCCTCTAATCACAGATCCAACAATCTTCCCCAGCTTTTCCTAAAATCTAGAAGCTTGTAAAATTGGCCAGCTACCCAGCATAGCCTTATTGTTAAAAACTGAAAGAGGAGATCCTTAATACATAAGGAGAAAATCCATTTACCCAAGAGGCCATAGGCTCATTCCATCCAGCTACAAAGAATGGTACCTTCCTTCGTAAGTTAATAAGTCAGAGGTTGAAGTGGGGATGCTGGCAGGATAGCGAAACTCACCAAGACAGGTATCTGTTTCAAGCCATTGCTCCAGAAAGATTTCAAGCACGACTCAGGTCATATCAGGCAGAGAAAGGGGTCGAGTGCTGATATAAGACCAAGGAGTCTCATAGCTGCTTCACCAGATCTCAACCTCATCAAATCCTTCACTGACAGTTGGAAAAAACCTTAGCAAGCACCTCATCCACCTCCTTCATTTCAGAGATGAAGAAACTAAGGCCTCAAGAGAGAAATAGCTAGCCCAAAGTCTAACAGGCAGTAGAAGCATCAGAGCAAGGCCTGGAATCTGGGTCAGAGATCAGCAAGCCACTCACCACCCACCACGTGCTTGGTTTTATATGGCCTACAAGCTAAGAATGGTTTTTACATTTTAAAATAATGTTATTGGATTTTAAACTTTAATTTAAAATTTAATAATCTTATTGTATTTTAAAATGTAAAAGCCTTTCTTAGCTTGGAGTCTGCAAGAGTAACCAAGATCTCCGGATTCTAATGGAGGCTCCTTTCACTCAGCCATGTTACATTTCATCAGAAAGATGAAGGTGGTAGCTCCACCTATGCTTCTGGCCTCTCCTGGTTACTGGCAGACACCTCAAGGGAATAGCTCAGAACAATCTTTCCCCTCAAATCATAAGAAATTAGAATTAGGGACTCTGATACAGGTAATAATGTGATTCAGATGAAAAACCCCAAGGGAAGGGGTGCAAAGAGGGAATAAGATGGGAGGAATGGGCTTGATCTATGTCCCCACTTGGGGGAGGAAGGTGTCTGCTTTCAGTCACTTACCATAACCTGGGTTTGCCAGACCAAGAGTATGGCCAACTCCCTCCAGGGCTAAGCTGAAGGATATCTCCCATTCCAGCATCATTTCTGTAGAGCACCCCAAATGAAGGGCTAAAATCCAAAAGCCTAATTCTCCCCATACCCAGGATTTTGAAGAGCTTTGGGATGAAAAGCATCCCCAATATCACATGTGTGTTCTCTCTCTCTGTGTAGAAAGAGATCATCCTTTAAATATAGCAAGAAATTGAGAATATAGTGACAAACCCTCAACGTAGGAAATAGAAAGTGAAGGAAGAGAATTATGAAAGGAGCTATCAGAAAACCCTGCGTCATGCCCAGCTGCACTCCGCAGAAGTCAAGGGCATGTTGCTTCCACAAGACAATCCCAGAGGCTCTCGACCTGGCAAAAGGTCTGACCGCAGCGACCCTGTCTGCAGGGAGAGGAGGAGGAAGAGGCTAGATGCCACTCACTGTGGACAGAGATGCCCAAAGGACAACGTGGAGTCCCACGGTTGGTGGAGGGGAAAACAATAAATTAAAAGCCAGATATGTCATCTTCCAGTCCAGTATAAATTAATGCAAACTGCAGATTTAAAATAGAATCAATTATAAGATTCTCTCATCATAAAAATTTAAAGAGGCAGCAATCTTCAGATTGTACGAGGGCCCCAGGACCGAGAGCTCACTAGAACCAAGACACCCCAGCCGTTAAAGCGGGTCTCCATCGGCACCACCCGAGTGCAGGCTTGACCGCTCAGGGTGCGCCAGCCTGGGCTCACACGGCGCCTTTCCCTTTAACGTCCAGCTTGCTGTTTGGCTCCGACTGTTTGCTCAGCTGCTCTTCTGTGAAAGTGATGTAGGAGTACACCAGGCTCCCAGCAATACTGTAGGGAACAAGAAAAGTCTGCGGTGACCAAGGCAGAAGAACAGCTTGAATATGTGGAGCCTTTTTGTCTATTAATAACAACTACCATCTCAAGTCTTTACTAATAATAACCATTACTTAGGACAAAGGATGGGGCAGTGAGGTGGCGCCACAGTGCATAAGTGCTTGGAGTCAGAGAGACTCATCTTCCTGAGTTGAAATCCAGCCTTAGACATTAACTGGCTGTGTGACCCTGCACAAGTCACTTAACCTCTGTGTGCCTTGGTTTTCTCATCTGTCAAATGAGCTAGACATGGCAAACCATTCCAGTATCTCTGCCAAGAAAACCCCAAATGGGGCCAGAGAGCTGGAAAGGACTAAAAACGACTGGGAGACAGAAACAAAAGACAGAGACAGGAACTGGGATTTCACTGGTACTCCCTCTATAAATACAGGTCAGCCTGGTAACTGCCCTGCAACCGGGTCCTGGAAAGACCCCCAGAGCACTGAAGAATGACTCGCCCAGGGTCACACAAGCTTTCTGGGTCAAGAGGCAGGACCCAGATCTTCCTGACTCCACAGCCAACTCTCATCATTGTAACAAGCATTGAATAATCTTACTCTTAATTAAGGAGGCAACATGTTTTAATAGACAGAGAGATGGCCTCTGAGTCACAGAAGCCAGAAGTGTAGGCACCTCCTGAAGGACTGGAGGAAATCCTGAGGAAAGATCTGCTCCCCCAACACCCCCATCCTGACTTCCCCTCCAGGTGCCTCATATCCAGACATGATGTGTTGTGTTGTGTTATTTGCTATTCTGTTATCGAAATATTTCCAGGAACCTCAATTTTGCATCAACCACAAAGAGGACAGCAGAAGGTAGACAATATAAAGTAAGGCAGAGAGCCTGCCCCTCTGCCTAAATGTAGCAATTTTCCTAAGCAGGGTCTCCGATCAAGACTGAGCTCAAAATGTTTGGACTAAAATAAACTCTCTGAAGCAGCAGACGAGGGAACCACACAGACCTTAGGGGCCATTATTTTGCTCCTATGTTTGACCTAAGCTAATTCTTGTAACACGGCATTACATTTATATTATTCCAGGTGCTCTCTCCCATAGAATCTCAATTCCTTGAAAGCCGGGGCAGTTTCAGGGTTTCTGTTTTGTTTTGTGGGTTGTTTTTTTTTTTTGTCTCTGTATCCGCCGGGGCTTAGAGGCAAATATAGCACTTAATAAATGCTCATCCATTGAGGGATCACTAAAAGCCAAAAAAGGCACAAAGCAGCGCTGCCTTTAAGGAGTTTACCATCTACTTTCTACTTTTCTTTTGGAGACACTGTGTATCTTCTCTCTCTAATTAAATTCAAAGTTTCTTATAAGCACAGACCATGCCTTATACAATGTAATACTCTCTAGTACTTAGTAACGTGTGGTGCTCTTAGTGGGTCTTCAGTGTTTAGTGAATGAAACAATGAATATAAACATACTGAATGGAATTCCAGCTAACCTACCAGTCCGGCAGGGAAGAAAAGCTGATTCCAGGATAAGATAAACCTGAGGCAATTAGAGAATTGCCATTCTAAAGAATGTTACTTAGCATTCTAAAGAGTCTTCAGTGGAATGTTTCTTAGCATTTTAAAGAGTTTATTTAGCATTCGAAAGCCTTTTCTTTAGAGTATGACTTAGCACTCCAAAAAGCTCTCCCTAGAATGTTACTTAGCATTCTAAAGAACCCACCTTAGAATGGTAATTCAGAAAACAGGGTTTCAAAAATCAAAGCCCCAAACCCCCAAGGTTCCTCAGAAAACAGACCAAATTAACTCCAGATCCAACCCATAGGTGGGTTTTTTTTTTGGGGGGGGGGGAGGGTTTATTTTTTGTTTTTAACATATCCATTGTTATGCAAGATCCTTCAGGGAAAGTAATGTCTTTTCTTAGTTCACTAAATAGCTTTGCAGAGTATGCAGGTATTTATATACACACACAACTAACCCTTGAAGTTAAAGAGCTGGGAGCTTAGATCAGAATGACCCAGCAGAGAGGGAAAGGCTCCTTTCTCCACCAAGTCAGAAGGAGGAGCAGGGGAAGTGGGGGGTGAAGGGGAAAGGAGGAGAGAGACCCCAAGGATTAGAAATTCGAGGGAATGCTTCTTGGGTCTCGCAGTTCTGGTAAAGGTGGGAGGGTGTCAGTTGTTAACTACCCTATATGGGTCAGGCAAATCCTCTCTTTCCAAGGAAAATTCTGATTAGGGAAATTCTCTAGAATGCTAACAAAAATGCTGGCTGGGAGATGGGGGGGGAGAGGAATAGGGGAAAGGGAGGGATGGGGGGGGGGAACGAGAAAGAAAGAAAACTCCAATGTAGTTTCCTGTTTATTCTTACTGTCCAGCCCTGCTGGTCCAGCTGAATGTTCTAAAGGGCAGCAAAAGCGGGAGGTTTTTATTTTTAGATCCCAGAAGCCTAGGGCAACGCCTGGCCATCTTAGGCTAAAGGAAGCCAGGCTTGCTGAATTGAAATGAATCTAATTAGAGCAGCAATTCAATTCCAAAACTTTGGAGAAGCCTAACCAGTTGAAAGGGCCTTCCTGTTCCCCTTTACCAAGTGAGTTTACTAAGCAGATCCACTCTGCATTTTACCACCTGGGTGTGACCTCAGACAAGTCACTAGCCCTCTCTAAGCCTCATTTCTCCTTCTGGAAGTTGGGGGAGCCTACTCCCTAGATGACCTCTGAGCTACCTTCCAGCTCTAAATCTGGGATCCTTGAAGCTGGGGATCAGAAGAGACATATTACCGGGAGAAATAGAGGAGATTTTAGCCTGTGCTAGGAAAGAAAACTGAGAATGAGAAAAGGTTCCCTATGGAGAGGCCTGGAAGAATGACTGCCACTTCTCAGATCACTAGGCAAAGGGACATACACTAAAGGGGCCTCTCCTGGACCCTCCTTGAGAGCAGGGCTGGGTTTTGGGTTTGGTTTTTTTGGGGGGGTATGGTATACAGGAGGAGCTTAATGATTGTGGACTGGTAGATTCCCCCAATTGTCAGTAACACCCTCCCCACACCAAGATAATAATTTGTTTACTTTGTAAATATTTCCTATTTACTCATCTGGGTACATGTTGTTTCCCCCAGCAGAAAGGAAGCTCTTTGAAGGCAGGGATGATTTAATTTTTGTTTTTGTATCCCCAGCACCTACTACTGTGATTGGCACACAGTAGGGACATAATAAATGCTTGCTGAATTGTATCAGAAACGATGGATTTAAGATAGCTTGAATGAGGTGTTCTAATCAAAGGATGAGAAAAGCAGTGGTGGTACAAGGGAAAACACAATGACTGGAAACAAAGGACATGGGTTCAAATCCTGACTTACTACCTGTATGACTTTGAGAAGGTCACTTAATTTCTGTGGGCCTTGGTTTCTTCATCTCTAAAATGGGGGTGGGGTGTTGAGCCAGTGGCAACTAGGAACTAGTCAGAAAGACCTGAGTTCAAATCCTGCCTTGCATATTTGAGAGCTGGATCACCTCAGACAAGTCACTTCATAACTTTTCTGGGTTTCAGTCCCTCACTGGTAAAATGGGGAAACTAGACCTGAGGACTTTAGGGACCCTTCCAGATGTGAAGATAAAATCCTATGACCAAATGGCCTCTGAAGATCTTCCCATTTCTGGATCTATCATGCTACGGCCTAGGTTCAAATCTCACCTCTGACATGACCTATCCAAGGGACCCTGAAGAAGTCACTGAACCTCTTCCTCATCAGTCAGTGAGAGGGCTGGAGGACCATTATGGCCTTTCTAGGTCTAAAGCTAGGATCTCATGATATCAATATGCTGGCTGGAGAGTGAGGGAGTGAGGATTGGCATTCACCTGAGAGTCTCCATCAGACTCCTCCTCTCCTGGAGTCAGAAGACCTCTGTTCAAATCCAGCCTCAAACACTTACTGTAGCTGTGTGACCTTAGGCAAGTCATTTAACTTCCATGTGCCTCAATGTCCTCAACTATAAAAAGAGGATAATAATAGCTCCGACTTCACAAAGGTATAGCAAAGATCAAAGCAGACAATGTGTGTAAAGCGCTTTGTAAACCTTACAGCTGGATGTAAAAGTTAGCTATTGTTACTATTATAGAAAAAGAGCTATTGATCCTAGGGGTTCCCAACCTAAGGTATGTGGGGATATGAGAAGCTTGTCCAAGGAGAAAGGAAATATTTGGTAAATAATTATATTCTCTCACTGAAATGACACCATTTTATTTCTTATATAAATATGCACCGCAAAATCTAGAATTTGTTTCCTTTTAGTCTGTAGTCAATAAGCATTTATTAAACACCTACTATGTGCCAGGAACATTAATTAGGGGTAAGAAAGACAAGGAGCATGGAAACAAAAAAGTTTGGGTCTATTCTGTTAAAATAACAAGGTGATGAGGCAGGATCTAAGGAACTGAATGCAAGCAGGCTCAACTAGCCTGTGCTCTGACCTGTGCTCAGTAAACAGTCATGATCAGAGATGATTCTCACCAATCTACCCTGGACCCCACAGGGCTTCAAACAGAGGGGAGATGAGCACGATGACTACATGAAGGCAATGCTCTGAGGGCATCTTTACTGCCTACAGGCTGGCCCAAAAGGAATAAAGGATCACAGCTGGGAAGGACCTCAGAAACCAACCCTCTTATTTTACAGATGAGAAACTGAGGCCCATGGAAATCAGTAAACTGGTCCAAGCAGTAAACTCCCGAGGTAGGATTTGAACTCAGCTCCTCTGACTCCAAAGCCCAAGACCTCTCCACTGTGCTCGCTCCTCCAACTCTAAGGTTCTTTCTCATGGAATCAGAGGAGCTGAGTTAACCAGAGACTGACTTATGACACCTAGGTTATTCCTCCTCTGGGCCTCAATTTCCTTATCAGGAGAATGGGCATTACAGTGCCTCCAATACCTAGCTCATGGGGCTATTACAAGACTCGAAAGAGATCCATTGCAGACCTAAAGCATTATATAAATGTGAGTTATTAGCAGCAGCAACATCCTCATCATTACATGCTCAGTCACATAGCCCAAGTCTAAATTAAAGGTATATACCAAGCAATTCAGGAGAAGGGCGGTAACGAGCTGGGTGATGAGGATAGGCTTCAGGGAAGAGGGAGCTGCCTGGCTGATCCCAGCAGAGAACCAGGGCTTGGGAGGGAAGGCAGGGAGTTGTGCCCATGGTGAGGAAAGGGAGCAGTCTAGACCAGGGGGCAACCTAGGCAAAGTCAGGGAGACAGGGGAAAGGACCACGGAGTAATACCGGTCTCGCTGGTATTCAGAAGGTCCCGGAGGGAGTATGGAGAAACCAATCTGGAAAGAGAGGCTTGGGTGGGGTGGGAGGTATGACTTCAAATTCCAAAGAGAGGACTGCATTGTATCCTAGAGGCCATGGGGATGCACAATACGAAAATCATATGCAGCTGATCAGAGGATGGAACAGAGTGGTGAGAGTTGAGGCAGGGAGCCCAGTAAGGCCAGTGCAGTGTCCTGAGAGGTGATGAGGGAGGCACTGACCTAGGGTGGCTGCTGTGAGGATGGAGAGAAGGGGAGGCACAGGAGAAGGATGTGGCAGGAGAAAGGATGACACTGAGAAACTGACTAGGTCAGAGGGGTGTGGGGGAGGGGAGAGCTGAGGATGAGCCTGAGGCCAGAACCTGAGAACCCCAGGAAGATGAAGATGGTGCCTGGACAGGAAGAGGGAAGGGATGAAGAAGGAAGGGTTGGGGAGAGGAGAGAGGGAGCAGGGAAGATACAACAAACGACTTCTTTGGGTGTTCTAGGCAAACACTATCTTCAGCATCTGTTTCTCTTTCTTTTTTTTAATGGAGTGAGAGAAAAAACAAATCAATTTTTGTTCAGCAAAAACTGAAATTAATTTAAAAATAATAACTGAAAATATAAAAATATGTATTTGTTACATCCCCCATTGGAAGTGAAGATCCTTGGAGGAAGAAGTGTTTGACTTTTATCTTCATGTCCCCAGAGTTAGAGAGCGGGGCACATAACAGTAGGCACTTAATGCTTATTGACTGACTAATTAACTAAATAGGCCCCTACCATTTACAAGTCTAGACTTTAGCCTCTTTTTTGTGTCCCTAGCATTTAGCACAGTGTCTATACACAGTAGAGGCTTAATAAATGTTTACAACAGCTAGGTGGTACAGTGAATAAAGCACAGGCTCTGGAGTCAGGAGGATCTGAGTTCAAATCTGCCCTCATAAACTTACTAGCCAAGTGACCCTGGGCAAGTCACTTAACCATGATTGCCTCTAAATGAATGAATGCTAATTGACTGGTTAACAGAACTACATAATGTTATTGATAGAAGGAACATTAGCAGTTATCTACTCCCAGGATCAAAAAGATCTAGAGGAGGAAGGAAGCTTATGGGAAAGAGAATAAGCATTTATATAGCACCTACTGTGTACCAGGCACTGGACTAAATGCTTTTTTCTTTTTTCAAATATTATCTTACTTGATCTTAGGGGACATCAAGTCGACCACCCTCCCCCTTTTAAGAGATGAAGAAACTGAGGCCCCGGTGACCCAGGCAGCATCTTAACCCAAGCCTTCTGAGTCCAAACCTGGTCTTACTGCCACTGATATTTTCCCTAAAAGACACTACATTTATACTCTATTTTATAAATATATTAATTATTTTATATTTATTTCACATCATATTTTTACATTTCTAGTAGCCTTATGGTCCTAAGTCCACTTTATAGAAGAAGCTACCCAGGCCCAGAAGGACAAGTCAATGTTCTAAGGTTCACAGAGGGAGGACCAGGCCCCAGGCTCTCTGACTGTGATCATCGTTCTCTCTGCCATTCCTCTCTCCTTCCTCTAGCAGAACAAACTTCAGGAAACACAGTGCAGAACTCTGGTCTGGACTCAAGAGATCTGGGTTCAGATCCCACCTCTGCCACTTAATAGCTATGGGACCTGGGGCAGGTCTATTCACCCCTGAGCCTCAGTTTCCTCATCTGTAAAATGAGGAGGTGGGCCTGGATGGCCTCTGAGGTCCCTCCTATCTAGGATCCCAAGATCTTCCGGCCCATAGCTAGTAAGCCTCAGAGGCAGGACTGGGACCCAGGTCTTATGGGCTCAACAGTCGTTGCCTCATTCCCAAGTATCTCTCCCCAAATGCATCTACCCCACAGGCCATCCCCCAGGCTTCACTTGTCAAGGTGGTGCGATAGGAACAATGATCTGCTTACCTGATATTTAACCCAATGAAATTTGTCCATGTGAAGATATAGTCTCCACCAAAGACCATTCCAATATAAGTTATTAAAATATTCTGAAAAGAAAGAATCAAGAGTTTACTTAGTTTTGGGATCTCATTCCATTATCTTTTCATATACTTGTGTTTAAAAAAGACACATACACATAGACACACACAGACACACATAAACACACACACACACACACCCACATACACACACCCACACCCACACACACACCCACACACACACACCAAAGAGCAAAGAGCAGGAGGAAGGCTGGGTTCACCTGTCCTCTTTCCACTTCCCCTGAAGGCAAATATTTTCACCAAGGCTCTTGGAGATACCAAACTTTGTCTTGTGCTAGGCCTGGCTGACATCATCCATCATATTGAGCAAATGCAGGTGCCTCAAGGCAAGGACATGCTGACAGATTTGTCACCACAGGAACTAAGGGAACTGGGTTTTCTCCAAGGAAAAGCCAAAGTCTGAATGGACAGAACTAGGAGGCCCACTTCCCTTTCTGAATATCCAAACACATTTTCCCCAATTTTTCTACATCAGTCTGAGACATCAGGGTCATGAGACATACTTTGGGAGTTGCCATTGGAATGAAAAGTTTCTGTGCCTAACAATACCCAAGCAGGTCCAGACAACTCTGCTGGGTAACTGAATAACCTTTATTTTTTAAAAAAAAGTTTTCTTCTCTTCTGAATGAAACTGTCTTAATCTCCAGGCCCCCAAAGGGGTGGGCTGGGGGGGAGTGTTCTCCTTTGTTGTTTTTTAAATATGTGTTTCCCCACCTGTCTTCAGTCACTTTGGCCCCTCTCCTGTCTTTGTGTCTGGAAAGAATGAATCCTGGGGTGGGGGTGGGGAGGAAGGTTAGACGTTGATGGGAAAAGAAAAAGCATCATCATTGAAACATCTAAAAAATGCCCAGAAGATGGAAGCTCAGAAAGGGCCACAGGCTAGTCAGAGCACAGCTGGTACTGCCAGGTTAAATGCAATGAGGGTCAGATAATGGGACCTGGGATATCACTGGCACAGAGGACTCCCCCATGAGGAAGAGCCTCCTACCAACGGAGCCTGGCACTTTCTCTACAACTTATAGAGTTGCCAGGAACACTGAAAGCTTAAGTCACTTGCTCAGGGTCACACAGATACACTGAATAGATAATCAATCAGGCAGCTAGGTGGCACAGTGGATAAAGTACCAGCCCTAGAGTCAGGATGATCTGGGTTCAAACCCAGCCTGAGACACTAACTAGCTGTGTGACCCTGGGCAAGTCACTTAACCCTCTTTACCTCAGTTTCCTCATCTGTAAAATGAGCTAGAGAAGGAAATGGCAAACCACTCCAGAATCATAGCCAAGACAACCCCAAAAGGGGTCACAGAGAGTTGGATATGACTAAATAAGAACAAACAAATGGAACCAGATATATGTAACAGATTCATGCTTCCCCATGCAATCCTCTTTTTTCTGCCCTTTCTTAATGATTGCCAAGTTCGTAATTTTAAAAAGGAAAAGAAAAAAAAGATAAGGAATATGAAGTCACTTCGTAAACTAAAAAACTCCTGTATATGTATGAGTGGCTAATACTACTTAATTATTATTATTTTAAAAACAAAATTAATGGACAAAATGTTAAAATAATAACAGTGGAGATAGTCACTGGGAAGTAAGTGATGTAGTAGAAGATGGCAAAGAAAGAAAGAAAAAGAAAGGAAGGAAGGAAACTTAAAAGAAGAAACAATAAATAGTCTCCACATTCTAACCAGAATCTCAAAGAATGGCTGAGGGATAAATCAGAGGCACTTTTTCTGGTAATTAAAAAAAAAGGAACAAAGCAAGTCCCTGTCAATTGGGGAAAGACTGGGGAAATGGTGATGATGACGTTTAAGTAATATGAGGCCACTGAACCATAGGAATGAGGAATGAGGAGTTCAAAGAAGCACAAGAAAACTTGTATGAATTGATGCAGAGTAGACGAAGCAAAACCAGGATGACAGGTAATCATGACAATGTAACTGAAAACAATACCGAAAAGTAGCTGATCTCAGATTCATTGTAGCAGCCAGGCAGCTCCACAGTGGCTAGAGGGTTGTACTTGAAGTCAGGAAGACCTGAGTTCATATCCTGCTCCTGGTACTCACTAGCTAAATGACCCTGAGCAAATCTGCCTCAGTTTCCTCATCTAGAAAATGAGGTTAAATAAATCACCTCTGTCCCAGCTTTGGGAGAGAATCAAATGTGGTAAATGAGCACTTTGCTCATCTTAAAACTTATATAAATGCTAGCTATTAAAGGTAAAGACCCGTCTTGAGTCAAGACAAGAAAACAACTTATTTTTGAGGTGCAGAATGTCAAACACCTTGTCAGAATATGTTGCCTGATTTGCTTAACTATTTCGCTTATATTGCAGGAGAGGAGGCTTCGGTGGGGCATTTAGGGGAGAGGTGGTATCTTAGGAAATCACTGTGTTGTCACAACAAAAAGCATCGATAATTATTTTTCAAGTTTTTAAAGACTGGGTAGAGAGGACGTGTTAGGTCACATGTAGAGAGGTGGCCATCCAGTCCAACCATCTCATTTTACAGATGAGGAAAGTGAGGCACAAAAGAGGTCCAGAGAATATCTAAGGTCACAAAGATTATTAACAAACAGCCAAGCCCATTCAAACCAAGGTCCCTGCTCCAGATCCATCCCTCTTTCCACTGTACCATAAATTGGAAGAGGCTGGGGAAACTTGTAATGGTACAAAATAAAGTCCATCAAAGCCTGAGCTGCTTGGATAGAAGATGTTCCCTAAGGATGTAATGCTGGCACCTAACTGCTCCTTGGCTGGATCACCCTCCAAACCCGAATAGAGAGAAGGCTTGGGCTGACACGAACGACAGCCCCCTCTCCTTCTGCAGCCCTATGCTCTTTCTGTTCTGGAGACACAGGGCATCCTGCTCTGTTACCTTCTTGTTCTTAGAGCAGCCTCATCACAAAGCCAAAACAGAGTCGAGAGAGCTCACTCAGTGGTGGCCGTGGCTCTCACCTACGTACGTTTGGCTTCCAGCTTTCCTGGGCAGTTGTTACAAGCTTAATTTAGAACTCTGTTTGCACCAATGCTCCATCTCCATGGTTTCCATTCACAGCCCTTCTGGAGCTCAAACCCTAGGCCAACTCCCCAGATGAGTTTGGGTAGGCAACCAAGATGCCATGGGAAATCCCTACAGGACAGAGCCCCCTGACCCAGATGGGATGGCAGGAGGGAAACTGCAAGATGTCTTAGGCATCAGAATCTGCTGCCTTCCTCCCATTTGGTCACACACCTTTATGTCTCTTATATAACTTTAAAATGATAACAGCCAGCACTTACATAGTGATTAAAGGTTTAAAAAGTACCTTACCTATGTTATCCCAATAGATCCCCCTCAACTACCCTGTTGAGAAATGCTCTTATTAACCCCATTTTACCGATGAGGAAACCAAGGCAGCCAGAGGTTAAGGGACTTGCCCAAGGTCATACAGCTAGAAAACTGTCTGAGGCAGGATTTGAACTCAGGTCTAGACCCTGTTGCCCTGATACAAACCCATGGACTCCCAGCCCCTATCATCTGCATCGACACAGCATCCTCAGGACATAGACCTTTCCATCTGCCCTGCAGTTGAACTCTCCCATCAGTACCATCTGCCCTCGGTAAGCTCCCTGAAAGCAGGGACTCTTGTCAGTCATATGCCTAGCCCATAGTGCATAGCAAACATTTAATAAGAGGATTGGTATTCCAGTTTACTGCTTATCTCTCTTTGGGCACAGTGGAGCAGCTTGGGGTGAGGAGAGGAAATGGGAGATTATGTCTAGCCGTCATTCTTGAGGTTGCCTTAAAAAGGAACACAGTAGCATGTCTCCTGCTCTCAGTACAGAGGTGGTGGACCACAGGTGCAGAATAAGGCAGACATCTGCATGTTGACTGACTGTTACTTATTTCACAAGGGAGGGTTCTATGGGCCAGGGGACAGATGGACATCATTGGGAGTGATGGTGATGAATGAATGAATGAAAGAACGAACGAATGAATGAACAAACAAATGAATGAATGAATGAAAAAGCACTAACAGGACAAGCTGTGATGGAGATTTAAATACAAAAGCAAAGAACGGATATTAAAAAGAGGATCAATTAACAAACATCAATAAAACATTTTGAAAAAACTTAAGTATCAGAGTTATTTGCAAAACTGTCAGCAGATTCTGTGCCAGGCTTAGGGAGTTCACCAGGCTGGCAAACGCTTTCCAGTAAATCTGCACCCTCAAGGAACAGAGCTTTTCCAACTCACCTTAATACAGCCGACTATGGTGGTCGTCAGAGCAGAGTTATACTGTGTGCAGAGTACCGTGGCATACATCAAGATGAACCTAAAGGAGGAGAGAAGGAATTTTAGCTGCAGGAGGAGTCCAGCCAAAATCTGCCTCCCCATCATCCCTCTCCTTCCCGCCAGTGTCTGACATCATCTCCTGCTGATCTCTCTGTGTTGCTACTTCTCTGGGTCCTTCACTAACGGACTACCACCAGAGAGGCAGCCAATGGAAACAAGCTAGGACCTGGAGTCAGGAGCCCTGGTTTTGAATCCTATCCCAGGCACATATTAGAAGGGAGAGGAGAGAGAAAATGGGCTGCCTGCATGTGGGAAACGCATAGTGCTTTTAAAGAAACCATTCCCCCTCCACCCCCCAGGCTTCTCCTTGAAACCAAGGCCCATCTTTCGGATCCTAATACCCTTCTAGTGGTACTCTCCAAAGAATTAAAAGTTGCCTGTTACCAAAAAGTCAATTCCGAGGCCCAAAGTGGATAGAGTTACACAGGCTTTATACATTGTATTCCCTGATAGAATGGCAACTCCTACAGGGCAGGGACCATTTTATTTTTATCTTTGATAGGGTCTAGAACCCACCCAGAGCTAGAAGGGACCTCGAAGCATTTAGACCAAGGGTGGGGAGCCTGCAGCCTCGAGACCACATGTAGCCCTCTAGGTCCTCAAGTGTGGCCCTTTGACTGAATCCAAACTTCACAGAACAAATTACCTTAATAAAAAGATTTGTTCTGTAAAATTTAGGCTCAGTCAAAAGGCCTGTACCTGAGGACCTAGAAAGCCATGTGTGTCCTCGGAGCTGTAGGTTCCCTACCCTTCATCTAGATCAACCCCCCATTTTACAATTGAGAAAACTAAGGCCCAGAGAAAGTAGACAACATGACCAGCTGGGAATCAAGAAGACTCATCTTCCTGAGTTCAAATCCTACCTCAGACTCTTACTAGCTGTGTGTCACGGCACCCTGTTGGCCTCAGTTTCCTCATCTATAAAATAATCTGGAGAAGGAAATGGCAAACCGTTCCAGTGTCTTTGCCAAGAAAACCTAAATTGGGGTCATGAAGAATCAGATACAACTGAAAATGACTGAACAACAACCCACAGGATGTCCAGAGAACTCAGGGCAGAGCAATGGATGGAGTGGCCTTTGGAGAGTGCAATTTGACCTCCACGTAAGCCACTGGAACCATCATGAAAGCTAAGCCCAAACGCAGGGGCTGCCTCATAGAGGCTTCGGGTTGTTCTGCACTGCTGGTCTTTAAAGAAAGGCTGGATGATGGACGCCCTGTGAGTAATGTTGGTGATACGATTCTTGTTGGGGCATGGAGGGGTCCTCCCTGTTCTGAGGTTCTGTGTGGGTGAAACGAGTGGCTAAGAAAGCCCCGTCTTGCAAATGCCAGACAGCGGCAGTAATAGACCTAAGACATCCTGGTCAATGAAATGAAACAGAATGTGAAGCACTTTATGAATCAGAAAGTGTTCTATGAATGCCAGCTAGGGACCTTTTGTTGTGCAGTCGTTTTTCGGTCATGTCCAAATCTTGCTGACCCCACTGGGATTTTCTTGGCAGAGATGCTGGAGTGGTTTGCCATTTCCTTCTCCAGCTCATTTGACAGATGAGGAGATTATCTATATATATAATTAATGAATAAATACATATAGCCATACATGGATGAGTGAAGTCAGCACTCTTCCTACTGTATTTTATTTCTTCATTAAGCCCGAGATGACACAGACAATAAATCTCCCAGGTAAGCCTTGAACTCAGTTCCTCTGTCTGCAGATCCAGCTCTCTTTCCCCCTCACCACACTGTCAGTGACTCAGAGGAAGCACCACAGCTTGGGGCCTGAGTCTAACACCATCTGTTCCAAGGATCACAAAGAGAAGAGCTGGAAAGGCCCTTCAAGGCCATCCAAGCCAAACACCTCATTCTGTAGCAGAGACTCAGACTGCTTGTGACTTTGACAAAATGTCCAAGGTAGGATTCAAACCCAGGTCCTCTCACTCTAGAATCAGTGCTTTTTCCACTGTAAAATGCTGGCCTCTCTCCACCAGCCATGACCCAATCTTTATTCTGTTAGTACTTTCTAAGGAGCTAAGTGAAGTCTCTTCATTGAAAGCTCTAAGACACATGAAGAAGGGAGGGGAAGGCAAGACCTCTGTGAAGCCTCCATGTGATGTGGTGCAAAGACTCTGGTTCGGAGTCAATGACCTGGGTGTGAATCCTGGGGACAAAGGGGGGGGGGTCACTTTCTCTCTTCTGGGCCTTAGTTTCCTCATCTATTAAATAATGGCATTGGACCAGGAGGTCTCAAAGGCCCCTTTCAGCTCCAAAATCCTAAGAGACAACCAAGGGGCACAGGAGAGATCATCATTCCTCCAAGAAAGCTGCCTTCAAGAGCAGCAGCAGCAGCAGAAAAACCAAAACAAGAAGATGGCGGCTGGAAAGCAGGGACGGGCCTAAAGCTCTCCCCCAGAACCCTCCCAACACCTATACAAATGGCTCTGGACAAATTCTAGAACTGCAGAATCCAGGAAATAGCAGAGGGAAGCAGGGCTCCAGCCCAGGACAGCCTGGATGGTCGCTGGGTAAGGTATATCCTACATGGAGCTGGGAGCAGAGCCCAGGTGGGAGCAAGGCAGAACAGGCCCTAGCACCCTGAATCAGTGAGCTGCGGCAGTTACCAGACTTCTCAACCTACAAACACCAAAGACAACAGAGAAGGTTAGTGGGAAAAGCTGCTGGGGACAGGGAGTTTGCGGCTCAGCCGCCACCCCAGGGGCAGCGGAGGTTGGGCAGCTACAGAACTACAGCTGTAGTTGCTTCCAGCCCCAGGACCACCTGGTGGGAGGAATTAAGTGGCAGATCAGAGCAGGAGTGCAGAGCCTACTCAGATCAGAGTCGCAGTCTGGGTTGGTGGTTCTTGGGGGAGGAGGAACACTGGTGTGGCAGAGCTTGCTGTGCAGAAAAAGCTCTGAAAACAACAGCGCAGCCCCCCAAGCTTGGGACAAAGTACTCTCTACTCTACAAGCAGTCATACCCCGATGAAAAACTTAAGGGTCAAGTAGTTGGCTGGGAACATGACCAGGCAGCAAAAACAGACTCATTTTCAGACTCGGACTTTGGAATCTTTCTCTGGTGACAAAGAAGACCAAAACATACAGCCAGAAGAAGTCAACAAAGTCAAAGAGCCTACATCAAAAGCCTCCAAGAAAAACATGAACTGGTCTCAGGCCATGGAAGAGCTCAAAAAGGATTTGGAAAAGCAAGTTAGAGAAGTAGAGGAAAAATTGGGAAGAGAAACGAGAGTGATGCGGGAAAACCATGAAAAACAAGCCAATGACTTGCTAAAGGAGACCCAAAAAAATACTGAAGAAAATAACACCTTAAAAAATAGACTAACCCAAATGTAAAAAGAGCTCCGAAAAGCCAATGAGGAAAAGAATGCCTTGAAAGGCAGAATTAGCCAAATGGAAAAGGAGGTTCAAAAGACCACTGAAGAAAATACTACCTTAAAAATTGCATTGGAGCAAGTAGAAGCTAGTGATTTTATGAGAAATCATGATATTGTAAAACAGAACCAAAGGAATGAAAAAATGGAAGACAATGTGAAATATCTCACTGGAAAAACCACTGACCTGGAAAATAGATCCATGAGAGATAATTTAAAAATTATTGGACTACCTGAAAGAGCTTAGATATCATCTTTCAAGAAATTATCAAGGAGAACTGCCCTGATATTCTAGAGCTACAGGGCAAAATAGAAATTGAAAGAATCTACCCAGCACCTCCTGAAAAAGACCCCAAAAAGAAAACTCCTAGGAATATTGTCCCCAAATTCCAGAGCTCCCAGATCAAAGAGAAAATACTGCAAGCAACCAGAAAGAAACAATTTGAGTATTGTGGAAACACAATCAGGATAACACAAGATCTAGCAGCTTCTACATTAAGGGATTGAAGGGCTTGGAATATGATATTCCGGAGGTCAATGGAGCTAGGATTAAAACCAAGAATCACCTACCTAGCAAAACTGAGAATCATGCTCCAAGGCAAAATATGGATTTTCAATAAAGTAGGGGAGTTTCAAGCTTTCTCTAAGAAAAGACCAGAGCTGAATAGAAAATTTGACTTTCAAACACAAGAATCAAGAAGAGTATGAAAAGGTAAAAGAGAAAGAGAAATCATAAGGGACTTACTAAAGTTGAACTGTTTTGTTTACATTTCTACATGGAAAGATGATGTGTATAATTCATGAGACCTCAGCATTAGGGTAGCTGAAGGGAATATATATAGACAGAGGGCACAGGGTGAGTTGAATATGAAGGGATGATATCTAAAAAAATAAAATCAAATTAAGGGATGAGAAAGGACTATATTGAAAGAGAGAGAGAAAGGGAGAGATAGAATGAGGTAAATTATCTCACATAAAAGGGGCAAGAAAAAGCAGTTCTGTAGGAATGGAAGAGGGGGCAGGTGAGGAGAAATGAGTGAATCTTGCTCTCATTGGATTGGACCTGAGGAGGGGATAACATACATACTCAATTGGGCATCTTACCCCACAGGAAAGAAGGAGGAAGGAGATAAAAAGGGGGGATGATAGAAGGGAGGGCAGATAGGAGGAGGAGGTGCTCAAAAGCAAACACTTTTGAAAATGGACAGTGTCAAGGGAGAAAATTGAACAAAGGGGGATAGGATAGGAAGGAGCAAAATATAATTAGTCTTTCACAACATGAGTATTGTGGAAGGGTTTTACATAGTTATATGCATGTGGCCTATGTTGAATTGCTTACCTTCTTAGGGAGGGTGGGTGGGGAGGGAAGAGGGGAGAGAATTTGGAACAAGTTCAAAAAAACCAGCTTTTGCACAAAATTGGGAAATAAGACATACAGGCAACGGGCATAGAAATCTATCTTGCCCTACAAGAAAGTAAGGGAAAAGGGGATGGTGGGGAGTGGGGTGACAGAAGGGAGGGCTGACTGGGGAATGGGGCAATTAGAATATATGCCATCTTGGAGTTGGGGGGAGGGTAGAAATGGGGAGAAAATTTGTAATTTAAACTCTTGTGGAAATCAATGCTGAAAACTAAAAATATTAAATAAACAAACAAACAAACAAATAAATAAATAAATAAAAGAAGGGGAAAAAAAGAGAAACTCCAGAACCAACACTTACCCCATGACACAGGACAGTGTAAACTGCAGAAGGAACAAAGTGTCAGTCCAGCCGTCATAATCTATTGCCTGCAAAACAAGCAAAGTGTCGGTTTTTGAGGTGAACCTCCTTCCCAGTGTCCATCAGCCAGCCCCCAGAGCACCCCAGGGACATTCCAAGGACAGCAGAACCAAGCAGCAGCCACTGGGACTGCCCCCCCCTTCTTCTCCATATGGCACTGAGGAAGGCTTTGGATTCACCCTTTCTCCTCCCCACAGGGAAACAACTTGAGATCTGTCAAAAGGCGCCAGTCCTATTGGGCTGACTCAAAAGTGTGTTTGGCTAATCTCGCTAATAATTCCTCTCCAGATGGCATCCAATGTGCAAGAAGGAAATATTTTCAGAAGCGGGACAAAATGATATTTTCCTTCCATACACACTAGAGTATAGGAATGTCAAGGCAAAAGAGATCTAGGTATCCAATTCAGCCCAGCATCCATTCTCACCTACAAGGACAACAGTTTTAGGAAGCAAAATTCTTGAAATAACCTCTTGAAAAAGGGTCTCCCCCCAGCGAAAAGAACAAAGAGGCTCCACTGCAAATGATCATGTAACCAGAGGATGAATACACGAAAGCAAATCCCCTCCCTTCCTGGCTTCTCAGTTTCTTCATCTGTAAGACTACAGGGCTGGACCTGAAAACCTCCAAGGTCTCTTGTAGCCCAACAGCAAGTGTGGCTTCTTCACCTTTCTATGAGTAATGGGCTCCTTTGGCATCTGGGGGGCCTAGGAATGCCTTCTCTGAATCATGCTTTCAAATGCATGAAATAAAATAACATAGGTGAAGAAACTGGGGGAGATGGAGATAAAGTGACTTGTCCAGGGTCATAAAGCTAGTATGTGTGGCACGATTTCAACTCTGGTCTTCCTGGTTCCAAGTTCAGAGCTCTAGACCCCGATCCAGCTGGCTGCTTTGCTAGGCACTGATGGACTGTTTGTATTGGCTGTCATCGTCCCTCTTCCCCCGCCCCAGTGCCCCGCCCCCCCGGCCGGTATCCCTGTACTTCCACCTCTAAGGCTCTCTGGCTTCCGTCAAGACTCAGCTCTAACTCAGCCTTCTGCAGGATGCCCTCCCTGTGCCCCTGCAGCCCAGCCCCCAGCAATTAGCTCCTTTCTCTCCAAGTTCGAGTTTCATTTCTTCTACACATATTTACTGAAAGACACATTATTTCTCCAGCAGATCATCAGCTCCCTGAAGACAGGGACTGGCTTTGCCCTGTCTTTGTATCCCCAGCACTTAGCTGACACATAGTAGGCGCTTAATAAGTGTTTATTGACTGACTGAAGGTTGACCCAACAGACAGCAAGCTGTGACAGGTGCTCCCAAGCTAGAAGAACTTCAGGGCAGGCCTGATGATGCACCATGTTCTTGTTTTCCAAGGACCAGCCTAGAGAAGAATGCAGATGGTGAGTACCAGGACGTGCAGCTACTAGGGAGGGATTCTGTTGGTGGCAGTCAGTCAGTCCTGCAGGCCATCTGTCCACTAACGGGCAGGGCCAGATTTCAATTTGTGTCCATGGAGAGAAGACCTACCCTGCCGAAATCATGGCTCACGGAAAATGAAATGAGGCTGGGGGAAAATTCAAGACATGGGCACTTTGGAAACAGCCATCAAAGCTGGGCAGGGAAAATGGCACCCATCAATGGTGGAGATGGCAGGACAGATGGGGCTATCTATGAACAGAAGAGAATAGCGGGGCACTCTATGGAATGGTCAATGTAAGAAATGCAGAGCTAGGATTGGGAGGGAACTCAGATGTCAACCAACCCAACCTTCTTATCTTACAGATTGGGAAACCGAGGCCTCCAAAAGGTCAAGGGGCCCATGGAGAGAAGTCTTCCTTACAATACTGTCTGGTAACATCTGATACAGAGTGAGGTAAGCAGAACTAGGAGAACAATCTGTACAATAATGTGCAACACAGAAAGAAATGAAAGGAGGCATGAGGCAAAGGATAGAGCACTGGACTGGGAGTCAGGAGGACTGGGTTCAAATCCCACCTTAGATACTTAGAAGCTGTGTCATCAGGGGCAAGTCACTTAACTACAGTCTGCCTCAGTTTCCTCATCTGTTAAATGGGAATAATGATGGCGCCTCCTACCTAATAATAACATGATAATGATAACTCCTCCCTTAGGGAGCTGCTGGGGAGATCCAGTCAGATAAAGTGCAGAGAGCGCCCTCTACAGATGAGTTCAGCGACTATGCTGGGGCCAGGCACAGCGCTGCATACAGTGGGTGTCTAATAAATGATGACTGATGGACAACTACAGTTTACAGAGTATTGCATTTCAAGTAACTTAAATTCTCCCAGACTCAGCCTCCTCAGTGGTGATAATAGCGCCCCTTTGTAAGAAGTGTTGGAAAGATCAAATGAGAGAGAGAGGGGGGGGGGAGGGGGGGACAGAGAGAGAGAGAAAGAGGAGAGAGAGAGAGAGAGGGAGAGGAGAGGTGGGGGGAGAGGGGGAGACAGAGAGAGAGAGAGAAAGAGGTGGGGGGGAGAGAGGGGAGGAGAGAGGGAAGGAGGGGGGAGGGAGGGAGGGGGAGAGAGAGAGGGAGTGCATTTTGCCTACCTTTTGTTGTAGTTTAATCAATTAGTTGTGTCTGACCCTTGGTTATCCCATTTGGGGTTTTCTTGGCAAAGATACTGAACTAGTTTGGCATTCCCTTCTCCAGCTCATTTTACAGCTGAGGAAACTGAGACCAAAAGGGTAAAGTGACTTGCCCAGGGTCACACAGCTAGTAAGTGTCTAAACCCAGGTTTGAACTCAGGTCCTTCTGACTCCAGAACTGGTGATCTAGTCACTGCACTGCCCAGCTGCCTTTTTGCCCACCTTTAAGTGCTATATAAAGGTTAGCTATTATTGATCTTAGAAAGAGTGCTGGATTTGGGAGTCAGAGGACCATGGTTTCAAACCCACCTCTGCCATTTGCTCTCTGAGCGATGCTAATTCCCTCCATCTACCTTCACCTCACTTTCTTCGTCTGTAAAATGGGGTGGGTTGGAATCGATGGCAGACCTTCCAGCTCCAGATACATGACCCTGAGTCATGCGGTGGATTCTGGGAAGACAACTTGGAAGCTGGTCGGGGGTGGGGGCTTGAGCCACCTCCCTCCTATTAGTCTCAGTGCACCTGCTTAGGGTGGGAGGCAGGGGCATTGTCCTTCCTGCCCAGACCCAGGAGTTTGGCTAAGATATCCCCCACGAGCCTGGGCTCTCTGCCGCCCTCAAGAAGCCCTTTCTAGAACACTTGGCCTTGGGGCACCATGGGGCAACACATCAAATAAGAACCACTGAGTAGGGCAGCAGAAAGGAAGCTGACTGCAGTGGGGAGGACCTGGGTTCAGATCCTGCTTGTCGATGTTCCCTAACCTGGGCCTCAGCTTTCTTATCTGTAAATGGGAGCACTGGATAAACTGCTCCCTGAGGTTTCTTCTGGCTCATGCTCCAGTCACAGAGATTGAAAGTCCACAAAGCACTTCATATAAATGAGCCCCACCCCAAGGCAATAGTACAGGTGTTCTCCTGTTCATTTTACAAATAAAAGAACTGAGGCTCAGAGAGGCCATAGGACCATAGACCTGGAAGGGACTGAAGAGGAAGCAGAAACTGAGGTCCTGGCAGGTTAAGGTCAATCAATCAATTAGCATGTATAAAGCACCTACTATGTACCAGACACTGGGGATACAGTGGGGATACAGAGAAGCAGAGGACAGTCCTTGCCCTCAAGTAGCTCCCAGTCTAAAGGGGAAGATAAACAAATAATGGACAGAAGGTGTGGGGATAGAGAGGGGTGGGGGAGGCTTCTGGTGGAAGATGGGATTTGAGGTGGGACTTAAAGGGAGCCAGGAGGTCACTGGTTGGAGAGGAGGAGGGAGAGTGTGCCAGGAAAGGGGGAAGGTGGACAGCAGAGAAAATGCCCAGAGCCAAGGGAACAGCCAGGAGGCCGGTGTCACTGGATCCAAGAGTACAGGTCAGGGAATAAGGTGTAAGGAGCCTGGAAAGATAGGAGGGGGCAGGTTAGAAAGGGCTTGGAATGTCAGGCAGAGCATTTAGAATTGGATCCCCCAGGCATTAAGGAGCTCCCGGTCAGACTTGATCTTTAGCACAATCACTTTAGTGGCTAAGTGGAGGATAGATTGGAGTGGGGAGGGGCATGAGGCAGGCAGACCACCCCCCCAACAACTATTACAGTAGTGCAGGTGTGAGGTGATGAGGGTCTCCACCATGATGAGGGCAGCCTCAGAGGGGAGAAATATTTACAAAGATGAAATGGACAGGCCTTGGCAGGAGCTTGGATATTGGGGGCGGTGGTGGTAAAAGACAGTGAGGCTCCCAGAAGGACTCCTAGTCTGTGAGCCTGGAGGGTGTTGCTCTCTAAAGTATGAAGTTAGGAGGGTGGAGGGTTTAGAGGGAAAGGGAAGTTGTATTTTGAACATGTTTAGCTTAAGATGTCTACTGACAGCTAGTTCAGGATGTCTGAAAGGCAGTTGGAGATGTGAGATTGGAGGTCAGCAGAGAGACTGGGGCAGAAGAGGTAGATTTGAGATGCATCAGATGCATCAGTTTCCTCAACTTTGAAATGAGGACGGTAATAGCACCTATCTTGAAAGGCTACTGTGAGATCAAATGAGATAGTATTTGGAAAGTGCCTGGCACATAGTAGGTGCTTAACAAAGGCTTATTCTCTTCCCTTCCTTCCCTGACATGGACCTGATGATAGATACAAAGCAGAGTTCCCAGTGGCTTCACAAAACCTTGGGCCAAGAACAAAATGACTCCTGGTTCTGCCAGGATGAGCAGGAGAAAATCACGCGATCTCTCTGGGCTGTAGTTTCTTCCTCTATAATATGTGACTCAATTATTCCTAAGGGCCAATCCAGCTGGGTGATTTTGTGATCATTAATATAAGATACTATACAAAAGCATCACCCTCCAGCCCTGGGGCCCCTGCCATCCTGACTGCAGAGTTTTTCGCCAGGCCCACTCGTTCAGAGGGGCCCCATCATCTTCCAGGGATTTTATTCCCTCCTCCCTCATCTTCTACTATCTGGTCCTTTAGATGTATTGTCTCCTATTATTACCAAATGTCTTAAGCTGGGGTCCATCTACTTTTTAAAAAATATATTTTGATAGCTATATTTCAATATTATTGATTTCCTTTGCAATCTTATGTATTTTATTTTATCCATTTAAAAATATGATTCAAAGAAGCCATCCCCAGAATGACTGCCTGCACAAGGGGTCCAGGACAAAAAAAAAGGCAAACAGCCCCAGCCAATCAGAATGGAGGCTCCTGGGGGCAGGTCTGCCTCTGCCTTCAGACCGACCCTTCGTGCTTAGCACAGCAGATGGTCGTCAGTAAGCATCGTTACCATCATCATCAATGTTTTTTCATTTGTTCAAGGAGATGACTGATTTCAACTTGTGCCCCTGGAGACAGCCCTGAGAAGAGCTCCTCCCTGGGACATCCTTCTCCCGGCGTTCTCCAAAGCAGCCAGAATTGGCAAGAATCCTGGCTACAGGGGTTGCAATCTGAAATCTGGGGTGAGCCGGGGCCATGATTACAGAAAAAGCCCACAAAGGGCTTACTTTGAGGTTTCTGCTCAGGCTGAATGTGGGCTCTGGTTCCCAAAGTGTAACATAACACAGTGAACCTGTGCACACCTACCCAGCTCAAAGGAATGTGGCATAATCCGCTGGCAGGCTGCCTTTGCCAGAGGCTGCTTGGATATGCTACTTAATGTCTGGGGGTGGGGGGAGGTGGGGAAGTGGCACGGAGTTAGGGGAGGTGGGAGGAAGCCTTGCTTCTGCTGGGCCCTGAAGCTGTGCTGGTCATCTGGAGGCCTAGCACTTCCTCATGAGTGTAGGGCATTTCCAGGGTTCCTTTGAGCTCGTTACAGACAGCTTGCAAACTTGGTGTATATTTAAAAAGAAAACCAACCTGCAAGTGACAGAGATCTGCAATTCAAGCGCCATTCTCCTCTTTTGCTCTACTATGTGGAAATGCCCATTTTATTTGGTGCTGAATAAAGATTTTTAAAAAGGTGTTTTAAATAAGTTTAAAATAAAGGTCTCTATGCTGACTCTCGGGGTGGGGGGAAACAGCCCTAAGTATATGGTCTTAGACTTAGGATAGTAGATTTAAAAACAGGAGGGACCCTAAGGGTTATCTAATCCAACCTCTTCATTTTACAGATTAGGAAACTGAGGCACATAGGAAAGTGACTTTCCCAAGGACATACAAATAGTGACAGAAATCAGGATTTGAACTCAGGTCCTCTGCCTCCAGATTTACTGGTTCTTTCCATTGTGAAACGCTGCCTCGGTGACCTGCCCGGAATCCCGTGGCCAAAATTCTTGCCAATTCTGGCTGCTTTCCGGAGCACAGGGAGAAGAGCCTCTCCAGGGGTGTCCTTTTCAGGGCTGTCTCCAGGGCCATGAGGAGTCTGAGCCCAGGTCCTCGGCCTCCAAACACAGAGCTATTTCCACTGCCCAGTCCTCTTTGGGATTCAAATCAAAATCCAATGTGTGGCTAAGTCTTTCTTTTTCCTGAAGCTTTGACACTGAGGCTGGTTTTCTGCAAACCTAAAAATGAACCAGTCATCTTGTCTTTGAATGCGTGGAAAGAGGGAGAGAGTTTGAATGATAATGACGCTGTGGGCCTTTGGAGATTCTCTCACCATCAATCCACCGAAAAAGGAATGAATTCTAATCTGGATCCTGCAGTCTGACATCTTGTAAATGCTAGAAAATTCTCCAAAGCCAAGAGTGACAGGGTTGGGTATTGAAAGCTCCTCTTAAACCTTGGGCCCCTTCCCACCTTTCCAGAGCCCAACACGACTCCCATCTATGGATCCTGAGATCCAGCAACTCAGGCCCACTGGCAGGTTCTCTTAGTCTCCTGCTTACCTCCACCATTTGGAACTCCCAGCTCCCCTCAAGATTCAGTTCAAATCCCACCATCGTGAGGAGAAGACTTCTCCCAGACTCCCCAGGAGCTAATGCCTCCCCCTTGACATAATGGTGCCTCTACTGTGTATGTATCTTGTTGATACCTTGTTATTCTATTAGAAATGTGAACTCTGTGGGGGCAGAGACTGGTTTTTGTCTTTCTCCGTATCCGCAGTGCTTAGCGCAGTGCCTGACACATAGCTTGTTTCCCTACCCCCATTTATTTATTTTCTATGTAAATCGTATTCCATTTTTTCAATTACATGTAAAGCTAGTTTTCAACATTCACTTTTTATAAGATTTTAAGTTCCAAATTTTTACCCCTCTCTCCCTCTCCTCCCCTCTCTCCATGATGGCAAGCAATCTCATATAGGTTATACATGTGCAATCATGTTAAACATATTTCCACATTACTGACATGTAGCTTGTTCACCAGCACAGCAATGACTAGGAGTAACTGCAACAGCACAGAGACAGTCTGACATCAACTTGGGAGTCAAAGGCCCTGGATTCAAGTCACTAGAACAAGGGGCGTGCACAGTATCTAGGACTTGCCTCAGACCTGATCACATCTAGTCCCTGATCCTTTCACCTAACATCACTAACAAGTGATCGTTCACCCTGAAGCCCCCCAGCAATGAGAAAGCCCCAGCCTTCCTAGGCAGCTCATTCCACTTTGAGCTTTCCCAACTTGCTAGGACCTTTTAGATTACACTGAGTATAAATCTGCTTCCTTGAAATGCCTATCTATATTATTCTTCCCAGTTCTGCCTTCTAGGGCCATGCAAAGCTAATTCAATCCTTCTTCCTTCTGACAGCTCTCTGTATACTTACCCCTCTCCCAGCACAGAGATATCCAGAACTTTTCTTCTCCAGGTTAAATGTCCCCAGTTTCTTCATCTGATTGATGAACTCTGAGGCCCTTCCAACTCTAGAGATTTTATGATTTCAAAGCCCTCCTACTAAGTAATTACCAGCCATATGGCCTTAGGCAAGTTGGGATAATGACAGAATTTTAGAGCTGGGAGGGACCTTAGGAACGCACACCTGGGCAAGAATTGCCACCATAATGTGCTCAATGATGGCCCTTCCAACCTTTGTTGGAAGACCTCCAATGGGAGGGAACCCCACCCCCCTCTGGGCCAACTCTCTTTCTTAAGTAGCCTTTACACAACATTAAGTGTAAATTTGCTGATCTATGACCTCCATCCACTGCTCAGAGTTCCAATGCATAGAGCCAAACCAAACCCCCAAATTAAAGAAAGCCCCTAGCATGCCCTCCTAGTCTTCTCTGATGATCATAGGGCACAGTCTTGGGACCCTTGGCCATCCTGGATGAGCTGACCTCTAAGGCCTCTCTCAGCCCTAGCTCTGCAATGCTGCTGGCTCCATTCTGGAAGCTCTCCCACCTCTCCACATCCTTTCTAAACTCTGCGAAGCAGAACTGAGCCCACTATTCCAGCCTTGGGGTGATGAGAGGAGGGCACAGTGGGCCTATCACCTTCCTTCTAGAAGCTCCATCTCTTAGTAAGGTCTCTTCCAGTTCTAAAGCTCCAGAGATCTCTTTGTACTATCCCCACAGCCTGTCACACGAGACCGTGGAAGATTCAATGAGGAGATTGTGTATAACCAAGCCCCTAACAAACACGAGCACTTTGGTCAGTCCATGGTGTTTCACCCTGGTGCCCCAAACACCCCCACAACAGAAGGGTTTTGCTTCTCTCCCAACTCAGAGAACATGAAGGTAGAAATACGGGGCACAATTTGGCTCCAGACCAATCTGGTAGATTATTACTATTATTAATAATAACAAAGAGCATTTCATTTAAATGGCTCTTTAAGGTTTGCCAACTACGTACTCATTATTTCATCACAACGACCGTGGGAGGAAGGTGCTATTATTAACCCCATCTTACAGATGAGGAAAATGAGGCAGACAGAGGTTAAGTGACTCAGTCTCCTATATTGATGTTTGCTGAACTGTAAATTCTGTCAGTCAATTGAAATATAGGTTAGTTTTGCTCAATTGTTTTTCCTTCCTACTTTAAAAAAATTCATTGTAGCAATGGATATCAGATAGGAGAAGCAGGAGAAAGTGATATAAAAATACAAGATATTAATAAAAAAATGTAATTAAAAATGAATTGAATTATCGCACTGAATCTCCTTCCTAAAATGTAAAAGTAAACACATATCTAGAAGACCAAGAGAGTTTATTTTACAGCTGATTAGATAAATAGTTGGAGTCATCCCAAAGCCTGCCTAATCATCAAAGGAGAAGGGATCGGTTTACAATTTTGCTGTTTTCAGGTCAATGGAATTTAGAGGCAAAAGAGACACAAATGCTCCAATCCGATGAGGGCTCCCCTAGGGAAGGTGAGTGGACCCTGGGCACAGGAGCTGAGAAAAGGTTTAAACAAACAAAAAGTCCCTTGTTCCAGGCTGCCCTGGCAGCAGGAACACTCATTTCTCTCTTAGTCACCAGAGCTTGGGAGGCACCCGCCAGGTATGGAATTCAGGCTGCAGCCAGTTCCCATAAAACTCATCCAAGGGGTGTCATTTATAAGGCTGTATAATGGAGACATTATCCCATACGGGCCGGCCACAGGGCGGCCCTTGTGCGCCAGACAGATGGGCTCTGTTCTCGGATCACTCCTGGAGAACACCTAGCAAGCCCATGCTGCTGGGAACAGGCCCAGTCTACTCAGCCCCCCAAGCCTGTTAGGTGACTCCCAGTCACTGGCTGTGTGCAGGAAGGTGATCTAGCAACAGCACCTAATTGATTTCAATACAATCTGAACTAATTGACACTCAGCAAAGCTGTTTAGTGAACAGAGGCCTGCCCCACCTTTATCAGCCCTGGTTACTCAAGCCGTTTTTATTCCTTCCTAGTATAAAGTAGGCTGGCCTCTACCTGACACCCATGGACTAGAATACAGAAAGAATGTTTTTATAAGTAAAAACCAAAGACAAATTCTGTTACTTCTGGCAGGCCTAGGACCCTAGGAACCTGGAATCAAAAACTTGTCTTTTCTTTAAAGGTAAGAAGAAAGCCAATCATGTGGCTTTTGTTCTGTGCCCACTCCAAAGGACTATAAAGCTGCGTGCCCAGCTTCTTCCTGCCCAGGGATTCTTATCAGCTCAAGAGGCAGCCAGCACTGGAAGCCTTTGCTGATTCCCCCAGGTGTTAATGCGTACCCCACCCACCTATAGCTTATATTTACGTATTGGGTCCACCATTTCCCCTTAAAAAAAACCCACAAATTCCTTGAGGGCAAACGCTGTTTTAATTTTATCTTTGTATGCCCAGCACCGCACTGGGCCAGGGGAAGGTTTTTTTCTTTGACCACAGCTCTGATTTCATTGGCAAAAAGGAACTCCCAGTAAGGAAATGTCCTCCATTAGAGCGGATCAGCAACAGCTGAGTTTTACAGAGCTGCCTAGGACAGTGGGATTGAACTGAAACAGACACTGAGAGCAGCAAGTGTAATATTACTTAAGGTGGGACTTTTTAAACTGTTTTCTCTTTTAGAATGCTAAAGTAATCAAGCGCCTTTGATTAAGTCTTACTAGGTACAAAGCCCAGGCACACACCCTTTTGCTGATTAGGTGTGAAACCTTTGGGCCCTAAGAAGGGTATATAAACTCAGAGGTTAGCATTTTGTTTGGGGCTCTCACTCACTGGAAGAGTGTTGGTGTGAGGACCCTGAGTAGCCATTGTTAAGAGCCCCCCAGCTTTGAAGAAAACCCAGATGTTGGTGCTTCTCTTTTTGGTAACTATGTATGTGGTATCTTGATCAGATAAAACCTATCTGTTGAACTGCTATTTGATCTGTTGATACTTTCTGTTTGTAATTTCTATTTGTATTTGCTCTGAAGTTCAGGGTGCTGGCTTTTCCCCCAGAATTAAGTAAATTCTATATGTATGTTTGATTAAAGTGAGATTTTTAACCCCTTAAGGTTGTTTTCCTTAGAAAAGCAGATCAAAGAACCTATGGTAGGAGCTCTTGTTGTTGGTCTTGTTGGGTCTTACACCCTACAGCAGCTGCTAGCCATATTATTGTTACAGCAGGTTGATTTAGAAACCCCCAAGTTAACATCATTTCTGTTTTCTTGTATTTTTACTTATTTTGCTAAACACTTCCCAGTTAGATTTTAATCTGTCTCTAGCTAGAAGTCTGCAGTCTTATGGACTCCAGGTGGTGAGTTTGACACCTCTGGCTTAGGGCACTGAGAGATGAAGTGATGCCCAGCCATGATGCTGCTAGGATTCAGAGGCAGGATTAGAACCCAGATTTTCTTCCTCTCCCAACTCCTCAGCCGCCTTCTGGCCCTGGAAGATGTCTCTGTCTGGAATATACATCCCTTTCAGTGCCTGTTAAGTGCTGTCTTTCCCCACTACACTGCAAGATCTTTGAGGGCAGGGACTGTCTTTTTGTTTGCATTTGCTGTGCTTAGCACAGTGCCTGGCAAAGATCCAGTCATCTGAGTTCTTGCCTTCTTCAGAGAAAGAGCAGCTGTGCCAAGTCAAGGGTGCCAATCATTGTCTGTGAGACCTTGGACAAGTCACTGGCCCCACATGGGTCTTGGCTTCTTCATCTGTAAATAAGGGGGTCAGGCTAGATGACCTTTAAGGTCCCTCCTAGCTCAAGTTCTAGGATCCTACTACAATCCTAGCAATTAGGTGACACTTCAAAGGGATACGAGGTTAAAAGAGAGAGTGAAAGTTGGGAGAGGAAGGAGAGGGTCTTGAGTTGGCCTAAAGCTACAAGTTTGAGGGGGACCAGAGGGGAACACCAGGCGCAGCTTCGCCTCCCTCCAGCGCAGACAGAAATCTGCTGGAGCCAGGACCCCCAGAGTCTAGAACTCTGCTGTTCCAATGGCCGCCTGCTGAGTGACTAGCAGAAGCCCAGTGAGCCCAGGTCCCCTTCGGCCCCCTTTGTCAGAACAAAACAAGAAGCCCAGACCTTTTCTTTAGGCTTCTAAGTCCCCATGTCCACCTAGACAAAGAAGAGAAATGTAAACGTAGCAGGAAGCAAGTCCTATATTGGAACCCAGATCCCTGCCTCACCCTCCCCAGGATTTAACAGCTGTTTAGCATCAGTCAGAAGGGGTCGGCAAAATGACTCCAAAGTTTTTTTTTTCCCCTAGCAAAAATGAGGGTTTTTTTTTCTTTTTTAAAAAGTTAATTAATTTTTTTATTCTGAATTTAAACACCAGGAAAAAAATTTCCATACACATGGCAGAAGAGAAAAAGGATTTCCTCTGACATGATCACTACATTTTATTTCTTTTGCTCTGTTTGGCAACACATGTCTCATAGACTTGTGATGTTTTTTGGTTAACAAAAGTATGTAATAAATTCTACACATTACTTTCCAAACTCTCTCTCTCTCAAGCAGGGGTAGTTTTTTCTTCCAAAATTAATCCTTTAGTACTGTGAAAGGTAAATAGATTCGGAGTCAGAAGGTGCCAGGTTCAAATACCATTCTGTTACTTTTCATCCGGGCCAATCCAATCAGCTACCCTCCCAGCCTCACTTTCCACATCTGTAACAATGAGAGGGTTGGACCTGATGGCTCCAAATCTATACCCTATGATTAAAAACCACTAGTGTTTGTTATGAGCAGCACAACTACGCCTTGCACGTGGCGTAATCAAGTGGGGTAACAACATGATGCAGCACTTCATGCCAGGCTCTGAGCTAAGCCCTTTATCAATATGATTTCATTTGATCCTCACAACTCTGAGAGGATGGTGCCATTTTTATTCCATTCTACAGATGAGGAAACTGAGGCAGATGAAGGTTAAATGATTTGCCAGGGTGACACATCTAGTGTGTGTCTCAGGCAGGATTTTAACTCAGGTCTTTCTGACTCTGAGTTCAGTGATCTATGTCACCTAGCTGTCTATCACTTCTGCTGCTGCTACAACATTCTAATATTGACTTAGCACTTACTGTTCTAGGGCAGCTAGGCGGTGCCATAGCACACAGAGCACTGGGCCTGGAGTCAGGAAGACTCATCTTCCTAGTTCAAATCCAGCCTCAAACACTTACTAGCTGGGTGACCCTGGCCAAGTCATTTTACCCTGTTTGCCTCTGTTTCCCATCTGTGAAATGCACTAGAAAAGGAAATGGCAAACCACTCCAGTGTCTTCGCCAAAAAAACCAAACAAACCCGAGTGGATTGATGAAGAGCTGGACCGACTGAAATAACTGAACGACAAATACTGTGTGCCAGGCACTGTGCTAAAGCACTTCACAAATATTATCTCACTTGATCCTCAAAATGCTGGGAGGGAGGGGCTGTCATCATCCCCATTTAACAAAGGTTAAGTGCCTACTGATGTTTTTAAATACTTTAAAGGAAGGATTCTTAACCTTTTTTTTTTTTTAGCGACCTGGACTCTTGGCCATCTGGTGGGGCCTTTGGACTCTTTCTCAAAATCATGTTTTTAAATGCATAAAATGAATACCTGATTACAAAGGAAACCAATTCTAATGAAATGCAATCATTACACATATAATTAATAAAAGTGTGTATAATTAACAAATTTATATATGATATATAATACATTTAGGTATAATAAACCAATTTACATATACTAAATACGCAACAAATAGATTTCTATATAATAAGCAAATGTTTATATGTGTCTGGGCACATACACCTGCAATAAAATGGATTTTCCTCCATGGAGAGCCTGGCTTTACAGGCAGCCAGACATTTCGTTTACATTGTATCACCCCAATAGCCCATTTCCAGACAAGCCAGTCACTAGCTAGGCGGCTGCTGCAGCATCAGACCTGCCCACTTCACACAAACAACCCATTGATCACTTTGTAACTCCTACAATTCCAGGACACCTTCTGCCTGCCTTTTGGATCCCTTAGTCCCCTCTCTGCTTTCATTGTTTCCAGGCTCGGGCCATCCCCAAAGGCCCCACCCCACCACACAGACCTAGATTTCCCTGTACTTTTCAGGCCCCACCCCCGCAGGCTCTAGTTGGCAGGGGACCAAACTCAACTCCCAGCCCACACTTCCAAGAGGACCTCGGCTACACAATTCCAGGCCCTAAGGGTATTTCCCTAGAACTGCACCCACAAAGTGCTCCTATAGCTCGTCTGGGTTTAGAGGTGAACTTGCTTCTCCAGATCTCGGCCGGACAAGCTAGAAGGGCTGGAGGAAAGTGTGGAGGACAAGAAATCAAGCCAGCTTTCCAAGGAACAGGGCAGCAAAGGAGAGAGACTCAGCCCCAGCAGGCGGCCACCAAGGGATTGACACATTGGCCTCAACATCCCAGGAAACGAAATTTACAAACTGTGTTTGAGGTGGGCCAGGAGGCCAGTGGACCAAGGATGGGCCATTTACCACCCACCCCCTCCATCCCATCAACTGAGCCAGGACACTGGTGGGGGGAGGGGGTGTACACCTGGGGCCTTTTGAGTTCACTCAGCCCAGGAGCAGGTGGCTTTTATCTGCTTTTATCTCCCCAGTGAGCTGTCTTCTAGCCAAGGGTTACTGAATGTAAATAAATTATCTGAAACTCAGAATGCCCCAGGTATGGAACAATGACCAGGGCTAGGGTGGAATGCAAGGAGAGATAAAGTAAGTAGCCCAGAGTCTCAAAGCTAATGAGTGTGGAAAGAGGTGACTGGGGGTCAGAAAAGCCAGGGTTCAAATCTTGTCTCTGACACTTAGTTCTTTTGCTTGGCCTTAAGCCAAGTCACTAACTGGTTCTGGGCCAGAGTTGCTTCATTTGTAAAGAAAAGGTTGTTCTAGATATCCTTCCAGCTCCATGGACAGGGTACCAGCCTTGCACCCAGGTCCAGGGTCTTTTCCATGATGCCACAAGAATAATTCTGTGGCACTTGTAGGCATCCCATACTTGAGTTCCCAATCAAACACAGTCTCATATTGCGATCTATTTCACATAAATATATAAACAAGCTTTGTCTTCGATTTCTGTTGCATCCCCTATTTCCATACCACAATCCTAGGCACATAATAGGGAATTAATTAATATTCATTTTGGCAAGAATAAGACTGAAATTTTGTCAAGAACCTACTACGTGCACAAAAGTTGTGCTAGTGGCTACACACACAAAGATGGTAAAGGACCCAGCTCCCCAGCTCAGGAACTTGGTCTGCTACTGAGCTCCCCGGCTTCCAAGAAGTCCTAACAAAAATCCCACCTTCCCCCCACCCCCACCCCCATTCCAGGGCCTCCCACTATGAAGTATTTCCTGTTTATCCTGAATAGAGCTTGTTAGGATATGTTTGTTTGCCCATATGTTTATATTCCCATCGGAATATAAGCTCCCTGAAGGCAAGGACTGTCTTGCCTTTGTGTCTCAAATATAGTAGATGCTTAATAAATGCACCCAGTGATTGACTAATTGGAATAAGAAATAGAATCTAGATCAGAAAGTCGGTGGGGCAGAGTGGCTGTGGTCAGGGCTTGGAATCAGATCCTACCTCAGAGAGTCACAAGCTGAATCACCCTAGATAAGTCCCTTAACCTCTTGGGTTTCCTCATATGCAACATGTATGAAGTGAGGATTGGACCAGGTCTCTGAGGTCCTTTCCACCTCCAGATCTATGATCCCATGTTTAGTATCATAATAAAATCTAAGTAAGGATGAAGAAGAGATACAAAGTGGACCATGGAGCTATATGTTACCTGTTTGGATCACAGATTTAGGGCTGGAAGGCCCAGAGAGTTTAGAAATGTGCCAGGTAAAGTGGAGGCTGAATCTAGATCCTCTGTCTCCAAATCTAGGGTGCTTCCCATTCTCCCACACTTGCCTCTCATGGGCTCAGAGACTTTGGAGGTAGAAGGGGACTTTGAGATCCTCTAGCCCTCACATGATCCGGATTTAGGATCTGAAGGGTTAAATGTTTGCATTGACTACAGCAGAATGCTGTAATAAGGGAGAATAATCCAGGCTCATCCACCAGGTTACGAAACAGACAAAGGGGGCAGGAGAGTTGCCGGTAAACTAGAGGATTGTTTGGACAGCAGACCTCTAGCGGGTCTTGAAAACAGAATGTCTCTAAGATGAGCAAAAGGACTCTCCTCAGTATTTTGTCAAATGGAGAACAATGGCACATAAAGAGAAGCCAGAGCTGTCTGAGCAAGGCGATAGAAATGGGACCATTCACGACAATTGGGGAGTCCCCCGTCTGGGCTACCTGCAGACAAGGATTCAGTCTGCATGTATGCACTCTGGCCGCTGCATGTGACAACGAATGAATAAACTTCTCACTAGCATGAGATGATTTCTGCCTCTGGATTTTTTATACGACCCAACAAACCTTAGTTGAAAGGGGCTTGGAAGGTCCTCAAGTTCTACTCTCTTATTTTACAGATGAGGCAAGAAACAGAAAAGTTATGTGACTTGTCCAAGGTCAGAGCCCCTTAGGTTACAATTCAGGGGCTTGCCTCTGCCTCCAGCACCCTATGCCATACTGACTCCCAATAAGCATTACTGCTATTACTATTATGATGGTGGTGGTGGTTGTTGTTATGTACACAAGGTGGGTCACAATCCTAGTTGTAAATGAGGACTCAGGAAGGTGGGGGGATGAAATAAACATTCACACCTCCATGAAATCCACTTATTTTTCTCTCCAATTCTCCCAGTGTAATTGCTGGTCCAGCCCCAAGGCCCCAGATCTACTAAACGCCCACAAAATCACTGCCAGGGCCAAATCTAAACGGCGGGGCAAAAACATCAAAGGCATGAAAGAGATCTCTGCAGCTTCACCCTAGAAATCCAAGGAAACAAAATCCTCAATCACTGACTGCAATTGAGCTCTCTGGGTTTGTGACCTTCTCCCTTCTGACAGCCATGTGCTCTCCCCAGAGAAGAGGTTAGCCCTTTATTTTTTCAAATTTTTTTTTTTTGCAATTAGTTCTTTAAAAAAATTTTTTTAATGTCCTACAATTTGGGAAATTTTACTAGCAGACAAAAGCATTTCAGTTCTGATTCTACATCATTAGACACAAAGAACAGGTGAAATCAATCAATTAATAAGCATTTACGAAATGCCCACTGCGTGCCAAGCACTGAGCTAAGATCCAGAATATGAAGATATAGACAAAGTAATTCCTGCCCCTTCTTTTTTGGGGGAGGGGGATGACAACAATTACTAGGACAAGTAAATAAACAATACAGACAAAGGAGATGCCAAGTAATTCCGAGGGCTGGGGAGATCAGGAAGGGCCTCAAGGA
This sequence comes from Trichosurus vulpecula, assembly GCF_011100635.1. Classification (NCBI taxonomy): domain Eukaryota; kingdom Metazoa; phylum Chordata; class Mammalia; order Diprotodontia; family Phalangeridae; genus Trichosurus; species Trichosurus vulpecula. The sequence goes on along the minus strand of NC_050576.1, from coordinate 12,456,315 downwards.
GAAGGCTGCTCCGAAGCTGGGCTTCCAATAAACCCAAAGGATTAGGGAGCTGTGAAGGCCACCATTCATGCCGCTGACTCTCAGATTTCCTTGTCCTGCCCTAAGACTCCAATCTGGAAACTTCAACTGCCTCTTAGACATCTAAAACTCACAACATCCAAAACCAAACCCATTCTCTTTCCCCCCAAACCATTCCCTCTTCCTGATTTCTCTCCCATCCTCCCAGTCACCCAAGCTCATAGCCCAGGCATCATCCTGGACTCCTCACTCTCGTACCCCATTTCCCATCAGCTGTCAGGTACTACAGATTCTGCCTTCCTGGCATCTCTCCTACATGCCGCCTTCTCTCCTCTGACCCTGCCACTCCCTGGTGGCAGGCCTGCAGGCCCTGATCACCTTCTAGCCTCCCCCCTCTCTCCAATCCCTCTTCTGCTCCAATAGGACACAGCTGTCAACCTGATCATCCTAAAATAGTGGTCTGACTTTGTCACTGCCTATTCAATAAAGTCCAGTGGTTCTCTATTACTGTTGGGATAAAACATAAAATCCTCTGGCTTTCAAAGTCCTCCACAACCTGTATTCCTACAGACCTACAGATGTAGTTCTCATCTCCCTCACAGGACATATGCTCCTTGAGGGCACTTTTGTCCTGTACAAGGCACACAGTGGGTGATTTTAACAAAGGCTTGTTGATTGACTGACAGTTGGTTGTCAAATTTAAGAAAGTCTTAAGAGTATTTTGTGACAGTTCTTTTAAAACAGATAAAAGAAAAGTCGCTCCATAAACAATCCTCCATATATGACATCTGGGCTTGGGAGCAACTCCCACTGGTCTAAAGAGCAATTTTTTTGAGCACAGCACATAGTGGATGCTGAGGATGTGGTTTATTTCCTTCAACAACCATTTAACATTTCTACATCTACCAAGACATAAGGATTCTTAACCACCCTTGGAGACAACAACATTGAGGAGGCATGCAGGGGGAAGGAGGAGGGAGGGGAAGGAGGGAATGAAGGAAGGAGAAGAAAAAGAAGGGGAGGGGGAGAAGGAGGAAGAGAAGGAGGGGAAGGGAAGAAGGAGGAAGAAGAGAAAGAAGGAGAGGGGGAGGAGGAAGAAAAGAAGGAGGGGAAGGGGAGAAGCAAAAGGCAAAAGGAGAGGGGAGAAGGAAGAAGAGGAGAAAGAGGGAGAGGGGAGAAGGAGGAAGAGGAGAAAGGGGAAAGGGAGGAAGAAGAGAAAGTGAGGGAAGAGGAAGAGAACAAAACCAGCAGACTACAATTCTAGAAATTAGAACAATTCTAGAAGCCTGATGAAAGAAAAGGCTGTCTGGTACAGTTGTGATAAGGCAGAGCTAGTTCTTAGCCCATCTTGGCCACTTAGGCCCTGTGTAAGCTTGGGCAGGTTCTCCCCTGGCTGGGACTGTTTCCTTTTCTGGCCCAGGTGACCTCTAAGGTCCCTACTAGCTCAAAATTTATGGTTCCAGAGAAAGCAATAACCTTGGTCCTAGAGCAGAGATGATAAAATAGACTTCGTCTTCTCAGCAGAAAGATGGGAGACCGTGGATGCAGAATAGTACAGAGACCAGAATATACAGAGACCATCCATATTTGCCAGTTTTGCTTAACTTTAAAAAAAGTGAATGAAGATTCTGTTTCGAGGTAGGGAGAGGAAGGGGGTTATCAGAAAATGACCTTGGTGTAAAACGCAGCCATATCAATACAACAAAAGTCACAGGCCAAACAATGCCTCGGTTTCCAGCTCATTTGTGAAAGCCCAGGAACTCTCCCAGCATGGGGGACATCTTTCCTGCCTCAGCACAGGCTTGTTCTAAAGGCATGGCAGAGAGCCAATCAAACATCTGTAGAACTGGAACGAGGATTATTAGATCCTAAAAGTAAACTGCTGGTGACGACAGCTATCTGCTGGTTATGTTAGGACGCCGAGTGGGGCTCAGTCTTCATAAACCATACATCTTGGGCCAGCAGCCAAAAGAAAAAAATCAACAGAAGGAGAAAGCTTGGGGTCTCTGCTGGGGTTTAAATAATCTCATGACTTCTAGATCACAGATTCAGAAGCAAAAGGGTCCCCGGAGGCCAGCTAGTTCAACTCTTTTATTTTACAGACGAGGAAACTGAGGCATGGAAAAGTTCAGTGAGAATGTTTCAAGGATAGTGTCCTTCTACAGCCATTCTGTGCCCCTACTCAGAAAATTCTGCCTCAAGAAAATTCTCCCTCTCCTCCTCCTCCTTCCCCACAAAGTATCCTGGCTCACAGGGTGCTATTTATGTTTCTAGCAACAGCTATTCTGAGGCTTCTTGGCACTGTCTCCCATGGAAGCACAGGGAAAGCGGGCTAGAAAGGAAACTCTCCACTCTGGTCACCTGATGAGCACATCCCTCACTACCAACATTCAAGCCTCCCTTCTGGACCTGAAAAAAGCCTCTAAGAGCCTAAAGTGGGTGTGTGTCCATGAGTAACAAGGGGAGCCTACCTTCTGTGCATCTCCTGTGAAGTAGGCGATGGCCATGGTGGGAAGGATCATGAACAGTGCATTGTAGTACAGGAGGCCGTACTTCCCCAGCTCCTAGGAAAGGAAACAAGAACAGGGTGAGCTTGGCCCCACCAAGTAGGAGCCCAGGACTTCACCCAGAGCAGCCCCAAAGCCAGATCACTCTCACACTCTCTCCCTCTTCATATCTGTGTCTTCTAAACACACACACACACACACACGTGTCTTTTTTGGCAATCTCATGCCATGGTACTTGGTATACAACGGGCTCTTAATGAATGCTCATTCAATTAAATGGAAATAAATAGCCCAGACTCTCAGCTGGGCTTCTGGGGATACAGCTGAGTTATACTAAGTAATTTCAGGAGACAGCATATACTCACACCCGGAGGGACCAGAAAAGGTGCCCCAAAAGGAGATGGCAGGTGAGCTGTGCCCATTAAACCTCCAAGCAGAAAGGAAATTTCTGTGAGGGAAAAGACCATCCCATCCCAGGATGCTAGTGGGCCCCCCCATAAATTACCCAGTTTATTTTGTACAAATTCATATGTGTATTTGTTGTCTCCCCTTTAAGGATATGAAGTCTCCTGTGGGTAGGGATTGTGATTTTCCCATTCTTTGTTGACATATCATTACTCATCCTGAAATGGTCATTAAGCCACATGCAGCCCGGAAACTGTGGCTGCAGCTGCCCCAGCCACACCAGCTCACAGTCCACAGAAAAGCCATGAAGGTGGACTTCCAGGAGAGGGGAAATCCTGTGATTTCATTGGTAGAAGGAATTCCCTCAGTTGACAGCCTTAGGAATTCTATCGAGTAAGGTAAGACGCTGAGCTAGCCTCTGAACTGAGACCCTGTGAGGCCACACCCACAGATGTCTCTGAGGTTCCTACAGCCCTAGCATTTTCTGATTCCACAGAGAGCATGACATCGGGGAGACAGAGCAATTGTCCGAGATTAAACCCGAACCTAACACCAGCCATGCTCCGGATTTCCTTGAGAATTCCAAACTAGCTGCAACTCTTCATTGATGTGGATCACAAGGTCACTCCAGGTCAAGGCTTGAATTTGACAGATGAGTAAACTGAGGCCCAAAGAGGGTAAGTGATTTACCAAAGGTTACATAAGCAGCAAACGGCAGACGTAGGATTAAAATCCAGGTCTTCTGCCCTCTAATTCAGCACTTTTTCAACCATGATGTCAATGCCTACTGAACTAAAAGTTCCTCTAAAAGGGAGGTTCTTAAAGGCTTTTTGTCATGGTCTCCCTTGGCCATCTGGGGAAACCTATGGATCCCTTCTCAGAACATTTTTTTTTAAATTCACACATGAAGGATTAAAATAAAAATTAAATCTTAATCTGGAGCTAATGTAAATAAAGTAATTTTCCCCATCCAAGTTCATGGACCCCTGAAATCTATTCACAATCTATCAACTCATTTGGGGGTCCATTGACATTAAGGATTAGCCCCACTCTAAAAGATTCCTGACAAATGAAATCAGCTAGAGATTCATTTGTGAATATTCCAGGCAATAAAAGCTTATTTCTTTAAGCACCAACATTTTGACCTTAAACAAAAGGTCCTGAATTTTTTCTGAATGACCCAGGGGCATCTTTCTGATCAAGGATGACTCTAGAGAACAGTAACACAGTGATGCCCTCAGGACCCGCTGAAGTGAGAACTTTGCCCCTCAACTAAATGTCCCCAACCTGCTGTGACTTTCTGATCCCTTCTGCCTGTTCTAAAGAGGCAGCATGGGGAAACGGAGGGGAACCAGAAAGGCCTGGGTTCAAGTCCCAGGCTATGAGACTCCAGATAAGTGACTCTTAGCACCCCAGGTAACTAAAGGTGCAGCAGTAGTACTGACCTGTATTGGTAGAGGGAGTTTTCTCACCTTGTAATTACCTAGATCAATGAAACCACAGGCTGGTCCCTATTTTTATGTCTGATTTTATAGTGTGCCAGCCTCTGCTCTTCTTGTCAGCTTAACAAATCTTGCTGAAGTCAGTTTGCCTACAAGCACCCTCTTCACCCACTCTGGCCCTCATCCCTTCCTAATCCACTATTTCTAACATCCTAGAGGCTCAGAAAGCAGCAAATCATCTTGTTTGGGAATTTTATCGGAAATAAGAGTAAACAGACCTGAGGGACTCTCCTATTAATTAAATTGTAAACACTGCTTGGATTTCAAGATATCTTTTACAGCTTTTAAAAAAACTCAAATGAGATAATAACATTTTCTCTCTCTCCATACACACACACACACACACACACACACACACACACACACACACACACACACACACAGGCACATACACGTACACTTTGTAAACTAATTTGTCATTCAGTCATTTTTTGGTCATGTCCTACTCTTCGTTATCCCGTTTGGGGTTTTCTTGGCAAAGATGCTGGAGAGGTTTTGCCACTTCCTTCTCCAGTTCATTTTACAGATGAGGAAACTAAGGCAAACAAGGTTAAGTGACTTGCCCAAGACCATGCAGTTAGTAGTATCTGAGGCCAAATTAGAACTCAGGCCTTCCTGACTCCAGGCCTGGTACTCAATCCACTGTGCCACCAATATAATGTCTACTATGACAATTATTCCAGATAGTGATGCTTGCTTGAGAAGTGAAAGGTCTTCATTTAGTTCTTTTCTACCACTGATGACAGAAAATATCAAGTTCTTCCCTTCTCCCAAGTTCTCACCTTCTCCCTATTCTTTTAGCTAGTTAAAAAAAAAAAACAACAAACTTTATTACCCTGCCATCAAAATGCAAGTAGCATGTATCTTCCTGACCCCAAGCACAGCACACTATCTACCATATCTTGATGCTCCTTAGGCCTTAGAAGGGTCAATAATAGGTCCTTGATGAGGGAACTCCCTCTCCAGCGACAGGTTGCAAACCTTCTACTACGTCTTAGTAGATTTGTCTTGAGGTTGCCTGAGGTTCCGAGTGGTTGAGTGACTTGTCTATGGGCGCAGTTGGTAAGGGTCAGGGACAGGATTTGCACCCAGGTCTTCTTGACCTCAATCAATCAATCAACATTATTAAGCTCCTACTATGCACCAGGCACTGGGAATGCAAAAGTGGCAAAAGACAATTCCTGCCCTCAAGGAGCTCTCAATCTTAACGGGAGAGACAACATGCAAACAAACATATACAAAACAAGCTCCATACAGGCTAAATAAGAAATAATTAACAGAGGGAGGCATTAGGTAAGGCTGCCTCTATAAAGGACCAAAGCATGTTGTCTGTAGGAATCTCCCTCCTGATTACCCCAGCACACCATTCTCACTCTGCATAGAATCAGAATCACAATCTTCCCCCAAGTCTTCATGCCTACACTTTGAGCTGGTGACTGCTGGGCACCCCAGATGTCCTATGCAGGACGCAGGTCAGGAAACCTGACGCCTGGCCTAGGAAAGCCAATCCTGATGCTCCCGAGGGTTTTCTTTGGCTCCCAGCAGCAGGACCACAAAGCCTCCTCTATTCTGCCTCCTCCTCCTGAGACCCTCGTCCCTTTTGCCGGCTCTTCTCTCCCCTCTTGACTTCTCCAAAAGCTCTTTGCTTTCTGTACCCACTCCCACATTGGCCCACTTCACCTGAGTTTCATCTACAAAATGGAGCGCTTGGGTTAAATCATCCCTGTAGCTGCTTCTAGCTCTGAAATGATCATCCCCCATCTCCCTGTTTCTACCGAATCCAAGAAGGCCTGAACACCTTGATTCATGTGCCAAGCTCCCAATCAAACACCTCGTTTTCCTTGGAGAGAAGGGGGTGTGATACATGGAAAGAGAAGAAGGTTTGAGCTCAGAGGGCTTGGGTTCAAACCCCATTCTGCTGCTTGTTTCCCTGGGCAAGTCACTTAGGGTCGATTTCCCGATCTGTAACATGAAGGTGAACCAGATGGGTGGCTGGGTGGGGCAACGGGTAGTCCCACAATAAGCAAGAGTCAAGTTCGAATCCTGCTTTAGCTGTGCGACACCGAGCAAGTTATTTACTCTGTCTCATTTTCCTCATCTGTAAAATAGGATGATAATAGCAACTATCTCACAGTGCTGGTGTGAGGAGCAAAAAAGACAATAGATGTGAAGTACTTTGCAAACCTTGAAGTGCTACATGAATGTTAGCTATCAGTACCGTTACTGAGGAGGAAGAAGGGAAGGAGGGGGGAGGGGAGGAGGAGGGGGGAAGGAGAGGAAGGAGGAGGAGGCGGGTAGGAGAGACAGGGAGGAGGAAGGGGAGGAAGAAGAGGAGAAGGAGGAGGGGAGGAAGAAGAGGAGGAAGAAGAAGAGGAGAGGGAAGAGGAGGGAGAGGAAGAAAGGGAAGAGGAGGGAGAGGAAGAAGGGGAAGAGGAGAAGAAGAGGAGGGGGGAAAGGAGGATGGGGAAGGGGAAAAGAAGGAAAAGGGGAAGGGGAGGAGAGGGAGGAAGGAGAGGAGGAAGAGGAGGAGGGGAGGAAGAAGAAGAGGAGGAAGAGGAAGATGATGACCTCTAAGGCTCTTCCAGCTTTAAGTCTAATATCTGATGATACTTGAGCCCATGGAGTCCCAAACCCTTCTGATTCCACCAGCCCCTTATTTCCCCTCATCTGCTCTAAATGAGAAGCCAAATGGAATAGAGGGGACAAGGAGCTGGCCTGGATCCAGGCTATCTCTGACATATCATGGCTGTATGATCCTGGGCAAGTCACTTAACGTCTCCCTGACCCCGTTAACTCTCCAAGCCTCTCAGTTTTAGAGGAGGGGCTGAGTTACCCTGGGAAAAGAAAGATTATTTCTCATCTGGGAGTCCCATATATCAGTGAATCATAGGAGCAACCTCAGCCACCTATATTCTACTTGGAACCCAACCCAATTCCACTGATGAGCGCGTTTATTAAGCACCTAGTGTATACCAGGTATTGTTCTCAGTACCAGGGAACACAAAGACAAAATGAAGCCATCCCTGCCCTCGAGGAGCCTACATTCTATCCTGCCAATGAAGACTCACTCCTGTGCCAAGCTGTGCCCTCCCCGCCCCCACCCAATTTTGCCCATTGCCCCACACGAACGTCCAGTGTTAGTAAACCCCTCTCAAAAGGGCCATGGGGGGCTACCAACCTTGGAATCGAGCTTCTGCTTCACGTACGCGCCATTGGCTGCTGTCAGGACATCATTCACCAGGATGAAAACATACCCTTCCAAGTCAAAAGCCAGGTCAGAGCTGAAAACATAAACAGCATTTTAGCAGGCAGGGCCTTCTCGGGGAATAAAATGTGCTTCATGGTTAACTTGCCTGGAGCCTCCAAATCATCATAGATGAGGAGGCATTCCTAAAGCACTTAGTAAGTTTCTAAAATAGGGGCACTAGGTGGTACAGGGGATAGCGGCTGGCCTGGAGTTAGAAGACCTGAATTCAAGTCTAGCCTGAGACACTTACTAGCTGTGTGACCCTGAGCAAGTCACTTAACCCTATTTGCCTCAGTTCCCTCATCTGTAAAATGAACTGGAGAAGGAAATGGCAAATCCCTCCAGTATCTTTGCAAAGAAAACCCCAAATGGGTCACAGAGAGTTGGTCATGACTGAAATGACTGAACAACGATAAAAGTCCTTTGCACACCTTCTGTCACTTGATCATGAAAACTACCCTGGGATGTAGGTGTCATTATCACCCCCACTTTACAGGTGAGGAGACTGAGGCCAAAAGAAGCTACCAACTTGCAAAGGTCCCACAGACGGTAAATATCTCAGGCAGAACCAGAGCCACAGCGTCCCTGCCTCTACTTCAACCCTCAGTCCATTATGATTAGATTAACTAGCATTTATTAAGCAAACAGTATGTGTCAGACACAGTGCTGGATGCTGGGGATATGAGAACAAAGGTGAAATAATCTCTGACCATCAAAAGCTGAACGTTCTCTCTTTTTTAAATTCACATTTTTATTTGCATAGACAGAGACTATCACAAGAAATCCACGCTCTCTACTATGGACAGCTTGGCTTGGGAACATCCATTCTAATGGGGAACAACATATATGCACATGTGTACATGGGTGAATATATATGTACATCAACCAATCACTGAACCTTTATTAAGTGCCAACTATATGCCAGGCACTGTGCTAAGCACTGGGGATATAGAGAAAAAAGACAGCGCCAGCCCTCAAGGTGCTTCTGATCTAACAGGAAGATACAACATGCAAACAGCTATGTACAAAGCAAGCTATATACAGGATAAATAGGAAATGCTTAGCAGAGGGAAAGCACTGGAATTAAGAGAGGTTAGGGAAGGCTTCCTGTGGAAGGTGAGATTTTAGCTGGAACTTAAAGGAAGCCAGGGAAGTTTCTCTCTCTCTCTCTCTCTCTCTCTCTCTCTCTCTCTCTCTCTCTCTCTCTCTCTCTCTCTCTCTCTCTCTCTGTCTCTCTGTCTCTCTCTCTCTCTCTCTCTCTCTCTCTCTGTCACACACACACACACACACACACACACACACACACTGTCTGTCAGCACATAAAAACCAGGGTGAGGGGTGAGAAGGGGCATACTTGTAAAGGCCTCCTCCAGAAGCGACCACTTGAGATGGGTCTGGAAGGAAATCAGGTATTCCAAGAGGGGGAGGTGCATTCCAACTATGGGAGACAGCCAGTTCAAAGGCATGGAGGTGAGAGATCTGAGTGTGAGGAACAGCACAAAGTCCAGTATTGCTGGATGCCTTCCTCTCTATATAAAAACTCTATGTGGCTTGTAATACTCACCTTTGCCCTTACCATTGAGCTGTAGGGAATCTAGGGAGGTAATACATGGGAAAGCAAGGAGGAAAAAGAGGAGAGGAAGCATTTATGTGGCACCTACTACATGCCAGGTACTATGCTGAGGGCTTTGTATAAATATTATTGGTACATGAAAGATACTGGGATTTGGAGATGTAAAGAGTTACACCAGGCCAAACTGTAGCATTAATAACTGCACACATACAAATGCGTTTCTTGGAAGGCCCACAGTCATTCATTTTTAATGTTCCCATTTCTATAATTCACACTTTCTTCCCATATTTATAAACTACGTTACTGGGCCAATGGCAAGTGGGTGAACCTTGGCGATAAACAGAATCCAGTGGGTGTAGTTATGAGAATCACCATGAATTTATTGAAATAGAAGAAGACAAAGCTGTGGATTACTAATTCAGAGGAGAGTGGAGACCCCAAGGGCCCATGGGGTCCAACCCCTCACTTTGCAGATGAGGAAACTAAGGCTTAGAGAGCACAACTGACTTGCCCAAGGTCCCACGGGCAGCAGAGCTGGGATTGGAACCCAGGTCCTTGAACTCTAAATCAGGACACTGCCTCTAGAAGCTTGCAGAGCCTTAAGCCAAGTCAATCTGAATTTTTTGTGGACCTTGATCTCAAAGCATTCAACAAAATTTAGTCCTTGGAAGATAGTCTGTGTGTTGTACTTTGCAAAAACAGGATTCTCTTCCCTCTGAAAAATGGCAAGAAGCCTTTTCCCAGAGACAATTTCATATGTGCTAAACTCCAGAATTCAGCCCAGTGCCTGGAAAACAGTAGGCAGTTAATAAAGGTTTCTTGATTGATTGACTGATAGTCCAAGGACTAGAAGACCTTACTTACATAGCGGCTACAAATGCTCCAATGATCATTGCAAAAACGGTCATCTGAATACCCCAAGAAAAGGTCTTCCTGGAAATTAAAAAAAAAGTTGTGATTATATTTTCAAGATATTTATATTGTTTCACGAAGACATATTATGACTTTTCTTAACGTAGACATATATACAGTGATATAGACACAAATTTTACATCTTTATTTCAATATGATTGGTTTTCTTTGTAATCCTATTTTATGCATTTAGAAAAATGATTTTTTGAAGGGGTCCAGAGACTTCACCAACCTGCCAGAAGACAAAAAAGATTAAAAACTCTGTTCTGTATCTTCCCAGATCTGTTTCACTGTGATGCATTAATCACTATCCAATACTCCCTCCTGCTCCCTAACCCCATCCCAGCCCCACGCCTTCCCTCAGCAGACCCACTTAACAAATACAATTGCTACTGATGGCCTGAAAAATGACCATTGGGCAAGTATCTCTGATAAAGGCCTCATTTCTCAAATAAAGAGAGAACTGAGTCAAATTTATAAAAATACAAGTCATTCCACAAAAGATAAATGCCCAAAGGATATGAACAGGAAGTTTTCAGACAAAGAAACCAAAGCTATCTATAGGCATATAAACAAATGCTCTAAATCACTATTGATTAGAAAAATGCAAGTTAAAACAATTCTTAGGTACCACATCACACCTGTCAGATTGGCTAACATGACAAAACAGGAAAATGATAAATGTTGGAGGGGATGTGGGAAAACTGGGACACTAATGCACTGTTGGTAGTTGTGAACTGATCCAACCATTCTGGAGAACAATCAGGAACTGTGCCCAAAGGGCTATAAAAGTGTGCACACCCTTTGATCCAGCAATATATCACGGCTAGGTCTACATCCCAAAGACATTAAAAAAGGGGGGTGGGGGAAAGAACCTCTTTGTACAACAATATTTACAGCAGTCCTTTTTGTGGTGGCTAAGAATTGGAAATCAAAGAGATGTCTATGACTAAACAAGCTGTAGTATATGATTGTAATGAAATGTTATTGTGCTATAAGAAATAACAAGCAGGATGATTTCAGAAAAACTTGAAAGACTTACATGAATTGATGCAAAGTGAACAGAACCAGGACAACACTGAACACAGCAACAGCAATATAGTACGATGCAGAACTGTGAATGACTTAGCTATTCTCACAATACAATGATCCAAGACAATCCCAAAGGACTCATGATGCAGCAGACTATCCACCTCCCGAAAAAGAACTGACAGTGACTGAACACAGACTGAAGCAAGCTATTTTTCACTCTCTTTCTTTCATGATTTTTTTCTTTTATTCGAGTCTTCCTGTACAAAATGACTAATATGAAAATGTCTTACATGATTGCACATGTATAATCTATATCTGATTACTTATCATCTCAGGGAGGAAGGAGGGGAATGAGGGGAAGGAGGGACAGATAGAATTTGGAACTCTAAACTTAAAAAAAAGTTTAAAAATTTTCTTTTAGCATGTAATTGGAGGAAAAATAAAATAAGTTTTTTAAAAGTATATGTAAAATTTTTTTTAAAGCCCATTTTAAAAAAATGACAATTGGGCCCATGAGGCCCTTCCAGCTCTGCAATGATGACCCCAGAGTGACAGAAATAGGGCATGACAGTACTAAGAATTGCCCAGTTTTTAGGCTGTCTGCAAACATGACGCTGGCCATTGATAATCTCAGTGTGAGATTTCTTATACAGCATCAAGTTGCAAGTCAGTGGAAGATTATTCACAGATTACAAAAAATATTTTTTTCTTCTTTCGTCCAGACCTGTGATTTTGTCATTCCCTCTGTGCTGAGAATACACATATTTTTTGGTAACTTAAGAGTCTTAGAAGGAGTTGTCTAGGGTCACACAGATTTTGTGTGTGCATGTTTGTGTGTGTGTGTGTGTCTTCAGAGGCAGAACCCCAGCCCAGGTCCTCCTGGTTCAAAGGTCAGTTTTCTTGCCAGAGCACCATGGCAGCTCTCCATGATAGGAAACAACTTACAAAAATCCCACTAAGTGCTTCACTTCACTGCCAATACTAGCTCCAACATCATCTGGGTGGCTCCAATTGTCTTTGGGTCTCACGTTCCTCATCCACAAAAGGAGGGCTCAGTGGCCTGATGGGTCCTCCCATGATCCTAGAATCCTGTTCGGACTTAGTACATTTGGAGAAAGCAAGAGGTGTGTGTGTATGTGTGTGTGTGTGTGTGTGTGTGTGTGTGTGTACATATATATATATATACACATGTGTATGTATATGTATATATATATATTTTTGGTGCATGTGCTGTGTTCTAGAAAAATAGTATGCCAACTGAATTTTTATAAGGTAAATTATTTTATATATATTTATTTACTCACTTGATGCTCCTGAGTGGGCCAGGTATTTAAAGGCATTCCAGGGCAAATCCTTCAGCAAAATGAATTCTTCTTGTAATGCAAACACCTGAGTTATCCTCTCCCTTTTTGGAAGGGAATGAGTTCAAACATCTGTATGTTAAACGTTCTTAAAATGGGATGCATTGACAGAGGGAAGAGGCCAAAACTACATCTTTAAGAAAAGAAGCCAGGCCATAGAAATTATAACAAAAATCAGAATATGGCCCTGTCTTCACCTAGCAGTTGTTTCTGGAGAGTAACTCCTGTTTTCTCAACATCTTCAATCCCAAATTTATTGCCTTTGCCCAATAGCATTGGCTCTGAATGCCTAAACCAGAGGGTCTCATCTTTTTTTGGTCTCAGGATCCATTTATATTCTTAAAAGTTATTGAAGACTCCCAAAAGCTTTTGTATATGTAGGCTATATACCTATAAATATTTATCACACTAGACATTAAACCTGATAATTTAAAAAATATTTATCAATTCATTCAAAAATAATAATGAACTCATTAAATGTTAATGTACTTTTTAATGAACATAACTAGGTTTTCCAAAGCAAAAAAAAAACTGTAGGGAGAAGAGGGGCATTGTTTTACATATTTTTGCAAATCTCTTTAATGTCTGGCTTAGGAGAGAGCAGCTGGATTCTCTTATCTGCTTCTGCCTTTCCTCTATTGCAATATGTTGTTTTGGTTGAAGAATAAGGAAATCTGGCCTCATAGATATGTATTTAGAAAAGGGAGGAGTATTTTAATAGGCACATAACGTCTGATATCATTTTGAAAATTGTTTTGACTTCTCGGAACCCTCAGGGACCTTCAGGGGACCTCTACTTCGAAACCACAGGCCTAAACCATCACATGGGCTAAGCAAAGGAAGGAGGAAATACTCTACTAATTCTTTACGCATACTACAGCAATAACTAGGAAAATGCTGTTTAGACACCATGGGTTCATTTTCTATACTGATATGACATTAATGTTTCCAGGGCAGAGATGATGAAATACACTTCCCTGCTATTACTAAGAAGTGAGAAACCACAGGTGCTGAATGTTGCATACACTGTCCAATGTGGGTGCAGTTAGCTGTAGTTTTCTCTTTGTAACAAGGGGAAGGAGGAGTTTCTTTGTAACAAGGTTGGCAGATTGGAGTGAGTGTTAGGAAAAGTCTGAGATGTGAGAAGCAAATGGCTTCAATAAAATTTGCAAAAGACTTAAGACACAAAAAAGATACATTAGAAATGTAACTTACTTGAGTAATACTCCTTCGGCAATCATTGTAAACAAAATGGAGAACCTTCGCAAGACTGTAAACATTGGCAAGCTGTAAGGAAAAAGCCACAAGGCAAAATAAATGCGATATTTTTCTTTTATGGCTTAAGGCAAATGATTCTCTGGTTCTGCTAAGCTGATTGGTTCCTTCCATATTAGCGATTTCAACACCAATTACCTGCCTGAGTACTGCCCCCCACCCCCACCCCACCCCATCTTCACCTAAAATCTGAAAAATAAACTCAGTACACAGGGTCAAAAGTACTGAAAGGGGCAGGGGAGACCCTCGATTTAACCTGGGCACATCTATTTCTGAGATTCAACCTTCTGGTCGTTAAATATTAAATTATCTGGTTTTTCAATGACTCCGGTTCGGCCTTTCACTTCCATCTGCTGAAGTCCTATCTGTCCTTCCAGTCCCCACCTCAAATGCCACCTCCTCCAGCTACGTGTCACAGTGGAGAGAGTGTTGGCCTTGGGAGGCAGCAAGACTTGAGTCTGAATCCTAACTTAGATACCTGCTAGTTGTGTGACCCTGGGCAAGTTACTTGTAGCCTGTTTCCTCATTTGTAAAGTGGGGGTAATCCAGCAGCCACCTCTCAAGGTTGTTGTGAGGATCAAATGAGATAATCTGTGTTAAGCATTTTGCAAAAAAAAAAATGTTATTATCATTATTCTGTAAAGCATTATGTAAATGTGGCCACAGTGATGATGATACAGCCTTCTGGAATTCTCTCTTCGTCAGGTATAACCAGCACCTCCTCAGGACCCCCAGAGCCCTGCTTACACCTCTCTATTACCCAACATTTCTCCCATTCCTTTGTGTACTGTGGCTTCGAAAAGCCAGATCTCATATCCCCTCCTAGAGAGCAAGCTTCCGGAAGGAAGGGGCTAAGGCATAAGGGGCCTTCACCTCTATCTGTCCAACTATGCTTCACAAACAGTCAGTGCTTAGGAGAAATTCATGCATTTGGGCCTATCTTTGTGGCAGTCCTGATCTATCTCTATGGAAACCCCACCAATACTAGATTCAAACTCAGAAAACCAAGTCACTTCACTTTCATCAGCTCCAGTTTTGTTTCTAGAAAAGAAGGGGATTGGATGGGATGGACTCTGAGGTCCCTTTCAACTCTAGATCTATGACCTTGGTTTGAATCCTGACTCTGCTATTTACTGTTTTGTTGTTAAGTCATGTCTGACTCTTCGTGACCCCATTTAGGGTTTTCTTGGCAAGGATACTGGAATGGTTTGCCATTTCCTTCTCCAGCTCATTTTTATAGATGAGGAAACTGAGGCCAACAGGGTAAAGTGACTTGCCCAGGGTCACTCAACTAGTAAGTGAGGCCAGATTTGAAAACAGGAAGGAGTCTTCCTGACTCCAGGCCTAGCCTCTATTCGATGTGCCAATTTACCCTTGGACAAATTACTTCACCTCTCTTGGCCTCTTTTCCTCATCTCTAAAATGAGGGGTATGGACCTCTGAGACTCCTACATCTTTGATCCCAAGTCCCTTCACCTCTCTTTACCTCAGTTTCTCCCTCAGCAGTTTGAGAAACATGATTAGATTAAAGGTGTCAAATATGGGCCCCTTGTGGCCCATAACATTCCCAAACACAGCACAAACCAGATAAAATGTACCTGGGAAATATTTTACAAAATAAATAAAAATATAGTAAACATAAATAATGTTAATATGTGGCTTTCTAAATCAATTTGTACCCACAGCGTCATATTTCTTGCTTTCTCAATGAGTAGGAGGGGGGGTGGAGGAAAGGAAAGAATTTGGAACCGCAAATTAAAATATTTTTTTAAAAATTAACTCCAATATGCATGTGTAGGGATTCTTTCTCCACGAGCTTGACACCAATGGTCTAAATGGTCTTTGAGGCCTTTCCTAGGTCTGAATCTATGAAGAGGGCTTTCTGCCACAATGATCAGGCTTCCACAGTTACCCCGACCACCTCCTCCCTCCAAGCACCCTGAGACACTGTCACTTCTGCCCAAGAAAAGGTCAAGAGGGGATGCTAAGGATCTGCCATAGCTACATGCAGCCTTTGTCACAGGCCTCCTTCAAGGGGTATTCCTCATACTTGAATCTTTAAAGGCACACAGACTCCTTTCAGTCAGAAGATGGGGAGGTGGGTGTGGCAGGCCTACAGGAGGAACAGGGATACTCTTTCTTCACCAACGAGGACAAGCTGCCTTTGCCAATGGACTGACAGTAAGGAGTAAGTCAGCAGTTAGATATTTATATTAGGGCTTTGCATGAGGCCATTGAAATCCTCATATGGAGGGAGAGGAGGGGAGGAGGGGAGAACAAAGTTAGCCTTCACTAGCCTCTCCCCCAAATGTTATTTTTATACACTGATACAAGCACTCCAAAGTAAAATGTCTGCTCTAAATAACCTTCCTAAGAATGAAATGGAAAATGTCTCAACTCCATTATCCCTGTACTCTGATCACCTACTCCTTCCCTAAGACAGCCTTCAATAGAGTGGAAAAAGCACTGGTTCCATAACATTAACAATATAAACATCTAGAATTTAGATAGAGCCTACAATGTGCCAGGCACTGTCTCAAGTACTTTACAAATCTCATCTCATCTGATCCTCACAACAGCCCTGGAAGGTAGGTGCTATTACTATCCCCTTTTTACAGATGAGGAAACTGAGGCAGAGGGTAAGTGACTTGCTCGGGGTCACTCAGCTACTAAGTGTCTGAGGTTGGATTTGAACTCGAGTCTTTCTGATTTCAGGCCCAGCACGAGTTCAAATGCCACCTTTGAGGCTGACTTCCTTTGTGACTTTGGGAAAGTCACTTTGTCTCCCTGGCTCAGTTTCCTGATTGTAGAGCCTTTGAAATTCCTGTCAGCTCTAGCTCTAGGACATTCTTGGGCCTCAGTTTCCTCATCTGTAATATGAGGGCACTGAATTAGATAGCCTCTATGGGCTCTTCAATGCCTCAATTTCCACATCTGTAGAAGGAGGAGGTTTGTCTGTAGATAGCCTCTGTGGTCCCAAAGCTCTATCTTTATGATCTGTGATCTAGTCAACCCTTTCTCATGACCTTCAGATGTAGAAAAATAACCACGGAATCCTTGCTAAACAATGGTGCCTCCAAGAACCTTCCAGTCCCACTTCCATCATGATGCCCTCTACTGCCCCACAGTCTCTGTCGGCATGTTGGCCACTCCCACAGGATCTTAAGAACATACACTATATTAACTGGGAAAATAGGGGAGAATATTCAGTCATACTTCAGTTTCTTTGTGCTGAACAGTCCGGTGATTTGGTTCCCAAAATACAGTAGAGGTAGTGGAAATGTCTAGGAAAAAAAACGTCAAAGGGACAACAACAGTCAATTAGCAAAGATAGCTGAAGTCCTGGGAGCCTTTCAAAAGACCATGTTTGTTTATGGGATCAGCCCGAGAGGTTAGTGGGCATAAATAATGCCAGCCTCCTCCCACCCCCAGCCACCAAATCAATACCAAGCCCCCTCCCCCTGCTCTGTGCTAATCCCAAGAAAAAGTGGAAAGCTGCAAAATGGTAAAATATAAAAAAAAACCCTCAACCTCATCACTTGCTTAAAATACGATTTTCACTTACATATCAAGAGAAAATGAGGAAACAGAGAAAAAGGCAGAATTAAGAAAACTGAGGCCATAACAAAGGCATAAAACATCTGATAAGCCAGCCAGAGGAACTTAAAACTGATTGCCCTCCCTGATAAAGAGGACAAATTAATTAAAAACAGAACCAAACTTCCCATTTGTTCTGTCTTCATCAAAAAAGAAAGCTTGATTCCTTTTTGAAATGCTGTTTTCAATTTGTAAAGAAGCGATAGGTAGAAACAATGGTTCTTCCATAAGAACAAGCATGCTCTTCATTCATTTACTTGTTTCATTTACCTTCCGAGGTATATTTCTGTCAAAGTCAGGAAACTTTACTACCCTGAGCGCCTTTCCCACCCAGAGGACGATCACTGTCGCCAGCATCTGTGCAAAGAACAAACATTCACTGTTCAACAAGAAAGACCTAGCCATGATTCGAAACACTACAAACCACTTAATTCTTGAGATTCCAACTAACCTGGCCAAGTCCAACACATAGTGAGGAAGGAAATCTATGTGGATGGTAGGGAAGAGAAGAAAAAAAAAACAAGGTCAGCAAGCTAACAGTACCATTTGGGAGCATTAGAATTACAATGGAGTCTCAGTATAATAATAAGCCAAACAAGAAGTTTTGCCCTTCAGCTAAGGACAAACACTGAATTTCCTGCTGAAACACTTGCCTGGGCCAAGGGGCAAAGCAACCACCCGGACTTGGTAGCTCTGAGTGGCAACCTGCCTGGGCTTGTGTGCTTGCAAGGTCTGTTGGTGCCCTCAGGAAGTTAAGATATAACACTACTGGCTTAGCGCTTTCCCAGCCTCAATAAACACACCCGCCTAAGTACCAGGAAACAAGATTAAAACCATTGGAAAATTAATCTACTAATGCAACCACTGTCACGTAGTGTTTGCGCCTTGTGAAGGCAAAGACTAGCTCGAGAAAGAGAATAGCCGGGTTGTTGCGGCTATGCTTGGGGTTGAGTTGTTGGTTGCCGTTTTAAAGCCTTCTGGACTTCAACTCTATTGCCATCAGCCCTTCCCATTGCCAGGAAAAGATAGAACGTTCAGTAGCAAGTTTGCCGGGTAGTTACTAACTGATCACTTTCACTGCCATTGATCAGTTTCACCGCCATTGATCAGTTTCCCGTTTAAAGGGCTCTGCAGAGGAAGCAATGGGAGGGTGATCTTTTGCAAACCGTTGCAAATTAAAATTTCACTCCTTCCTTCTCCTCCCTATCCCTCGTCCCCACTCCTTAAAGAAACTCAGGCCCGGGGGATGAGGTGACATTTGCAGAGCAGCAGCCAAGGGGAGTCAGGGCTCCCCCGTGCCCACACACGCCCGCGCACACACGGGCACCAGCAAGCACAACTCGGAGATGCCATGGCAGACAGGCTGCCTCCGCTGCCGCCGCCGCCGCCGCAGTAGAGGAGGGGATGGGCGGCCGCCGGCTGCTGCTGCTGCTGCTGAGGCGGCGTCCAGGCAGCGCACGAGTTAAGGCACAATCCCTTGCCTGGCTCTGGCTGAACTTTGTTAATCTTCAACTTCGGCAGCGGCGGCGCAAAGTCCACAGCTCCCCGCCCGCCCCGCCGCCCGCTGCCCGCCCGCCCCGCTGCTCCGGGTAGCCTCCGCCCGGCTGCTGGCTACCTGTAGCTGGTGAGCACGCTCTTGTTCACCACGACGATGAGAAAGGAGCTCACGCCGTAAAAGCCGGCGGCCAGCAGCTTCAGGAACAAGGTCAGCGTTTCGGCCGACGCCATCCCCAGCTCCTCCTCATCTCTGGCAGTGGAGGATCTAGCGGGGGCTTCTCCTTTAACCCGAGCATGCTGACGTCTATGAACTTCCGCCATGGCTGGGGCTGCTGCTGCTGCCGCTGCCGCCGCTGCCGCTGTTGCTGATGCAGCTGCTCCTGCTGCTTACGGAGACCGCTGCTGCTGAGAGTCTAGCAGAGGAGGGGAGGCAAAGGCACCTCCGCTGGGAGGCGCGCACTCCTGGGCGGGCCGTGAGGGCTGAAGCGAGGGGAGGGGCGGGGGAAAGAGAGCAGAGGGGAGGAGGGAGGAGGAAGAGAAGAAGAAGGAGGGGGCGGGGACGGACGCGCTCCAGCCCAGCGGCCGGCTCCGCCCCCGCCTCTCCAGCCGGGGAAGGCCGGAGACCAGGAGCTGTGCTCTGGATGGGGGCACCTGGGCGCCCCAGCCGGAGCTGCCACCGGCTCCATCTCGGGCTGGGGTCAGGCTCCCCCGCCCCTCTTCAGCCAAGGTGCAACCGTTCATTTGCAGAGAAACTGAAAAGGGGGAGCTTCTGGACCAATCTCCGATGGGAAGCTAACCCTGGAGAAGGGAGGATAGGAAGTTTATGATTGGAGCACACTCGCTCTTCCTTCTGCATCCCTCCTCCCACGTACCCAAACACACTCTTCCCTTCTCCCCCACTTCCCCTCCTTCCACGTACCCAAACCCACAGTTCTCCTCTTCCCCCTCCTCTTGCAGGTGGAAGGGAGGGGCCTTAGAGGCCTTCTGTTCCAACCCCCTCAATCGATTAACAAGCAGTTAGCAAGCCAAATCCTCACTTTATAGATAAGGAAAGCGAAACCCCAGAGGTACTAGACTTACCCAGGTCACTCAAGTGGCAAGTGTCAGAGCTGTGGTTTGAACCCAGTCCCACCTTCTGCTGGAAGCTCTCCCAATTCCTCCCTGAATCGGAGTGCCTTCTCTCTTAGAATATCTCCAATTTAGCCCGTTTGTACCTTTTTTGTACATAGTTGTTTGTATTGTCTTCCCCCTTGGACTTAAGCTCTGTAAAGTCAGGCACTGATTGTTGTCTTCCTTTGTCTTAGCACAGTACCTGGCACATAGCAAGTGCTTCCTTAATGTTGGTTGGTTGATTTACTGATTGAACAAGTTGTATCAGACCTCCCTGGGTCTTTCCATATTTCCATATTTCCATATTTGTAAAAAAGAAGGGGATTCAGGTTGTAAGTCAGTGGTATCCAAGTCAAACAGAAAGGGATCCCTGCTGGTCAAATATTGACTTAGAGAACCACAAATTAACATTATCTATGCTGTGTTGTATTTTTATTTATTTTGTTAAACATTTCCCAATTACATTTTAATCTGTTTCTGGAAACACTGACCAAGTCTGAAACCTCTGATGTAGTAGATTAGGCAATGGACCCAGAGTCTGAAAAGTTGGATTCAAAGCCTGCCTCAAAATGCACATCTATGAACTTCTGCCATGGCTGGGGCTGCTGCCTCAAAATGCATGACCCTGGGCAAGTCACCTGAACTCTGCACCTCTGTTTCCTCATCTATAAAAGGAGATGGTCCAAGTTTGCTTCTAAGGTCCCTTCTGCCTCTTGAGCTATGAGCTGTTGTCCATATAGGAAGGTATGTTTATACAAAGTTGATAAAAGTAACTTTGAAAGGGAAGCTACCAGCAGTTTAGGTAGGCCTTGTTTGACCCATCAGGCATCCAGAAAGCTTAAGGTTCCCTCCGGGAGGACTCCTGTACCTGAAAACCAAAGCTCAGCAATCACCAACTTAGACTCCTATAAGAAATATAGTCAGCCTGACTCCTTAAAAGGGAACAAACTACATATAAAAGTAACCAGATGTTACCTTTTAAGGAAGCCTCTCTAAAATCACTTACATTCTTGCTAAGAAAGATAAAGTACATATACAGCATAGGTATATAAAATAGATACAAGGTAATTCAGAGCAAGGCAGTAGCCACTGGGGAATCAGGAAAGGCTTCATACAGGAAGGTGGTAGGTGGCAGATAAAGTCAGAAAGACCTGAGTTCGAATGCAACTTCAAACATTTACTACCTTGTGACTCTGAGCAAACCACAGAACCTCTGTTTGCCACAGTTTCCTAATCTGAAAAACAGAGATGGCATCTACCTCCTAAAATTGTTGTGAGGATAAAATATCTGGAAAGCACTTTGCACACTTGAAAGTGTTGTATAAACGCTAGCTGTTAGCCTTTGTTATTGTTACTGAATTGATCCTTAAGGAAAACTAGAGTTTTTAAAAAGTAGAGGTGAGAAATGAGTATTTTATCAAGCATGGGGACAGCTGGTACAAAGGCATAGAAGGGGGAGGTCAGTACCAGGTCTGGGAACAATTTGGTTGGACTCCAGTGCCATGAAAGGAAGTAATGTTTAGTAAACCTAGAAAAGCAGGTCGGGGTTAACTGTGATGGACTTCCAAAAGCCAAACGCTTAACCCTAAAAGTGATGAGAGCAGTTGCAGTTTATTGAACAGAGTAGTGATGTAGTCAAATCTACCCTTTAAGAAAATCATTTTGGCAGCTGTGTGACAGGTGGCTTGTAATGAGGTCCAAAGTACAGAGAGCAATGAGGAAACTGTTGTGATTATCCAGGTCAGAAGCGAGGGAGGCAGAAGCAAGAGTGGAGGCTACGTGACCAAATAGAAGGGGATGGATTCTTGAGGTGGGATGGAGGAAGAATAGTCCAGATTTGGCCATTGGTCGAATGTGTGAGGTGAATAATGAGGATGACCCTGAGGTTTGGGAAATTGGCTGCCAGGAAAGATGTTGGTGCCCTCAATAGAAACAGGGGAATTTGAAGAAGGGTGAGTTGGGGGAAAGATAATGCTTTAGGTTTTAGACATGTTGACTTTGGGATGAATGTGAGAAATAATTCATTTGAACCCCTACTTTATTCCAATCAGTTTGGTATATTACATAAATCATATAGGGATGGATAGGTTCTTATAGCGGGCCTCAAACTTTAATGTAATGTTCACTACTTGTTTACCAAGTTATGAGGCTCACTCATGCTACCACAAGAATGCTGACAAAGATATCTCCATCTTGTTTTACTCAAATTCCATGTCCAAACCTAGCATGGGTGGGATGCCTTGGGAAGTCCTCCAATTTATTTTTGTACCTCTAGACCATTGTCTCTTGTCCAACACAAGCAGGTGACCATCTTATGACCAGTGGAGATGCCTCATGTTTCACCCAACCTGTGACCCGCACAGCCCCCCTCCCCCGCCTTGCTAATATGTCATTTTTGGCCCTCAAGAGCAAATTATCAACCAACGAGATTCCGTATTCACCATGCTTCTTTTACATGTTTGGAAACTCTATAAAAACAAGGTCCTGGAGAAGGGGGATCTCAGATCCTGAGGAAGATCTGAGGTCCACTTCATTAGAGGGGCCCATGGACTCTTTAATAAAGTGCCATTGGCTCAGAGCTCTGCCTCAGTCTCTTTTAGTGTAGGTCAGATGAATTGAATCCCCACACACCTACCTGCGTAAATGCTTATTAGTATATTAGAGTAGGCATTCTTTTTAATAATTAGTAATAGTGATAGTAGCAGCTACTGTGTTTCAGGCACCATGCTAAGCAGTGGTTCTACAACAGTAATAATAGCTAACATTTACAAAGAGCCTACTATGTGCCAGCACTTTACAATTATTATCTCATTTGGTCCTCACAACTCTGGGAAGTAGGTGCTATTATCTTTCCCATTTTACAGATGGGGAACCTGAGGCAAACAGAAGTTAAATGACATGCCCAGGGTCACACAGCAGGTAAGTGTCTGAGACCAGATTTGAACTCAGGTCTCCGTGACTCTAGGCCTAGCACCCTATCCACTGTTCTTCTTAGCTTCCTCTGTCAGGCATGTTAGACTAGAGGTCCTTTTTTTTCTGAGGGCGGAAGGCAGGGCAATTGGAGTTAAGTGACTTGCCCAGGGTCACACAGCTAGTAATTGTGTCAAGTGTCTGAGGTCACATTTGAACTCAGGTCCTCCTGACTCCAGGGCCGGTGCTCTACTCCCTGCACCACCTAGATGCCCCCTAGAGGTCCTTTAAAACTCAGATTCTATGATTCTGCATATTGAATGATCCAGCTTGGGTCTGACCCTAAGAGGGGAAGTCTTGGCCAGTTGACCCAAAGGTAAGTATTGGATTTGGAGCAAGAGAACTTGAGTTCCAATCCTGGCTCAACTACTTACTGCCCATGTCAGGTGTCTTAGCTTCTCAGGGCCTCAGTTCCCTCATTTTCTGTGACAAGTGACAGGATGTATTGTTGGAAGAGACCTCAGCAATCTGGTGCAACCCAGACACCAAAGAAATCCCATAAAGACCAGGAACCTCCCGCCTCCAGAGGCCATGTATTCCACCTTGGAAAGCTCTCATCATTACATTTGTTGTTCCATCGTGTCTGACTCTTTGTAACGCCTTTTGGGGCTTCCTTGGCAAAGATACTGGCATGGTTTGCCATCTGCTTTTCTAGCTCATTTTACAGATGAGGAAACCGAGGCAAGCAGGGTTAAGTGACTTTCCTAGAGTCACACAGCTAGTAAGTATCTGAGACTGGATTAGAGCTCAGTTCTTCCTGATGGCTGGCTTGGTGCTCTCTCCTCTGTGCTATATAGCTGCCCCCCATTGTGCTATATCAATATAATATCAAGAACCACCCATTGTTCCTGGTTCTACCTTTTTGGGATCAAAGAGAACAAGGCTAATCCCTCCTTGAAGCTGCCGGGTCCCCTCCTGAGTCTTCACTTCTCCGGATTAATCAGTCCCACTTCTCTCAGTCTACCATCTAACATAGTGGAACCAAAGCTCTCACTATCCTGGACATTGTGCAGCCAACCAGCGTCCTTAGCCCATGGGGCTCAGAACTCAACCAAACTCATCTAGATGAGGAATAACAAAAAATAGAGTCCAGGGCCTATTACCTATAGAGAGATGGTCTCAAAGTCAGGTAAACCTGGGGTTCAGTTCTACTGCTGATGTATTTGGGCTGTGTGACCTTGGTCTAGTCCCTTAACCTCTCGGCATTCTTGGTAGCTGTCAGGAAGTACCAGCTGATGATCTGCACTGCACGTGGCAGGTGATTAATTAATGCCTATTGAATTTAATTAAAGGGAAATATGAGGACCTGGGTTCAAATTCCATACTCTATATAAGCATTTAGTAAGCACCTACTATGAGCGAGGCACTTTGCTAAGCGCTTTACAAATATTATCTCATTTGATCCTTACAACAACCCTGGGAGGCAGGCCCTATTAGTGTCTCTATTTTACAGTTGAGGAAACTGGGGCAGGCCAAGGTTAAGTGATTTATCCAGGGTTACACAACAAGTAAGTATCTGGGGCAGGATTCTAACCTCTGGCCTTCCTGAGTCCAGGCCAGTACTCTGTCCACTGCTCCTCTACCCACTAGCTGCTGTCCAGGAGGACTTGAATTGGCCCAAGGCCAGCTTCCTCTAGTGGACTGAAATTCAATTGACTTTCAGACAAGCCCTTAATGATGCTTCACCATTCACCACTCTGGTTGGCTCCTTCCTCTCTCATTCCCTACAGGAGCCATTCCCAAGCCCCCACTGTCCCTCTGGCCTCCATTCATGGTATCATACCATCATGGCACAGGATTAGGGCTGGAAAGGACCTCCGAGGCCATATAGTTTAACTTCTTCATTTTACAGATGTGAAAACCCAGGCCAAGAAAGGTTGAGAGACTTGCCCAAAGTCACTAGAGCTTGGCCCAATTAATAAAACACCAGGCCTGGAGTCAATTAGACCTCAGTTCAAATCTGGCTGTGTGGCCCTAGACAAGTGTGGCTTACCCTTTCTGGCTCTCAGTTTCCTCATCTATAAAAGAGGGTGATGGCCTCTAAGATCTCACCCATTTCAAAATCTATGATTCTCTGTCATCTAGGGAGTAAGCCAGCTTGTCTGGAAGGCACAGGGCATGAGGGAAAACATGCAAAATAATGCAGGAAAGTTGATAGGAGGAGCCAGCCTGTGAAAGGCTTTAAATTGAAGCAAGGCTAAGGAGCTTATGTCTTAGCGTGGAGGCAAGAAATAGCCACTGAAGGCTGCCGGGCATGGTAGTTGTATGGCCTGATATCCCCCTTATGATGGATAGGAGAAGAACAGAGGCAGGGAGGCCACACTGGAGGCTCTCTCTGGGCAAGAAGCAATCTGGCCATGAAATAGGATATTGGCTATTGGGAGTCAAAGAAGGGGACTTCTTGTCCCAAGAAATGCCAGTCATGAGAACTATCTCAAGACTTAATGATTGTATTGTGGTCTGACCCCTTTCATCTATATAAGTGGTCCCAGCATCAGGAGTGTTAAACCCTCCTTCTCAGGAGAGAAAGGCTTCCATTTGCAAATGCCATTTTCCTCACTGAAATTAATTCAACTTCTCTTTCTGTCCTGACTTTCCTGCTCTAGCCTGCTTTGTACAGCTCCAGTCATCCTTGGGTTGAGGCCAGTTCCACTCCAGCTGACATTTTATACGCATGTGTACACATATACACAATATGCATACATGCATAAACACACAAATATATCCACGGCAGGAAGTATGGAATAAGCTTATATCTGTGGTCACACGAAAATAGGAGAAAAGGTCAGAGAGATCAGGGAGAACAGAGAGAAGAAAAAAGTTTTAAAATTGAATTAAATTGAAACACAAGAGTGAAAAAGAGAGGAAAACGGTAGGAGAAAAAAATCAGGTAAGAGAGAAGGAGCGAGAAGCGAGCTGTCCTCAGAGCCGTAGGTTTCTGAGCCGCAGACCTTTCCGACGAGCACTCGTAGTGAAGACTATAACTGGCTAGATCTTTCTCTTTTTTTTCACAGAAGTTTTGTGTTTTTCCATCTGGATTAAATTAATCATCGACTCTACTTGAGTGTATCAACAGGCATATAAATCCAAATTCTTTGGACATTATAAGCCTTTTGTATTACTTGTTCAACCAGTCTTCTCTTTCTTTCTCTGTTTCTCACTCTTAATGACAGATAACAATTGGAAACACAATAGTAATAGTTCTTTAAAAAGGGGGGTAGGGGCTAACATCCAACATCAATACAACAACCAAAAAGAACTTGCTTACTAAGTATTTACGTTGAATCCTTTGGGGCACATTCCCAATTATTTGGTGGAACTTTATTTTTGTAACTTTTATTATGAACTCACTTGCTCTTTCCATCCCAGCTAACCGTCCATCCTCATTTTCTTCTGCCCTTTGAGGCCAAACTCCTGGAAAAGGCCGAATGCAGTAGGGGCCTCCACTGTTTCACCTCATTCCCTTCTCAATCTGCTCTCTCTGAAGTCGCCAGTTAGGTCTTAGTTGCCAAATCAAGAGGCCTTTCTCAAGCTTCATTCTCCCGGACCTCTCTTCAGCCTTTGTCACGGTTTATCCCTCCTCTTTAATCTGTTTAAGTTTTTAGGACACCCGTCTCTTCTGGTTTTCCTCCTACCTACCTGACTCATCTTTCTCTGTCTCCTTTACTGGATCCTCCTCCAGATCATGCCCTCTAACCCTAGGTGACGCCCGGGGCTCTGCCCTAGGTCTTTTTCTTTTCTCCCTCTATGCTCCTTCCCTTGGTGGTCTCATCAGTTTCCATGAATTTAACAACCATTTTCTATGCTGATATTCTCAAATCTACGTGTTGTGCCCTAATGTCTCTGCTGACCTTCAATCTTGCATCAGACATCTTAATCTGAATGTCCAGTAGATATCTGAAGCTCAATATGTCCAAAGCTGAACTCCTTGTGTTTCCCCTCTTCCTACCTTTGCTATTATTGTAGAGGTAAACAACATCCCCTATGGGCCCCCAGGCTCACAACCTAGGAGTCATCCTGGACTCCTCCCTTTCTCTCCCCCTCTCCAGATCCAATATGGTGCCAAGGCCTGTGAATTTTACCTTTAAAATCTCTTTCAAATAAACACCCTTCTCTCTTCTCATACTGACACCACTCCCCAGTGCTAAGCACAGTGCCTGGAACATAGTAGGTGCTTAATAAATGTTTATTGATTGAATAATTGATTACTACCAAATTGCTCTTCAAAAAGATTTTACAAGGTTGCAATCACACCAGCAATGAATGAATGTAGAATTGGACACAACTGAACAACGCCACTAACTTGCTTAGTCACAATATACTAGCCTTGAGTTTCATTGCTTTTGATCCTTTTTCCCGCTAATTTGATTGGATGAGGGCATGAATACCACACCTTTGAGAAACGTTGGAAACAAGAAATGAGCTTTCTCCTATAAGAAAACAAAGAGAAAATAGTATTTGTGCAATAGCTTGAACCTTCTACAATTACTAATTACAGGTTTTGAATCTACACTTTGAATGCAGGGGAAAAGCAACTTCCTTCATTCCTTCTGAGAGTGAACTAACAAAAGCAGGAGTTCCTGAACAAAGGAGGGGAAGAGTATCACTGTGTTCTTCTCTCATCAGATGACATTTGGGGCATCGTATTTACTTATAGGTCCCACATTTTGGGAAGGCCATTAACATGTTGGAATCAGTCTGGAGAAGAGTGGACAGGATGGTGAGGGCAGTGGAGACTGTTCCAATATGAGGATTAGTTGAAGCAATTAAGGCTGTTTAGTTGGGAGAAGACAAGGCTGGGGACAGGAGGGAATATAACGGTGAGAGGTAAATATCTGAACAGAAATTAGACTGTGCCCAAAGGATAGAACTAGCAGTAGGAGGTGGAAGGTCACCTAGAGGCAGATTTATGCTTGATGTAAAGAAAATTTTCTGACATTAAGACCTGTCCCAAACTGCAATGGGCCACCACAGGAGAAAATATACTCCTGGCCCTCGCTGTCTCAAGGTGATTGCTGGATGGTCACACTTTGGATCTATGGAGGAGGTTATTCCTCTTCAGACATGGATTGAACTGAATGCTTTGGAAGTCCTCTTCAGTTCTGAGATTCTAGGGGTTGGTGAAGAGGACCCTCTCGGACTTTAGCTAGATTGGTTCTTGGACTGATGAGAAGTAGACAATGTTGGGCTAAATTCTATTCAGAGTTTGCACTCTGCTGTCCAATTTTTGAGCAAAGCCACACGGAGATCAGACCAGATGGTCTCGGGAGTCCCTTCCAGCTCAAGTGTTCTGAAAGCCTCCCCACCATGATGAACCCTCCAAGTTGGACTTTTTTCCTGTGGTGTAAGAGCTGGAATCATACTTCTTAGGAAGGGTAAGCTAAACATTTTGTGGAAGCAATGATCTAGAATCAAAGTAGATGTCCATTGATTGGGTAGTGAATGGATAAATAATTCCAGTACATGAATACAACCAAATATTACTGAATCATAAGAAATATTGAAGAATACAAAAAAGCCTTAAAAGACATACATGAATTGAAACAGAATAAAGTAAGCAAATCCAGGAAACTAATATACATGGTGATTATAATCATATAAATGGAAAGAGGAAAAACAGAAAATGAACACGATATAATCAGGATCACCAAGCTAGGCACCAGAAGAGAACTGATGAAATATACTGTGGGCAAAAGATACAGGTTTACAACCAAGAAAGATTTGCCCAGCAAGTTATTTATTAAATGCTAGATCTTTTTTAAAAAAATTTTTTTGAGGGGGGAAGGCAGGGCAATTGGGTTTAAGTGACTTGCCCAAGGTCACACAGCTAGTGTGTCAAGTGTCTGAGGCAGCATTTGAATGCAGGTCCTCCTGACTCTAGGGCCGGTGCTCTACTCACTGTGCCCTCTAGCTGCCCCTAAGTGCTAGATCTTTGATGAAGTAGGGGACTTCTAAGCATTCCTAATGAAAAGACCAGAACTAAGTAGAAACTTTGAAACACAAACATAGGAATCAAGAGAAACTTAAAAAGTAAGTATAAGTGAGTAGTCAGAAGGGACTAAATAAAGATAACTTGCTTATATTCTAATATGAGGAGGGGATACTTGTGTCCCTTCAGAAACCTAAAATTATCTGGTATCATAGAGGGAATTAAATAAGACAGAAAGCTTGGCACCTGAATTGTGTTTTTTTTTTTGATTAGTTAATTTACTTTTAGCTTTCAATATTCACTTTTATAAGATTCGGACTTCTAAGTTTTCCCTCCTTCCTCCCATCCCCCCTCCCCAAGATAGCATGCAATCTAATATAGGCTGTTGTACGAACAATCTGCTAGCAGCTACTGTGGCTGTGTCAAACCAAAAACAACCAGCACACAGAAGGCCCCAACACAGGTTCTTTGATCTGCTTTACTGAGGAAAGTAACTTTAAGGGGGCTAACAATCTCGCTTTAATCACACACTCAGCACCTTGCTGCAAAGTTTCCATCTTGCCCCAGGGCTGAATTCCAAGCTCCTGGGTTCCTGGCCTCTCCTGGCTTCTGCTGGAATCCAAATGTAGGCAGTTCCCCACCTTTGCGCTCACCTCACCAAAGTGGGCTCCAGGGCAGATTACCCCTCTCACCTTTCCAAAGGTCTCATACAAGCAGCTGTCTGCTCCGTCTGGGTCAATGTGTTGGCAGTCACCATCCATTTCTTCTCTCTCCTCACCAGTCACTCCCACCAAATCTGCAGGAAGGCCATTCCAAATGGGGAACCACCTACATCTGGATTCCTGCCCAGGGGCAAGATGGAAACTTTGCAGCAAGGTGCTGAGTGTGCTTTTTTGCTGCATTCCTCTGGGACTGTTTGGGACCCAGGAGGGAGGGGTGGATTTGTCTATGGTGGGGTGGGGGAAGTGCCTTGGACCCTCAGGGACTCCACTCAGTTGGCTTTATTGCCCAGCCACCCCTCAGTTCTTGGAAGTAGTGGCTGGAACAGTGTGGAAAGAACAGACCCCCAAGAGAACTTTATTTGGACCTTTTTTGTTTGTTTGCTTTGGGACTCTGCTAATTAAAGCATGCTAGTACCTGAGGGTACCAGGAGGAAGCCTGCAAGGGCTGTGTGGGGGAAGGATACACCCTCAAGAAGAACTTTACTTAGACATTCTGAATTGACTAAAGAGATTGATTTGCTTTGACCTAGCGGTGAGTGGTGTATTGTGAACAAGTATTTTGGGGATTGTGCTGAATGATATGTTTTGTTATATTTCCCCGAATGTGATTGCAATGTATAATGCTTCTATTTTGTTCCAGGATCCATGGCTATCTAATTTAGATATTGTTATGTCTAGGAGCCTGGAAAGGGGTGGAAATGTTAAGGCAATCAGACTTTTCCCTGTTCTTCACTTTCGGGATGCTAAGACTATCAAGTCTCCCCTTTGTTTGAATTGGTGGGAAACCTTTTGCTGTCTTTGTCTTGGAATAGTTCTCAGCTATTCCTCAGCATTAAGACAATCAGGAGTCATTGACTTGTATATGATGTGATACTGGGGGTGGGGAACTTTCACACACCCAGCCTGGGTGAGGTCAGAGCCCTCAGGGCTCTGAACAGGATATAATTGAGGGGAGCTTGGCATTTGACTTTTGGGGCACACTCATGGAAGGAGTGTTGAGTGTTGAGACTCTTGGCAAGCCATAACTGCCCCCTGGCTTTGTAACCCAGACCCATTGGTTCTTCTCTGGTAACCATGTATTGTGATTTGAATCAGACAAGGTCTGTCTATTGATGTTTGTAATTTCTGTTTTTATTTGCCTTGAAGTTCAGAGGGCTGATATTTTCCCCCTGAACTAAGTGAATGATATAAGTATATGTACGCTTGATTAAACTGAGATTGTTAACCCCTTAAAGTTGCTTTCCTTAGAAAAGCAGATCAAAGAACCTATGTTGGCAGCTTTCTGTGTGCTTGTTGTTGGTGGGTCTTACACCCCTACAGCAGCTGCTAGCCACATTGTTGCTACAGCTATACATGTATAATCATATTAAATATATTTCCACATTAGTCATGTTGTGAAAGAAGAATCAGGACAAAAGGGAAAAACCACAAGAAGGAAAAAACAATCAAAAAAGGGAAAATAGTATGCTTCAATCTGCATCTAGACTTCATAGTTCTTTCTCTGGATGTGGACAGTATTTTCTATCATGACTCTTGGAATTGTCTTAGACCATTGCATTGCTAAGAAGAAGTAAGCCTATTGAAGTTGGTCATCCTACAGTGTTGCTATTACTGTATACAATGTTCTGGTTCTGCTCACTTCGCTCAGCATCAGTTCATTCAAGTCTTTCCAGGTTTTTCTGAAGTCCACTTTCTCATCATTTCTTATGGAATAATAGTATTCTATTACATTCACATACCACAACTTGTTCAACCATTCCATAATTGATGGACATCCCTTCAATTTCCAATTCTTGGCCACCATGAAAAGAGCTGCTATAATGTGAGATGACTAACTTTGATTGACTTAGTTCTTACCAGGGATGCAAGGATCTAAGACAACTCCAAAAGGCGCATGATGGAAAATCCAGAAAAAGAGCCTTTCCTCCGTAAAATCCGCATCCAAAAAAAGAACTGTGGAGTCTGAATGACGATCGATGCATACCATTTGCTCTCTTTTTTTGTTGTTTTGTTTCTTCTTTATCATGGTACCTCCTATTGGTTCTAATTCTTCTTTACAACATACTAATGTGAAAATATGCTTAATATGAATGTATATATAGAGTCTATATCAGATTGCATGTCATCTTACGGAGGGGGGAGGGAAGGGAAAGGCCTAAAATTTAGAACTCAAAAATCTTATAGAAGTGAATGTTGAAAACTAAAAATAAATTTTAAAAAATCATATTCAGTCAAAAAAAGAGCTGCTATGAATATTTTTGTGCATGTGAGTCTTTTTCCCTTTTTATGATTTCTTTGGGATACAGACCTAGTAGTGGTATTGCTGGATCAAAGGGTGTGTACCGTTTTATAGCCCTTTCGGCATAATTTGGGGAACTGAATTGTTAGGTATTAATGGTTTTAAAAGAAGAAAGGGAAGGGAGGGAACAAGAAATACCCTAGGGAGAAAGGGAGGGGGAAGACAAGGGAAATTATCTCATATAATTGGGGTGCACAAGAAGAAAACTGCATTAAAAAGGAGGAAAAGGTGGAAGATATTTGAATATCACTTTTATTTGAGTCATAGGAGAGTAGAATACAGAGTTCTGTGTAGAAACACATTTCATTCAACATGAAAATAGAAGGGAACAGAGAGGGAAGCAAACGGATGAAGGTTAGATTTGGGAAGTCATAGACAATACAAACTCTAAGCACAGAGGGTGGATCCCAAAGAAAGGTTTAAAAGTAAAGAAAGGGTAAGAATTTGGGACTCTACTCTGGGTAAGTGAAAGAAAAAAGGCTTCAAGAACAGAAGCAGATGGTATCAACACAGAGCATTACTGCTGAGCACAGTCCTCATTTACCACCCTCTTCTTTTTTGTAAAGAGTTGATAGGAAGCAAAAACCATAAATTAATAGGATGGAGGGAAATATACAATAAATAATCATAACTATGAATGAGTGGGATGAACTCCCCCATAAAATGGAAGAGGATGGCAAAATAGATTAGAAAGCAGATTCCAACAATACGATGTTTACAAGAAACACATTTAAAACATATAGATTTCACACAGGGTCAAAAGAAGGGGCTTGAGCAAAATCTATTATGGTTTCAATAACCGAGGAGTAATAATCTTGATCACAGATCAACAGCAAAAACTGTGTTATTTAAAAAACATTTTAGGGAAATTACATTAAGCTGAAATGTACCACAGACAATGAATTAATATCAGTACTTCACATGCACATATATAATAAGTGGCTTTAGTCTCTAAATGCTTAAAGGAAAAACTAAATGACTTATAGGATTAAATAGACAGCAAAACTAATAGTAGAGGATTTCAATTTACCCCTTTCAGATCTAGTTAAATATAACACACACACACACAAAAGTGAAGGACCTGAACAAAATTTGGAGAAGTTGGACATGATAGACTCCAGGAAATTATAGAATAGGAATAAAATACTTCTAAGAGGTTTTTACAAAAACTAAAAATGTATTGGGGCATAAAATTTGTCACAAAGAAATGAAGACAAGTATAAATATTAAATCTTTTAATTGACCACAAAGTAATAAAAATTGTGTTTAGCAAAGGACTGTTGTAGAAACAATTTAAAATTAATTGGAGAGTAGATGACTCAAACCTAAAGAGGTGATGGGTCAAAGAACAAATAACAGAAATAATTAATAATTTCATTAAATATAATGACAGAAATAAGACCACTTAACAACATTTTTGGATGCCATGAAAGCAGTCCATAGGTGAAAATTTATATCTCTAAGCACTCTCATTAACAAAAGAAAAAAGCAAATCAATCAATTCAGCATGCAACTAAAAAAATAGAAAACCAAACATGTTTTTAAAATCCAATTAAACACCAAAATAGAAATTTTGGAAACCAAAGAAGTAAGAAAAACTGAAAGCAAAAAACCCATTGAATTAATGACATTAAAAACTGTTTTTAAAATGAATAATAAAATAGATAATTAGTTCATTTTATTTTAAAAGAAGAAAACTAAATTATCAGTTTAAAAAAGAAAAAGGAAATTATTAGAAAGTAATTTGCTCAATTATATATCAATAAAACTGACAACCTAAATGAAATTAATGAAAATTTATCAAAACATAAAATGCCCAGATTAACAAACCAAGAAATGGGTAAATTAGAGAGTTCAATCTCAGAAATAGAAATTGAATAATCTATAAGTGAGCTCCCAAAGAGAAAAAAATAACCCTAAGACCAGATGGATTTATAAGAAAATTCTGTCAAATATTACAAGAAAAGTTTTTTCTCATATTACACAAAGTTTGAAAAATGGAAAAATAAAAAGTCTTATCAAATTATTTCCATGATAAAAACATGACTTTGAAATTTAAGCTACAGAGAAAGTAAACTATAGGCCAATGTGTCTAAAGAATATTATTAATTTTTAATATATTTTTACTGGAATAATATTTTCTTTCCTAGTTACATGTGAAAATAATTTTTAACTTTTTTTTAATTTTGAGTTCCGAATTTTCTCCCTCCCCCTCCCCCGCCCCCTCCTTCATGAGAGAGAAAGCAATTTGATATAAGTTATGCATGTGCAATTATGCAAAACATTTTCATATTAGTCAAGTTGTGAAAGAAAATACAGACAGACAGACACACACACACACAAAACAGGGAAAAACTAAAGCAAAATATAGTATGCTTTGATTTGCATTCAGATTCCATCAGTTCTTTTCCTGAAGGTGGATAGCATTTTTTATCATGAGTCCTTTAAAATTGTCTTGTATCATTATATTGCTGAGAATATCTTAGTCATTCACAATTGATCATTGTATAATGTTGCTGTTACTGTGTACAATATTCTTCTGGTTCTGCTCACTTCACTTTGCATCAGTCCATGTAAGTCTTTCAAGATTTTTCTAAAATCATCCTGCTTGTCATTTCTCATAGCACAATAATATTCCATTACAATCATACACTATAAGTTGTTCAGCCATTCCCCAACTGATGGACATCACCTCAACTTCCAGTTCTTTGCCACCCCAAGAAGAGCTGCTATAAATATTGTCGTACAAGTAGGTTCTCCTCCCACCTTTTTAAATCTCTTTGGGATGCAGACCTAGTAATAGTATTCCTGGGTCAAAGATTATGCACAGTTTTATAGTCCTTTGGGCATAGTTCCAAATTGCTCTTCAGAATGGTTGGATCAGTTTACAACTCCACTGGTAATGCATCAGTGTCCCAGTTTTTCCACATCCCTTCCAACATTTACCATTTTCCCTTTCTGTCATGTTAACTAATCTGATGGATGTGAGATGGTACCTCAGAGATGTTTTAATTTATGTTTCTCAGTGTTTTAGAGCACTTTTTCACATGACTATAGATAACTTTGATTTCTTCATCTGAAAACTGTTCATAAATTTGACTCAGTTCTCTACATATTTGAGAAATGAGACTTTTATC
The DNA here is from genome assembly GCF_011100635.1 of Trichosurus vulpecula. Lineage (NCBI taxonomy): Eukaryota > Metazoa > Chordata > Mammalia > Diprotodontia > Phalangeridae > Trichosurus > Trichosurus vulpecula. The sequence goes on along the minus strand of NC_050576.1, from coordinate 12,421,222 downwards.
AGAGACATGATGTAAAAAATCACCGCCCCACCCCCCCAGCTTTCTGCTTTCCTTCTAATCTTTATGGCATTGTTTTTGTTTGTGCAAAACCTCTTAAATTTAATATGATAAAATTATCAATTTTACATCTTACAATGCTTTCTGTCTCTTGTTCTGTCATAATTTCTTCCCTTTCCATAGATCTGACAGGTAATCTATTCTATCTCCACTAATTTGCTTATGGTATCACCCTTTACCCTAAATCATATGCCCATTTTGACATCCTCTTGGTACACAGTGTGAGATGTTGGTCTATGCCTAGTTTTGCCATCCTATTCCCAGTTTTCCAGCAGTTTTTTTTTTTTTTGTCAAATAGTGAGCTCTTTTCCCAAAAGCTTGAGTCTTTGGGTTTATCAAATACTAGATTACTATGGTCATTTACTACCATGTATTTACATACCTAATCTATTGCCCTAATCCATCCCTCTGTTTCTTAGCCAGTACCTGATAGTTTTTATGATCTCCGCTTTGTAAGACAGCTTAGGATTTGGTATCGCTAAGCCATCTTCCTTCCCATTTTTTCATTGATTCCCTTGATATTCTTGATCTTTTGTTCTTCCAGATTAATTTTGTTATTTTTTCTATCTCTAGGAAATAATTTGGGTAGTTTGGCTGTTGCAGCACTGAATAAATAAATTAATTTAAGTAGAATTGTCATTTTTTGTTATATTGTCTCAGCCTACCCATGAATAGTTGATGTTTTCCAATTTATTGGTGTGAAAAGTGTTTTGTAATTGTGATCCTATAGTTCCTGGGTTTGTCTTAGCAGATAGACTCCCAAGTATTTTGTACTGTTTACAGCAATTTTAAATGGAATTTCGCTTTCAATCTCTTGCTGCTGGATTTTGTTGATAATATATAGAAATGCTGGTGATATATGTGGATTTATTTATGTCCTTCAACTTTGTTGAAGTTGTTAGTTGTTTGAACTGGTTTTTTGATTGATTCTCAAGGATTCACTAATTATACCATCGTATTATCTGCAAAGAGTGAAAGTTTTGTTTCCTCATTGCCTATTTCAATTCCTCCAATTTATTTTTCTTCTCTTACTGCAATAGCTAGCATTTCTAGTACAATATTGAATAATAGTGGGGATAATGGGCATCCTTGTTTCACCCCTGATCTTATTGGGAAGGCTTCTGGCTTATCCCCAGTACTGATAATGCTTACTGATGGTTTTGGCTAGATACTACTTATTATTTTAAGGAAATCTCCATTTATTCCTGTGCTCCCTAGGGCTTTTCAAGGGGAATGGATGTTGTGTTTTGTCAAAAGCTTTTTACTGCATCTATCAAGATGATATGATTTTTGTTGGTTTTGTTATTGATATGGTCAATTGCAATGAAAGTTTTCCTAAAATTGGACCAACTTTATTCCTGATAAAAATCCCATGTGGCTAAAGTATATGATCCTTGTGACATACTGCTGTAATCTCCTTCCCAGTATTTTATTTAAAACTTTTGCATCAATGTTCATTAGGGAAATTGGTCTATAGTTTTCTTTCTCTGTTTTTGTTCTTCCTGGTTTAGATATCAGCACCATATTTGTGCTGTAAAAGGAATTTGGTAGGACTCCCTTTTCATCTATTTTTTCCAAATAGGAATGGGATTAATTGTTTTTTAAATGTTTGGTAGAATTTACTTGTAAATCCATCTGGCCTGGGGATTTTTTTTTTAGGGAGTTCATTGATCACTGTTCAATTTCTTTTTGTAAGATAAAGTTATTTAAGTATTCTATGCCCTTTTCCAGTAATCTGGGTAATCTGGGCAATTTATATTCTTGTAACTATTCATCCATTTCACTTAGATTGCCAGATTTATTGGCATATAATTGGGCAAAATAGCTCTTAATAATTAATCTCCTCTTCATTTGTGGTGAATTTGACCTTTTCATTTTTGATCCTGGTTATTTGGTTTTCTTCTTTTTCTGGTCAAATTAATGAATGGCTTATCTATTTAATTATTTTTTCATAAAATTAAGCTCTTAAATTTTATTTATTAGTTCAATGGTTTTCTTTCAGTTTTATTAATCTCTCCTTTGATTTTTCAGGATTTCCAATTCAGTGTTCAATTAACGATTTTTAATTTGTTCTTTTTCTAGTTTTTTTAGTTGCAGGCCCAATTCATTGATCTGCTCTTTCTCCATTTTGTTGGAAGCTTTTAGAGATCTACAATTTCCCCTAAGTATTGCTTTGGCTGCATAGGTATATTGTCTCATTGTTGTCATTTTCTTTAATGAAATTGATTGTCTCTGTGATTTGTTCTTTGACCCACTCATTCTTTAGGATGAGATTATTTTGTTTCCAATTACTTTTTAATATATCTTTTCATGGTCCTTTATTGAATGTAATTTTTATTGTATTATGATCTGAAAAGGCTATATTTAATATTTCTGCTTTTGATTATGAAGTTTTTATGCCCTAAAACATGGTCAGGTTTTGTGTAGGCACCATGTACTGCTAAGAAAAAGGTATATTCCTTCTGAGAAAAAGGTATATTTCTTTATGAAAATTTTAAATGAAATATTAGCAATATTAGCAACAACCCACTAATATAAACAGACCTTTTTTCTTTTTTCTTTCTTTCTTTTTTGGAGGGGGGAAGGCAGGGGTTAAGTGACTTGCCCAAGATCATAGAGCTACTAAGTGTGTCAAGTGTCTGAGGCTGGATTTGAACACAGGTCCTCCTGACTCTAAGGCCAGTGCTCTACTCACTATGCCACCTAGCTCCCCCAACAGACTGTTGTTCAACATGATAAGTAATATATATTTAAAACCAAGATCAAGGGGCAGCTAGGTGGTGCAGTGAGTAGAGCACTGGCCCTGGAGTCAGGAGGATCTGAGTTCAAATGAGGCCTCAGACACTTGACACACTTACTAGCTGTGTGACCTTGGGCAAGTCACTTAACCCCAATTGCCCTGCCTTCCCCCCTCAAAAAAAACCAACAAGATCCAGCATAACATGTATAACGGGGATAAACTAGAGGCCTTTCTAACAAGATCAGGCATAAAATAATGATGTACATTACCACTGATTTTATTTGATTTAGTGCTAGAAATGCTAGCTACAGCTAAGATGAAAATCTTAGAGATGGAGAGAATAAACATAGATAAAGAGGGAAAAAATTATTGCTTTTGGCAATTGATAAGATGACTTACTTAATGAACCACAGAAAATCAAAGGAAAATTAATTAAAACAATTAACAACTCAGAAAAATTTGCAGGATATAAAACAAATGCAAATAAATCATCAACATTTCTGCATATCATCAACCCAGCAAGAAGGGATAGAAAGAGAAATTCCATTAAACTAACCATAGAATATATAAACTATTAGGAGGCTGACTGACAAGACAAACACAGGAACTTTATGGCTATAGTGACAAACCTGTCTTTATAGAAATGCAGACCAAAATAGTAGGAGAAATATTAATTGCTTATGGGTAGGCCAAGCTAATGTAGTTAAAATGACCATACTGCCTTAACTAATTTCCTTATTCAGTGCAATACCAATCAAATTACCAAAGATTATCTTACAGAGATAGAAAATATAATAATGAAATTCACCTGGAGGAAAAAAAAATGTCAATTATCTCAAAGGAAATGGAAAAAAATGAGAAGGAAGAGAGACTAGAAGTACCAGATCTCAAACTATACCACAAGACAGGAATCATCAAAAAGAATTGGTACTAGTTAAGAAATATAAAAATTGCTTAGTGGCATAGATGGGCTTATGACCTCCTGAAGTAAGCAAACCTTGTCACCTAGTATTTGACAAGTCCAAACACCCAGAACTCACTATTCTGCAAAAACTATTGGGAAAACTGGAAAGCAGTCTGGCAGCAGCTAGATATAGACCAACATCTCATACCATATACCAAGATAAACTCCAAATTGATACATAGCTTAGACATTATGGCTGACATCATAAACACATTAGAAAAGCAAGAAAGGAAACACCTTTCAGATACATGCATAGAAAAATAATTCATATGAACATAGGGATAGAGGGGATTACAGAAGATAAGATGGACAATTTTGATTATGTGAAATTAAAAAGCTTTTGCAGAAACAAAACCAATGTAGCTAAAATTTGAAAGGAAACAGGTAAGTAGGGGGAAAAATCTTTGCCTCAAATTTCTCTGATAAATATCTCATTTCCAAGATTCAAATCTATGAGAATAAGAGCCATTCCCCAATAGATAAATGGTCAAAAATATGAACAATTAATTTTCTAGCTTAAATAATCTGAGCTATCAATAGCCATACTTTTTAAAAAATGCTCCAAATGGTGATAATTAAACGCAAAATAAAGCTACTCTGAGGTTCCACATCATACCTATCATATTGGCAAAGATGGCACAAAAGGAAATAATAAATGTTGGAGGCACTGTGGCAAAATTAATACACTCATAGTGGAGCTGTGAATTGGCCGAGAAATTCTGGAAAATGATTTGGAAATATGCTTCCCCCCAACTTCTTAAACTGTGCATACCTTTTGACCTAGAGATAATACTACTAGGTCTATACCCTAAAGAGATTAAGGAAGAAGGAAAATAATCTGTATCTAAAAGTACAGGTTTTCCCATTTGGGACACCCCATATTTATGACAGATATTTTTGTGATAGTGAAGACCCGTAAACTAAGTGTGAGCAAAACCGGAAGGACAATTTATATAGAATAACACTGTAAAGAAAACAACTTTGAAAGACCTAAGAATTCTAATCAATGAAATGACCAACCATGACTTCATAAGGCTGATGGTGAAACATGCTATCAATCTCCTTACAGAAGTGTGATGGACTCAGGGTGCAGATTGAAACATGGCCAATGTGGGAATTTATTTCACTTACTATGAATATCTGTTACAATGGCTTTATTTTTTTTCTAATTGAGAGGATAGAAGGGGAGAAAGGTAAATTAGTTTTTTTGTTAATTAAAAAAAATAAATTTTACAAAATAAATGGTTAAAAATGTACCTCCTTCACTTCTTTGTGATACTGGAGGACTATGGGTATGATAGGACCTCATTATTCTTCCCACCCAACATGAGGAGCCTTCACCTAAATGAAATCAGAGCTTCCCGTGTACCTGAATAGTCCTCGCTTCCCTGAAATGGCTTCCTGGTCATCTAGGTCCACAAAATGTCCCAGACATGTAGAGTCTAGCCTCTCCTATTTAGTGGGTGTCTAAGATTATGTGAATCTGTCATACCTTGATGCCCTGCTGATCAGAAGGTGAAGAGGGGAGGGAGGTTGCCACTAAATTCTTGCTGCACATCCTTGCTGTATTAGGGCAAAGTAAACCTCCCTTTGTTAATGTTCAGTGACTTATAAAGGCATCATTCCATCCCCAAATCCAACAGGGACTAAGAGAATACCAGCCTTCAAGTGGCACCTTGGACAATGGGTGGAGAACATTGCTCTCCACTATCTGACTCAATTGTTAAACTGGTTATTCCTTCCTAGGACTCGTGGATCACAAGGCAGGGCAGGGTAGGGAGAAGAATATATTTGGAAAAGGTCATCTAATAACAAAATATATCAGTAAAAATTAAAAGAAAAGCTAGACCAAGGAGATCTGTAAATATTGGCTAAACAAACTCCATACCCACATTCTCATGGAGAGCATGCTTCATGTGTCTACGGTTTGGTGACAATCACAAGCAATATGTGAAGTCTTCTAGAGTTCTCCTTTTTAACTTGGATTAATTCTCTCGTATGCATCTAGAGGAAGGCAGCCAGGATGCGGAAGGGCCTCAAGCTGATGCTATATACAGTTAAAAGAATTAAATATGTTTAGCCAGATCTGTAACTAAGGTTACAGCTGGGGCTGACATCTTGCCAGCATCTTACAGGACTTATTTCTTTTGGGGGTCTGAAACCACCACTGGCATCCTTTACCTGCTTATGAGATCTTAGGAGCTATAGGGTAAGGTTCTCCAGCAGGGGCAGCTGATCCCAGAGGTTTTTGAGGAAGGAGAGGAAGGGGAAGAAAACAGGAGCAGCTTGGGGAATAGAGACTGGCCTTTCTCATGAAGACAGAAAGACTTACTTAGACCAGGTGGCGTGCAAAGAGAAGGTAAACACAGCTCCCAGATGGCTTGGAGTCAGGGAGCAGGCTGGATAACAGTGCTTTGGCGGGGGAGGGGGGGGAGGAGGGCAGCCTAGAGATCAGCGGAATCCATGGAGAAAGGGTCCTTCAGGACCTGTCTCCTCATAGCAAGTTCTACCCCTGGAGAGGTCTCTGTCCACGATGAGCTTAGGAAGAGGTGGGCCAGTAGTGAGAAGAAGGGATGTCAGATGGCCTGAAAACCCATGAAATAGGACACCTAGGTGGCATAGTGGATAAAGTGTAGGGCCTGAGTGAGGAAGATTCATTTTCCTGAATTCAAATCTGGCCTTGGAGACTCACTAGCTGTGTGACACTGGACAAGTCACTTAACCCTGTTTACCTCACTTTCCTCATCTGTAAAATGTGCTGGAGAAGGAAATGGCAAACCACTCCAGTATCTCTGCCAATAAAACCCCAAATGGGTCACAAAGAGTTGAACACAACTGAAACAATTGAATAACACATTTCTCTAGGTAGGAGGAAGGTGAGTTTAATGCCTCTAATTAGAGGTATGCTTTCTCTGGGATTAAACCCAATCGAACACCACACCTCCTTACAGAACCCTAGACACTGTGGGCTCAGTCAAGTGGTTCCTCAATGTTAGAATAGGATTTACAACTGGAAAAGCGTCTTCTAAGACTCATCCCCTTCAGTGAATTCAGCACAATTATTTTACAGATAAGGAAACTGAGGCCCAGAGAGAAGTGGCTTTTCTGAGGTGGCCCAGGTAGTAAATAGGAGAGTTGAGATTTAAACTCAGGTTAGATCATCCTAAACCCAGGAGTTTTGAGGATGAAATACAACATGATGGCATATTTCCCTTGCACTAAACTTTGAGGTTATATTTGTAGATTCTATTGTCCTCAGAAAAGCTTTGCAAATCTTAAAACATTATAGCAATGTGGCTTCTTTCTCTTCTTCCTCTTTTCCTCCTTTCCTTTTCCTCTTCCCCCTCCTCCTTCATCATCATTTTCTTCATCATCATCATCATCATCATCATCTTCTTCTTCTTCTTCTTCTTCTTCTTCTTCTTCTTCTTCTTCTTCTTCTCCCCTTTCCTCCTCTGTTTTCTCTTCCTCCTCCTCTTCTTCCTCTTCTTCTTCCACCACTGCCACCAACTCATCATCATCCCCCATTTTCTTCCTCCTCGTTATTATTATTATTGTTAAATATGTCCTATTGTGCACCCAAATAAGATTTTGTCTGCTCTCCTGGTCAGCCTAATGTTCCCAAACTCTCTAAATAAGATGGGATAATAGAGAGGACACTGGACCTAATGGATGAAGCCATGTAGGTTCAAATTCTGTGTGACTTTGGGAAAGTCATCTCCCCTCTCCAAGCCTCAGTCTCCCCATGTGTGAAAGGAGGGCTTGGACTTGGGGACCTCTTAGGTTTCTTCCAGCTCTAAATTGATTAGCCTCTGGTCTTTCCTACTTCACAAGGCTGTTGGGAGGAAGTACTATAGATATGTGACTCATTATTCTTAATTATAGCCCTCTACTTAGAGTTTTCAGAAACCACTTTCCCTGAGGAATTCATGACCTTATTTCTATTTCAGGAAAAGTACAAGTCATTAAAGCAGAACTGAATACCAATAATACAGCCGCCCTTTGCAGAATTCATTCAGCAGCTGTGTGAAACAGGTCTTTGGGCTTTCACAGCTAAAATGAGCTCATTTCCCCTTTTTTACCTTGAACAAAATGCCCCAGGAAGCTGAATGCTCTGCCATGCTTGTCACTAGCTCCATTGACAAGCGTTGCCCCACTCCTAAAAGTGGTGAAAGCCATTTTTTTCCCAGCAGAATTCAGGTTTTTGCCCCTCAGTCTGTAAAATAGGGGAAAACATGATCTCTGTACCAACTCCCCTATCCAGATTTGTTGTAAGGAGAGGGATTTATAAATAAACCTTCAAGGATTATAAAAAGGTCCCCCTTTGCCAGAGCAGAGGTGGGAGTGGGAGCGGAGGAGCTTCCCAGAGAAGGATCCAACTCTGGGATCCAGCAGGTCCAGATTAAGTCCTGAGGAAGTCTAACTACAAGTAAAAGGGAGCAGGCTTTTCCTCTCACTCTATGGTTTATTATACTTCCATCCCAAAATGAACTCTGGAGGAAAAAATCTCTTAAATAAAATGTAGGTCATATCCAAGGTCTCCTCAAAAGGGACTAACAGGTTCCTTCAAGAATGGACTCAGTATAAAAGTCATAGCTATCAGCTATAGCACAACTATTTATTGACCTTCACCACTAAGGAAGTGCTTAAAACCCAAGACACAATCACTGAAGCCTTTCCTGATCCCCACAACTGCTTCCCCCAAACTGCCCTGTATTCAGTGTGGTACACATATTTAGATTTGCTTTCTTTAAATCTGTTGTGTATATATATCTACATATTCACTTGTTTCCTCCATTACAGCACAAGCTCCTTGTGAGTAGGACTTGTTTCGTTTGTTACTTTGGTATCCCTGGTGCCTAGCACAGTATGTAGAACATAGCAAGAGCTTAATAAGTGAATGTCGATGGACAGATAAACACATATCAACAAATACTTAAACGTGATGTAATAGCCCATCCCATCTATCATACTCTCCTGGGAGGTAAAGCCATCTCTCTAGCCTTGCTGAAGATACTTCACACTCACTGTCTGAGTGACTCCTGAAGTCCTAGCTTGGGTTTGTTCCTAGAACTTTCAGCGACAGCATCCTCCTGACAGGAGTCATCTTCTCCCCTGAGAAGAGAATGGTTGCAGGACCATGGGTGATCAACCCTGATTCAGGGACTCCAGACCTCTGGAGCTCATGAAGTAGTGGCTGCTGAGGTTGGAAACATTGATCTCTCAAGAGAGATCATCTCTGTCTCAAGATCGCTGTTGGGTGACTTATGCTCAGGGAGGGAAATAGGAAACATAAGAGGTGGCCAAGTCTTTGAGGTCCTGAATCACTCTCTCACTGGCATGCACAAGCCAATAGCCATTTCCATGAGATCAACCACCATGGCCATTTAGGGAGCAGGGGCAGAGGGAGGAGAGAAATCTCCTCCTCCCCTTGTGGGATGTCCAAGAGAGAGCCTGGCAGGGGCCCAAGGGATGAACTCAAAAGAGCTGATACAGTAGCCAATCATGTGTGACACCCTCCCCCCAGTCACAGGGACCAATAATGGGTTTCTCCAGCATGGTGAAGGGCCATCCTTCAGTGCTGAGCCAGAGCATTCCCTTCTATCCATTAGAAACATGCCCAGCCCCTTAGGAGGCACACCAGTCCATTGCTTTAGAGGGTATTCTTCATCACCCCCATTATGTAAATGAGTTATTTATCACAGCTCAGTTACTTTTTCATATCCAACTTCCTACCCTCAAAAAAAAACCCCTTTATATAAAATACTGCAATTTTTACAGTGGTTTTTAAAAGTGTTGTTTTAAAGGGCCAGAACTTCAGATGTTATCAACCAACACATATTATTCCAGGATTAGAAAGGAGATCTTCCTGCTCTAGTCTTTCCTGTTCAGGCCATATCTGGAGGGCAGAGTTCTATTTAAGAAGGACATTGAGCAGCTGGAGCATTTCCATAAGAGAACAACTAGATTGGTAAAGAGTCTCCAATCATGCTGAGGAGGAGGGGAAGGGAAAGGGACTAGGGGTGTTTAGCCTGGAAAATAGAAGACTTGCAAGGTTGAGTGACTTGCCCAAGGTTAGTAAATGGCAGAGGTAGGATTTCAGCCCAGGTCTTTGGTCTCCAGACTTAGAGGGGAGGATTTTGAGCAGTGGATGGAGATTATGGGGACATTCTCCAAAATTCCAAGGGAGCTAAGATTTCATTAATGTTGGTCTTCCCTCTAAGGATGCAGATCACAGCTCATCCCATCCCTGTCCACTCTGGGCCAGGCTCATTCATGATCTCCCACAAATTCATCACAGAAGGTCCACCTAAAATGGGGGGATCTAACTCCCTTTCTCCTGATGTTGGAAGGTGTTACAACAATTTGGCTAACAGCTGCTGTGGGGGTGAAAGACCAATACAAGCCCAACAACAAGAACGCTGCCAGCACAGATTCTTTTGATCTGCTTTACTAAGGAAAGCAACATTAAGGGGTTAACAATCTTATTTCAAACCAACATACAAATTTCATCCACTTAATTCAGGGGAAAAAGCCAGCACCCTGAACTTCAGTGCAAATACAAACAAATTACAATATACGTTATAAACAGACCAAATACAATTCATAGTTACCAAGAGACCAACATCTGAGTTCAGGAGCCGGGGAGCTCACAACAAATGGCTGGCTCAGAGTCATGTGCCACTCCTCCTGTGGCTTGGAGCCCCCAGGAAGAACACCAATCTCTGGGTGTATATATCTTGTTCAGGGTCAAAGGTGAGTCACATGTGCAACTCACCCAAGTGACCTAAAAGCATCACAAAAATGCGACTTAAACCCGCGTGGTCTAAAAGCCTCTAATGTCACAAACATGTCACTCAAACCCACGTAAACTAGGCTTTCCCTTGAGGCAAGGAAGTCATCAAGGACTCCTAATTTAATCAAGGAAACAAAGGCCAAACTCTTCAAGGGCACTTGATTGAATAAGTGTTAAAAGCACATCTTAATTACCAATACAGAAGGATGCCAGTGGAGCACATGGATTGTCCCCTGGTTTTCCCTCACTCTCACCAGGTGAGCCTTCTTTCTTTTTTTTTGAGCATACATTTTTTTGATGACAGATTAACATAAGGGGAAACACTTCTTAATGGTTGGAAATATTCCAAAATGGAATGGAGTGCCTTGGAGGTTGTCTGATTTCCCTCAGTAGAGGGAAATGTAGAGAGAATTCCTAAAGTCAATCAATCAGTCAACATTTATTATGTGTAAGGAACTGTGTTAGGTACTGAAAGTTAAATAGTCCCTGACCTCAAGGACCTTGCACTCTAACAGGAGTCAACATGCACTTATATAGGAAAATACAAGACAAGGTAAAATAGATACGAGGGACCTTGGGGAGGAAGGCGCTGGGAGGTGGGCACTGATGGCCTCCTGCAGAAGGTGACATTCAGGCTGAATTTTGAAAGGGGATCAGGAATTCCAAAATATGGAGGTGAGGAGAGTGAGCATTCCAAGTATGAGGGGAGCCAATTGATCAATAAGCATTTATTAAGTGCCTTTTATATAGCAGACACTGTGATAAGTGCTGGATGTACAAAGACAAAAACAGTCTCTGCTTTCAAGGACCCCATAGTCTAATGGGAGGGAAAACATGTAAACAACTATGTACATGCAAGATATAGATAAGATAAATTAGTGATAATCTCAGAGAGAAGACACTAGGATTAAGGCACAGCGGGAAATGTAGAATTTTAGCTGAGACTTGAAGGAAGGCAGGGAGCCCAGGAGGCAGAGGTGAATAGGAAAAGAATTCCAGGCATGAGGCACAGGCAGAGAAAATGCCCAGAGGTGGGAGCAGTAGGGAATAATGAGGAAGCCAGTGTCACTGTATGGAAGAGTATTGGGGATGTGAAAGGAAGGGTAAGGTATGAGAAGCCCATAAAGGTAGAAATGGTTCAGATTATGAAGGGCTTCAAAAACTGAAGGATTTTATATTTGATCCTGGAATTAATAGGAAGCCCCTGGAGTTTAATAAATAGGTGGAGACGTGGTCAGACTTGTACTTAAGGAAGGCTGCTTTGACAGCTGAGTGCAGGATGGGGAGATGAGACAGGCAGCTAACCAGCAGGCTGTTGCAGATAGAAAGGACAGGGCTTGGCAACCAGCAGGATTTGAGGCATGAGAGAGTGAGGAGCCAAAGAGAATACCTAGGTTGCAAGCCTGGGTGACTTGGAGGGTGGGAGTGCCCTTGACAATAATAAGAAAATCAGGAAGAGGGAACATTTTATGGGAAAGAGAATGTTGGTTTGGGCCATGTTGAGTTTAAGATTTTGACAAGACATTGTCATTCAAGATGTCCAATGGGCAATTTGGCATCACAAGACTGGAGGTCAGGAGAGGAATTAGGGCTGAACAAATAGACCTAAGAAGCATCTGCATAGAGATGAAAATTGAATTCATGGGAAATTGTGAGAAAGGAGAAGAGGAGATGGATCCAGAGAGAGCGTTGGGGGACAAGCAAAGTTAAAAGGCATGATCCGGATGAAGATCTGGCAAAGGAATCTGAGAAGAACAGTCAGGTAGGTAGGAGGAGAACCAGGGTAGAGCAATATCAGAAAAACCTAGAGGAAAGAGAGACACATGGAGAAGGTGGTCTACGGTGTAAATGGCTGCAGAGATATAAGAAGGAGACGGACTGAGAAAAGCCTATGAGATTTGACAGTGAAGAGATCATTGGTAATTTTGCGGAGATCAAGTTCAGTCGAATGATGAGGTTGGAAGCCAGGCTGTAGAGAATGAAGAAGAGAGCGAGACGAAAGGAAGTAGGGGCACTATTGTAGTCTTCCTTCTCTAAGAGTTTAGCCAGGAAAAGGCGGGACACAGGATCATAGCTGGTAGAGATGGACTGATGGATCAAGTGAGGGTTTTTGAAGATGAACAAGACATGGGCATGTTTGCAAATAGTAGAGAAGCAGTAGTAGCCATGGAGAGACAGAAGGTTAGTGAGAGAATGGGAATGATAGAGGGATTGGGATCATTTGTGCAGATAGAGGGATTTGCCTTGACAAAGAGAAGGCCCACTTTTTCATGTGAGACATGGGTGAAAGGAGGGAACAGCAGCAGAAGGCATGGGAGTGATATGAGATAAAGAGGAAAGGAGAAGGACTTCTCAGAGAATGGCTTGAATTTTTTCTTTGAAATATGATCCAAAGTTCTCAGCTGAGAGGATGGGGGAGGAGGAGCTATGGGAGGTTTGAGGTATGATGAAAAGGTTTGGGAGAGCTGTTGTGGAGAGGGAAATAAGTGAACTGATTAGAGGAAAAGATTGCCTTGCCCAGTGAGGGCCCAGTCACAAATCTGGAGTGGACCCAGGTGGCACAGTTTCATGATCTCCGGATTTGTTCATCAGCACAAGAGTTGGAGTGAAGGTGGCAGAAGGTGGAAATAATCCAAGACTGAGGTTTGAAAGAACAAGATTCTTGACAAGATAAAAGCTACAAAGGACTGGAGGGAAGACAGTGTAAGAGTTGAACTGGTTCACCAAGGGGTTGAGTTGGGGAATGGAGGAGAGTGTAGATAGTGCAAAGAGGATGGCCTGGGAGACAACTGAGGGGTGGAAGGCCTGGAGGTCATGGTAAGAAGGGAGAGCAGAGTTTTGATTTGCAAGGCTTTGTGGGCGATGGCCAAATCAAGAGTGTGACCATCTCTGTTTGTAGCTGTGGTATGGTGGAAGAGTGGGTCATCATGGGTTATGTGAAGAGTTGGGAGGTTAGGAGGTTTGAGTGAATATCAATATGTTGAAGTCTCCTAGTACGAGGGCAGGAGTTGTTGAGGAGATAAAGACTCTTACCCAGATACTGAATTTGGTGAGGAAGGAAAGTGAATTTCTTAGAGGCTGGAGGACAATAGCCACCAGAATCTTGATTGAGTGATAAATGTGGATTGAGAGAACCTCCAAGGAGAGTTTCCTGAGTGATTTCATTGTTCTCTTCCAGAGAGCCATCCCATATAACAAATGGTATTTTTTTTTTTTGCAGGGGCAATCGGGGTTAAGTGACTTGCCCAAGGTCACACAGCTAGCGTGTCAAGTGTCTGAGGCTGGATTTGAACCCAGGTCCTCCTGACTTCAGGGCCAGTGCTCTACTCACTGCACCACCTAGCTGCCCCTTACAAATGGTATTTTTTAAAGGCAAAAAGAAAAAAAGAGGGAAAAGTTTGCAAAGCAGTGCCATGTGTAACCCCTGTGGACCTCCCACTTCCTTGAAGGGGAGCATTGCAGGGAGGGGGGGATGTCTCTTCATTCCAGTCCTACTGGATCTTTATAATTTTGCTACACTCACTTTTGGCTCTTTTGGTCTGGGCTTGTCCTGCCCATGCACATCTCTCCAGGTTTCTCGATATTCATCCCCATATCACTTCTTACAGCCCAGTAATATTCCACCACATCTATGTGTCACAGCTTGTTGAGCTGCTCCCCAATCAGGATAATTTTTGGTTTTATATCACCTTCGCTTCTTACAATATCCCTCCTCTCCTCTAACCAGCAGGCTATGTCTTGTAACAAAGACGAAAAAGAGAGAAAAAAGTCATCTTAACAAAACCAGCCAATTAATATATCAGCTGTGAATAGTAGTAGAGGGGACAGTACTTTTTAAAGATGGGATTTTTTAAAAAATCTAACTAAAAGCTTAATTATTGAAAAGAAATTTAAGATAGAGAAATTCTATTTAAGACTCAAGCTGTTATTAGAGTAATGCAGGCCTTTCAGGCACTTGGGATCCCTAGTGAATACTAAGTAAATCATAGACATTGATTGTTAGGGGGGGGAAATCATCATCTATGTTCTTAAAAGCCTTTCCTTAGCATAGGCATAAGTACAGTATACAAAGCATATTCATATTAAATACAATATATTCAATATAATTTTTTTAAGAACTCGTATACAGACCACAAGGAGAAAGAGCTGATTAAAGGGAATGTGAGAGACAAAAGAAACATTAAATGGCTGATTTTCAATTTTGTTGTTGTTAAAGAACATGCATTATTCTTTTCTTAAATATCACTATCACTTCCCAGCACCCCCTACCCCTCCCAAAAGAACCTGCTCTTACAACGAAAGACAGTTAAGCAAAATAGATGAAGCCACTTATTATCTGGGATAACATATGCCGCATTCTGCACCTGTAGTCCACCACATTTCTGATGAGTAGAAGGAGATTTGCAGCATAATAATGCTGCTAATGATTACCAGCATTTGTATAGCACTTTACAGTTTGCAAAGCACTTTCCAGACACCTTTCACCTGGAGCCTCAGAACAACCCTGTGAAAAGACTCCTAATTACAGATACTGTCTTCATTTTACAGACATTATCTCCATTTTACTTGAGGCTTGAAAAGGTTGTAACTTGCTCATCATCACTACATGAGGTCGCGTCCTTAGAGGTCTTCAGGCAGAGCATGGGTGACTACCATTGGGTCTACCAAAGTGGGGATTCCTTCCACATCGGGGTTGGACAACAGGGCCGCTGAACTCCCTTCCGACTATGGAATTCTGGGATTCTGGGCCTTGATCCCAAGGCAGCCGCTTCCACTTTGGGACAGCTCTGACTGTTCAAGCCAAAATTTCCCTCCTTGTAACTCCCACCCACAGTTCTGGTTCTGCAGAAAGAACAAGTCTCACTCCTCCCCCAATGATGATCAAATTTGGTCACCATCTTCTTTTTCCTCCAATCTTCTCTTCCCTGGGGGCTAAAATACTCCCAATACTTTCAACAGATCGTGGGATGATGAGGTTGTTTATGACTCCCTGTGGGACCAGGAGGAGTGGGCGGAGTTACACGAGGCAGTCTGTACTGACCTAGTACTTGTGAAATTGCGTCTTTGAACCCAAATATGAGACCTTCTGTTTACCCCTTTTGAATTTTAGCTCAATGATCCAGCCAAGAAGCATTAAACTTAAAATAGAAATCGATCCCTTCTGAAATACCACAAATGAACATTATGTTGTATTACATTTTGTTTATTTTGTCAACAATTCCCAATTATATTTTAATCTGTTTGGGCTGCTCTAGGGCAGTAAGTTTGACACATCTGCTCTGGCCTGTCAAGAACTTTTTTTCCCCACTTTTTTTTCACTCTTTGCTTTGTGTCATCTGCAAATTTGATAAACATGTTATCTACCTGTGATTTCACTCCTATATGAGTAAGGACTATGCCTATGGCCCTGAGAAATCAAGCCATTTATTCAATGTGACAACTCTACCCCCAGCTTGTCTCACAAGCAGTCAGCCGGCCTTGGTCTGAAGGCACTAAGGGAGAGCCAACACCTGAGACCCACAATCTACTTTGGGATCGATTTTATTGTTTGGAGGTGTGGTATAAAGGGAAGAGTGGGCCTCTGCCTCTGCCTCTCCTACTAGGCATGTGCCTATAGATAATGGAACCACTCTGAATTTGTTGCCCCATTTTAGAAATGGCGGTAATCATGGTGGCGATCCCCGCATTTACACTGATAAGTGAGGAGAATGAGAGACGCGTCCTCTTAGGCAGAAGGAGGCTCGTCCCTTCCCCAAACGCTGAAACACAGTCAGTATGCTTTCCCCAGCACCTCCGTCTAGTTCTCCAATGGCCCTTCACCATCTACACGGCCTTCCTCCGCAGGATCTCCAGCTCATTCATGTGACCTGATAAGGACAAGTGTACAACGTTCTCGGCGATTGAGCAGTCACCATGCATTTATTAAGTGCTGACTACAGATCCTAATTTTATTAAGTGCTGTCTTTGGGCTGAGCGCTGGGGCCTGTTAGTCCTTGTCACTCTTAAGAAAGCCTAAGATTAGATCTGCTTTACTTTTGGCTTCTATATCATGTAAACTTGCAAACCACTAAGACCTTGAGATCATTTTCAAACTCTCCATTAGCTTCTTTGGTGTCACAATTG
Organism: Trichosurus vulpecula; assembly: GCF_011100635.1. NCBI lineage: Eukaryota > Metazoa > Chordata > Mammalia > Diprotodontia > Phalangeridae > Trichosurus > Trichosurus vulpecula. The sequence goes on along the minus strand of NC_050576.1, from coordinate 12,404,542 downwards.
ACATGGTGACTCAAATAACTGACATGATCTCAGGAGACATGAGGAAAGTTACAGCTTCTAGGAATAAGAAAGGCTAGTCTTGATTGTGTTGTGAATAGACCCCATCTATAGTATTGTGCTCAGTTGTGTGAAGCATTTTAGGAAGGAAAAATTCAGGGATGGGGTAGTGACCAGAATGGTGAAGGCTCCAGAGTCATTCCATTTGAAGGTCATTTGAGGAACTGGGGATGTTCTGCCTGGATAAGAGAAGGCAAGAGGAACATGATGACTGTTGACTGTTTTTAAATACTTGAAAAGTAATTGTGTAGAATTAGGATTGTTTTGTTTGACCCCAAGAACAGCAGGCAAAGGGGCAACTTTAGACTTGAGGTCAAGTGATTTCTCCAGCACCAGACCTGCGTCCCCCAAAGGACAACCCGCTGCTTCAGCAGAGAGCTCTTCATGGAAGGGTTTTTAACAGGGACTGAATTATCCTTGTCATCAGATTAGAGAGTCAGGTCTGGGTGGACCACATGTCACTGAGATCCCTTCCAACTCTGACATTTGGTGATCTCGGCAATTCATTTAATCTTTTTTTCACAAAAGTCTTAACCTTAAAAAAACTAAAACTCTATAGAACCTAATATCCTGAGGGTAGATGATTGTTTTATCCCTCACCTAGCACTATGTCTTGCATATAGGAAACACCCAATTTATTTGTTGAACTTAACTTTTAAAGACCTTGAAAGGATTGAGTAATCTCCTTTGAGATTTTCCAACATTTTTACCTGCTTTCTAACTTTCCTCTAAGTACTGGCATTCAAAGTAATTTTTAAAACTTCTTGTTGTTGTTCAGCTATGTCTGACTCTCTGTGACCCAACTTGGGTTTTTTTTTTTTGGCAAAGGTACTAGAGTGGTTTGCCATTCCCTCCTCCAGCTCATTTTAGCGATGAGGAAACTGAGGCAAACAGGGTGAAGTGACTTGCCCATGGTCACACAGCTAGTAAGTGTCTGAGGCTGGATTTAAATTCAGGTGTTCCTGACTTTAGACCCGATGCTCTATCCACTACACCACAAAGCTGCCCCTTAAAAGTTCTTATTCAGTTCTGAAAATGGCCATGGTATTGTTTTGTACTATTTTGCTTTGAAAATGAACAGTATTTTAATTATATTATGGGTTAAACAAGCTTCTGAGAATGGGTTTGGGAACCCAAGCACCACTTATTATATTGATTTTATGGCAAGATACCTTCCTGACTTCCAAAGCAACTGAGCTCCATATGAACTTTCGGAATACAACTATATCATTAGGTATGCTGTTATCAGTGGGAAGAAGCATGGATCACTGTACTAAAGCTAAAAGGACATAATTAGCAGAGCAGAAATTCAAATCCTGCTCCCGATCCCAAAGCCAATGATCCACTACACCGGGCTGCCTCCCTCTCATGATATAATTCATTCTTTATCAACATTTTAGTTATGTACTCAAAAATTTCTCAGTGATCCATGCAAATCACCAAGGGTAAACAATTTCTTAAAAGACGATTTCATTATTGATAAGGCATCTTTGAACACTCTTTGACGTCTAATTAACAAGGCCATTTTATAGTCACAGGGTTCAAAATTTGGTTTTATAGTCATTTTATAAAAGCCTTTAGTAAGTAATCTGTCAAAGTGGAAAATCCTTCAGTTTTGTTCGATGATCCATGAGGAGGTGGGTTACTCAATGCTGTCCTTTTGGCTCTGGGTGGCAGGCATCAGGGAAGTATCCAGCCTTTTCCCACTGCTCCTGGAAATCTTGATGATCGGCTGTGAAGACAGCCCTGGCACTGCCACGTTTTCTCCCATCCAATTCTTGGCACTGTCCAAAGATGTCAAAAATAAGGACTTCCCAAAGGTAGGGGACTGCTCCTCTTCTACCCCAATGTTTACTGTCCTCATCACAGGGGCTTTGGACTCAAAAGCTGGACCTGGAAACTCCTCATTGTATTTGAATGTGCTAGGGGTCTGGGGTTTATTTCTTAAATCTTGTGTCCCAGTGACTACTTTATCCGTCTGTAATATTCTAGGCTTTCTGGTCAGAAGGTTATCCAGGTGAGTCATTCTTACGGTATTGCGGACCGTGCTAAAGTTCTGAAGGTACTGTGAGTGCCTGGCATTTGAAGAATACTGAAACTGGGAAGGTTTTGGAGTCAGATCTTCAGAGCTTTTTGCAGATTCTGGACTGACTCTGTGGATCCGAAAGTCATCATCAAGCACTTGGGCTGACGGGAAATATGTTTTCTTTTGTGTCTCTTCTTTTCTCAAGTGTTCTGCCTCACCAGGCATCATGTTAGCATCTATTTGCCATTCATCTAAGAGTGTTCCCTTTGGACAGAAAAAAGCAGTCAATGGATCGCTAATTAAGGTTTTTATGATTTCGTTGTTCTTTTTCAAAACCAGATTTGTCTTCCCACTCATTGGCTTTTCTTTATTTTTCAGGTAATGCCTGTTTCTGGTCAAAAGAAACATTTGTACATATCCCGTATCGTGAAAAATTATGGGATTAGTGCTACTTAGTATCTGTGGAGTAAAAAAAAAAGGCATTTAGATTTCCTTCTAGACATAAGCTGGCCATCTTATCTACAAATATGCAAATTAAATTGCTGACATAAACTCCAAAATTAGAAATTGCTAGGCAGAAGTATCTAATGATATTTGATTGCACAAAGAATGTATCTCTGGTTACGATATCTTTCTCTTCTAGCTGATGTACCTCAAATGTTAATTAAATAAAAGTAGAGCTATTTTATAGACTAACCCAGTGCTTCTCAACCTTTCCAATCTCAGGACACCTTTACATACTTCAAAATTACTGAGGATCCTCCAAAAAACTTTTATTCATGTGGGTTACATCGATTGGGATTTATGATATTCGAAATTATAATGTCGTAGTATTACTATGAAAATATTTTTTGATCTTGGAGACCCCTGAAATAGTCTTGAGACTCCTAGAAGCCCCTGGTTCACATTTTGAGAACTGTTGGTCTAATCTTTTGAAGTGAAAAAATGGGGGATGGAGAAAGGTAACTTCAATTCCCAATAATATATCCCTGGAAGTAACTGTCAGAGTATGTATTGGATGAACAACTGGTCCAAGCTGGTGTGGTTTTTCTTGCACTTTTGGGTTCTTTTTCTCCAAAATCCGTAAATACATGCAAAATGGATCAGGGTGAAAGACTCTCAAAAGTTCCCCTGCATAGGCTGGATAACTTGGTGATGTTACCACCAGGGGGATTTGTGTTTGGGTAGTGGTTGAATCAGGTGGTGTCCAAGGCACCATCTTGCTCTGGGGATCTGGGACTCTGATTCTGTGATCAGAGTTCCTAGGAAACATTGTTGTCATTCAGTCATTCAGTTGTGTCCTACTCTTCATGACACCATGGACTTGTCCATGGGGTTTTCCTAGCAAAGATACTGTAATGACTTGCCATTTCCTTCTCCAGCATGTCCCCACTTTACATGTGAGGAGCTGAGGTAAATAGAGATTAGGTGCCTTGCTCAGGGTCGCACAGCTAGTAAGTGTCTGAGGCCAAATTTGAACTGGGGTCTTCCTGATTCCCAGTAAACATACAAGATTACAAACATACAAGACAACTGGAACTATTTCCTGGGCCACTGACATTTAGGGGGCACCACAACACCATCCTACCTCTGCAAGCTGCATTTCAAGTGAGTTCCTTCTCATCCAGGTCCACCCTCAGTAATGGCAGTCTTGCCTTAGGGCATACCTTCCTCCCCTCCAGATGGGCTGTACCTCTGGCCTGTCGCACTCTTCATCTCTGCCAGTCACCAGGGGTGCAGATACCTCATGGCTTCCTCTCTCATGGAGCCCACAACCCCAGGGATGCCCGCTCTTCACATCGCCCAAATTCAAAAATTCCTAGTTAAGGCTCTGATTAAAAACCAAATGTCCAAAGCCCATGGCATTCCATTAAATGAATCAAAATTTAAGAGTAACCTCCATCCAAAGCCAAAGAAATGCTAGACCGCGCTGGAGACAGTGCAGCATGATGGGTGCTGCTGGACTAGGCAGTCGGGAAAGTTGAAGGTTCAAATCTTACCTCTTCCACTCACTACCTGAGTGACCACAGACAAGTGGCTCACATTGTCCTCACCTGTAAAATGGGGGGATTGGATGAGATGGCTTTTAAGGCCTCTTCCAGGTCTTAATCTATTATCCTGTGAACCCAGTCCGTTTAGAGGAGACGGCAAAATCCAGACATACTGGGCCTGTTTGACCATTGCTGTTGCTCTGGCCTCAGGTGACACCCACAACCAAATTTTGGGCCGACTAAAGTACAAAGATCTGAGAGGCTGGTTATGAAGGATGGAACAGTCTATCCTGCCCAGCAGTCGAGGGAGGTCATGGTCACTAGGATGTAATAAGGTCTTCTCAGAGGCCTCCCTGGTTGTACGTAGGTGATACAACCCTGTCCCATGTCAGGTTGGCCAAGGGATCCCACCTCTACCCGGAGAGAAAAAGGAGCCCTCAGGGGTGCACAGTTGGGTACATACTTGGCTATACTATACTAGACAAACTTTGAACTGGGTGGCACAGCCTGGCTCACTGCCAGGTTCATATTTCTGATGGACAGAAGGACAGGAGTTCTTGACCTGGGGGCCATGAACTTCTATAAAAAAAAATCTTTTGATAACTATTTCAATATCAGTGAGTTCCTTTCTAATCCTCTATATTTTATTTTATGGATTTAAACACATGTGAATTTATGTGTGTTGGGTATATGTATGGTTATGTACATGTATACACACACATATATATGTATGTAGTGTGTATGTGTGTGCATGTATTGGGTGTAGGGGGAGAGAGAAGGAAATACTAACAAGCAAGCTTCAGGGACATTCCCCTAGGCAGTATAATTGACAAAGTGCCCCAAAAGCCTGGATATGACCAGGGAGGGCAGCAGGGTATATTTCAGGGCATGAGAGTCAGCCTGCCAACAAGCATCTATTGTATGTCAGGCTCTGCGGTAAGGTCCGGGGATACAAAGGGAAAAATATGAAAGAATCTCTGCTCTCAATGAGCTTATATTTTAGTAGGGGAGACATTATTTATATATATGATATGAGTATGACGTTTATATGTGTAAATACATAGATACACAGGCGCATATATGTATAAGCATATATACACCCTTATAGAATACACACAAAATTAAATCAAGTACGTATAATTATATCTCCTCCCCCCCCCCCCTCTCTCTTCCCCTTCCTCTCTTCTTCCTCTCTCATTTTTGTTTTTGTAGTCCCAGACCTCAGCACAAAGCTGGCATATATGAACGGGCATCCTCCCTGCCCACTGCTGGAAGACCAGCACCCAGGCCATAGCCCACCCCAGAATCAAACACACCCATTTTCTGCTGGCCCCATTAGCCTGGGAGCTCCCTCCCCCCCCCCTCCCCCCCAGGGACTGTATTCTGCCTTTTTTTGTATGCCCGGGGCTTGGCGCAATGCCTGGTACATAGTAGATGCTTAATAGATGTTTGTTGACAGCTCCATGGCGACCGCCCCCTCCCTCTCCCCCCCCCCCCCACCTTACCAAAATGGCCACAAATATGTTCGTTTTTGTTACCGGGGAAGAAGCTGCTTGCTTTGATTCGCTGAGGTTGATGATCTTGGCGTTCGGCTTGTTCAGTTCATCCTCGATGCTCAAAGGGATCAAGTGCGTTGTCTTGTTCTCTAAATCGTGTCCCGGGGGATGGACGTTCTTGAACCATACGCTCCTCCCCAGAGAAGAAGCATCCTTTTGGGCGATCGCTTTTTTCCTGTAAATAATCAGAGGTTTAGCAAAAGGTAAACATTGAGGGGAGGTTCTGGGTCAGCCCAAATGCACCGACGCAAGTTAGCATTTACAGAATCCCACCACCCAACCCAATCCAACAGACACAGCCAGTGCTTGCACTAAGACTGGGTGAAAAGGAAGGAAACAAGCATTTGTTAAGCCCCTACTATGTGCCTAACACCGTGCCAAGCCCTTTACAGATATCTTCTCATTTGATCTTCATAATGACCTTCACAGATAGGTGCTACTATGATCCCCATTTTATAGCCAAGAATTCGGAGGCAGAGAGAATTTAAGGGATTTTGCTACTAAGATTCCGAGTCTGGATTTGTCCTCGGGATTCAGTGTTCTATCTATCTACTACGCCTCCTCCTGGCCTCTGAACACCCGGCTTCTGCGGAAAACGAGGCAAAAATGAGAGTCCCTGCTGCTCTCAAGGAGCTTACTTGTGTTGTACTGAATTCTGCATTCTATAAATTCTCTAACAACCAACAGATACTTATTGAGTCCCTCCTATGGCTAAAGCACACTGAGCTAGGTGCTATGAGGAATGGAACGATGAGCAAACAGGGGGCCCTGCCCTCAAGAAGCTTCTGTTCTAGTGTGTATCCAGCATTATAATATGGTATAGGACGCAGGGAGTTGTTTCAACAATTGGGTCAGCAGCTGCTGTGGGGGTGAAAGACCAATATAAGCTCAACAACAAGAAGGCTGCCAGCACAGTTCTTTTGATCTTCTTTAGTAAGGAAAGCAACATTAAAGGGTTAACAATCTTATTTCAATCCAACATACAAATATCATTCACTTAGTTCGGGGGAAAAAGTCAGCACCCTGAACTTCAGAGCAAACACAAACAAATTACAAACATACATTATAAACAGACCAAGTACAATTCATAGTTACCAAAAAAACCATCAACATCTGGGTTGATGAGCTGGGAGGCTCTTGTAGCAGCTGCCCAGAGCCAACACTCCTCCAAGAGTGAGAGCCTCAAGCAAATAGCTCTGTTCTCTCTTTTTATACAGTCTTTGGAAGTCATCAAACGTCATGTGAACCACCAGAACTTAGGCTCCTACTATTGGCTCTGGTTTTAGCAATTCCCCTTAGGACCCTGAGGGCTTCATGCCCACATAGGCTTAGCTCCTAATAGAGAGGGGTTTGGGCCTGGGGCTTTGCACCTAGTAAGGCTCAATCAAAGACACTTAATTAATTTATCATTCTAAAACAGTAAAAAAAAGTCCCAACTTAATTGATATTACAGGAGAGGGGTAGCATTCAATTCCAAGGGACCCAGAATTAGGAAGATCATGGAGCCTCCCAAAATACAGGATACAAGGTCCTAGTCAATGGCCAACCAAGGCTTTCCTGAAAACCAGGATCTATTTGGAGATCTCCTTCCTCGCCCAGAGTTATGGCCATAGGCACCAATGATCTACATCTGCAAATGACCTCTGAGGTCATTGATTTCAATCATCCGTTTTTACAGATAAGAAAAATGAGGCCCTGGGAATTCAGTGACCTCCCTAGCATCAGAAATAGGATTTGAACTCAAATCTTCTGACTCCATAGCTAATTTCTTTCCCCTACACCATGCTGGTGAGAGATCTGAAAAGATCCTCTTTCACAACAAGCCATCCTATGACCCAACTTTCCCAATACCTTCTTTAATCAGAATAACCTGGCAGCAGGATCGATACCAACAGGCAGAACCTGTTCAGAACTAACGACTTAACCAGCATGGCCTGAGACCTGAAACCTGGGCCCACTCTACCCACTTCCTTCTTAGCTCTAGGTGGAAGGTTTAGTCAGAAATGGAGGCCGGAGTGTGGGAGGAAAGTCCATCACTTCCACAACCCTGGGGGCAGAAACATCTAATGATCCTTTAATAAGCAGTGACTATGTCAGTCAACCAACAAGCGCCTAGTGTATGCCAAGCCTTGTGCCAAGCCCTGGGGATACAAAGAAAAGACAGTCCATGCTCTCATGCGAACAACTATGTACAAACAAGATATACCCAGCGTAGATGGAAGGAATCCTTATAGGGGAAGGTACTAGTAACTGGAAGGACTCGGGAAAGGCCTCCCATAGAACATGGGCTTGAACTGAACCTTGAAGAAAGCCAGTGTTACTGGAGGTGGAGGGAGGAGGCAGAGCTTACAGGTACGGGGGCCCCTAGCAAAGGCTGGATGGTGGAGTCTGAGGAACAGCAGGCAGGCCAAGGTGCCTGGATTGTAGAGTGTGTGGATGAGGTGTAAGATGAAGGCATTGGACTAGATGGTCTCTGGGGTTTCTTCCATCCTCAGGCCTATGGTCCTAGGGACTCACACTCCTCACACTGAGGACTCATGGGATTCGGGTTCTGCGGCCCAGAGATGTAGCTGACAGTTATTGTCTTTGAAGGGCTCTCACTGCTCTCTAGGATTATTTTATAAACTCTCAATTTACCCAGTCTTTCCACCACTTCCTAAGGCATGACTGTCCATCAGGGCTATCAGGTATGTGTCCTATACACCAAGATTTCTTCTTCTTCTCCTTGTTTCTCCCTGCTGACAGTCTTGACAGCCAACCTGAGAATTGTCTTGTTCTTCATATCATGGCACTCCTGAGCTGAGGTCATAACGAGATGGTCGGGCTTTTCCACCTGACGGATGGATGGATCTTGATGTCTCCCCTGTCTTCTGAGACTCCAAAGCCCACGTGGAGAGCCAAGCACAGCATGTGGCATCATTGTGTGTAGCCTCATACGTGTGCAAAAGAAATGATTCAACTGTGCTATACCTCCATGACTGTGCCCCGACAACCCACTTTTCCATGTATGTTTCCCTTATGTGTGATCTGTCTGTGTTCTCACAGACCCATGCTGTGTAGATTTATGGGTGTTTGCCTCATCTTTATAGGAAGTACGTTCTATTGCCAAATTTCCTGTTGTGCTACTTCATCAAATGCCTTCGTTTTGAACTAGTTGTGTCCTCTGGCTGACTAGAGGACAATTCCGAGGAAGGCTAGATGGGATTCCAATAGATTAAACTTCTATAGAGGTAGTCAACCCGGGAGGAATGGGAAATTCTTAAAAATTAAATTGTAAAGATTCAAAAAAAGAAAAACATTCCAAGGAGGAGGAAAAATTGAAATAATTTGAAGAGACATATGGATACATAGCAAATTCACCAACCAATGTAGATTTAAAAATATATACAGAAGATGGAAGCAAAGTAAGGCACCAGAAGGTGAATACAAAAGCATGGCACATTACCCCAAGATTGCTATTACTGGTGCAGAAGCTCAGAATTGACCAAGGAAGGTAAGCAAAATTAAGAACAACAAAGGTGTTTTTAAAATTTTAGCTGTATTCCTTCTTTATTTTTCTTTCTTTCTTGTTTTTGTTTTTTGCAACATGGTTAATATGGAAATGTTTTGTGTGACTTCCCATGTGTAGTTATCATATTGCTTGCCTTCTCAGGGGGTGGGGGAGGGACAGAAGGGAGGGAGAGAATTTGGAACTCCAGATAAAAATGAAAAAATAGCAAAAAATATTTTTAGCTTTATTGAGGAAAAGAGGAGGACCAAAGAAGAGATAGGACCACTGTGTAGGGTGGATGGATGGATGGAACAATGATGACAGAAAAAAGGAGAGAGCAGAACCTACCTGGTTCTCATTTGGCTTCTCTTTTCTCTGCCAAGGAGAATGACTTCAGAAGTGAAGGAACAAATATGGATAATAAGAATATGTTGCTACACCATATTACAATATTGTATCATATATTATATGAGCAAAAACAGATAATAAGGAATGAATAACTGAGGTAAATAATGAACGCACTTTGGTGCCCTCGATAAACCCACACCATTCAGCCAAGACAAACTGTATCCTGGCGTTTTGAAACAACTGGCAGAGGGCAATGCTGAATCACTGACAGTGATGTATTTTAAAGGCAAATGGGAGAAGTGCTTGGCCTAGAGAACGGTGAACGTCATCCTGATTTGCAAAAAAAAGGAAAGAGAATAGAGTTTAAAAATCAGTGAAATTGGTTTTGACTGAATATCAAATGGTCTGGCTGAATATCACAGTGGGTATACTTTTGAGTGTGAGTGGAAGTGCCTTCCAATTCAAAAATCCTGAGACTCTGGAAAGACTTCTCCTCCACCTGACTGCCTGATAGCTTTTCATATTCTTGAAGGCTGAACACATATCATGCACCATGAGGCTCCCTCAGGTTGTAATATCAATTAAGTTGGGATGTTTTTACTGTTTTAGAATGATAAATTAATTAAGTGTCTTTGATTGAGTCTTACTAGGTGCAAAGCTCCAGGCCCAAACCCTAACTACTAGGTGCTAAGCCCTCAGGTCCTAAGGGGAGTTGCTAAGACCAGAGTCAATAGTAGGAGCCTAAGTTCTGGTCTCTCAGATGATGTTTGATGATGGCTAAAGACTGTATAAAAAGAGAGAACAGAGCTATCTGCTTGAGGCTCTCACTCCTGGAGGAGTGTTGGCATGGGACTCTGGGCAGTCTCCCTAAGACCCTCCTGGCTTGTTAACCCAGATGTTGATGGTTTCTTGGTAACTATGAATTGTATTTGGTCTGTTTGTAATGTATGTTTGTAATTTGTTTGTATTTGCTTTGAAGTTCAGGGTGCTGGATTTTCCCCCTGAACTAAGTGAATGATATTTGTATGTTGGATTGAAATAAGATTGTTAACCCCTTAACATTGCTTTCCTTAGTAAAGAAGATAAAAAGAACCATGCTGGCAGCATTCTTGTTGTTGGGCTTGTGTTGGTCTGTCACCCCTACAACAGCTGCTGGCTGAATTGTTGTTAGTCAGGTCCTGCAGCGGCACCTAATATCACAGGATCTGAAGGCCCTTGACTCTCCTGAGTGCCCTCCTTTGGACGGTCTGCCACTGTGGTACCAGAACTGAACCCCATACTCCAAAGAAGGTCTCACCAGGGCAAAGGATACTTCCTCGTTCTGGACACTCTGGCTTTGTTGATGACACCTAGCTGGGGGGTGGGGCGCCACAGTGCATAGAGTACTGGCTTGGAATCAGAAAGATTTTACCTTCCTGAGTTCAAGTCCAGCCTCAGACACTTACTAGGTGGGTGGCCCTGGGCAGGTCACTTGACCCTGTTTGCCTCAGTTTCCTCATCTGTAAAATGATCTGGAGAAAAAAATGGCTACTGCTCCAGTACTTTTGCCAAGAAAACCCCAAATGGGGTCATGAAGAGGTGGACATGAATGAAAAAAATGACTCAACAACAAAAAAGGGTAACAGTTTTGTCACATTGCGGCTCACTGGGATTTTTTGGCATTTGAACTATCACTCAACTTGTTAAATATTCCTCCCCACTTTGGGCAATTCACACATTTCTTTGGACTATGATTTTTGTTATGACAAAATATATACAGGACAGATAATAGCTTTAGCAGAATGATACTTTGCTGAAAATTTTTGGAAAAGACTGTGAGAGGGCAGGCCTTAAGAGCAGCCTGTGAAAAGAGGCTTTTTTCATCTTGGTCTGGTCCCCTTCAGTGAAAGGCTGGAGAGCAGGAGCATGCTGGGAGCTCAACCTCAAAACTTCAGTCTTGCAAAAGAAAAGCCATCAGCAACATGCGGGACCCCACCTGGAACAGCATCCTTGTGGTTTCATTTTTGCTAAAGGGCCTCATCTGTCCACATATGTTTTCACTTGAAGTCTTTTAGTTGTTTTACTTACTAAGATCAATTACAGGGCATCTTACATGCCTGTATGTGTATGCACACATATGTGTCTATACACATGCACGTACATATATGTGCCATATACATATATCCCCTCCAGCTAACTCTATAATCCTATGACCTGTAAAACCGGGAGTGTGGGACCCAAGATCTTTTTACCACGAAATCTTCCATCATGGATCTGAGATAGAAAGTTGATGTAAGGGAAGAGATCTTTCCAGTCCATTGAGCATCACAGTACAGAAGAAAGAGCACTGCGTCTGTAGTCAAAGGACCTGGGTTCAAATCCTGGCTCTGTCACTTACTACCTGTGTGACCCTGGCCAAGTCTCTACTTTTCTCTGGGCCTCAGTTTCCCATCTCTGAAATGGTGAGTTGGACCAGATGGCCTCTAAGGCCCCTTTCAGCTCTAGAGCCCTGGTCTTCTGTTCCTGCGGTCACATGAGTTATTATTGTTTGTCCTTTGTTCTCAAAGAGGACCATGACATCAGGGAGGTGATGCCATGACAGGCAAATGAATTGGATTGAAGTAAGGAGGGCACTGCAAAGTCACCTGCCTCACTCTCTCCTCTGGAGCCATCTGGGTCCAGTGGCCAGATGTAGATCAGGATGACTGGAGATGGCCCTGGATGCAGTGGGAGACCTTGGCCTTTTTCAGCTAAGGTCATTCCCAGGTCTCAGTTTCATTGAGACAACACCCATTCCACAATTAAGCCTGGGTAAGAAATAAGGCAGAGAATGACCTCTTTTACCTAGTTAAAAAAAATCAAACTGGGAGTGGAAGAGCCTCAGGTTTTCTGGCGAAAATAGAAACGATAGCTATTTACATTCACTCTGAGCCAATTAGGGACCAAATAATGATCAAATGGGGCTTGGCCTGGGACTTACTAGTATTGGCCAGTCAATGAGAGTCAGAGGGATGTGACTTTTAGGTACGGTCCTTAAGGAAAAAAAATGTAGCCCATAAACCCCAAGATATGTTGCAAGGTTTCATTAATCAAGATTTGCATTGTTTTGGGCAGAGCACCGGCAGGTTAGGGTGTGATACCCTTTGTGGACCGAGGGAGAGGAGGGAAGGAAGGAAGGGAGGGAGGGAGGGAGGAAAAGAGTAGTGACAGTGTCCAAGGCAGGATTTGAACTCCTAGCCCAGGGCTCTATCCTCTGCTATCTCTTCTTTCAGTAATAACTGGTAAGAGATCAGAGGAGATTGTTCCCAAATAGCCAAGAGAACAGGGTCCCATTTTAGGTTGGACACCGAGGGCTCTTCATTGCCTTTCCCTTTAGCAGGACAAGAGAACATAAAACACAAAATATCATTGTTAGAACAGTTACCTTCCTTTCATGCCGTCCTTCGGTGAAAAGCCATGTGTGTCGGGGATTTTTCCAAATTTCTGACAAAGAGTTCTATTTTTACCTAGAACGAGAAAAGGTTTTTGTAGGAGATTTGTGAGCTGGGTCACTTAAGAAACAGTTGGGAGGGAAGTGGGGTCAAGGATCCAAGACATCTCATGACCCTGCAGTGCAGAGTGAAAGGCTCTGGCTCTGGGTTCAAGTTCCACTTCTGAGACTTACTACCTGTGTGATTTGAAGCCACTTAAACACCCTAGGCTTCAGTTTCCTCACATGCATAATGACAAAGTCGGACTAGGTGGCTCAATCTTAGCACATTGTCTGGCACATAGTAGGCACCTCATAAATGTTTGTCGCCTTGACTATGAGGTCCCTCCCAGTTTTAAGCAGGTGGAATGGTGGGTTTGGAGTCTGGAAGACCAGAGTTCAAACCCTCCCTCAGACACAAGCTGCTTGACTCAAGTCACTCACTACCCTCTGCCTTGGTTTCCTCACCTGTAAAATAAGGATAATAATGGCCATTACCTCCTAGGGTTTTTGTGAGGTGGTAACACATACGACATGTGTTGTAAGCCTTAAAGTGCTTTATAAATGCTAGCTGTTGTTATCATAATTATTATGACATCTATGATCTTGTGATCTTAGAAGCGGAAATCAAAAGAATAAATGACCCAAGTTCTAAGACGCAGCAGAGTTGGGTTTCAATATTGTGGAGATAAAATCAACCGCACCCTGTCGTGACAATTAGATTGCTTGCTTTTAGTCCAGGGAGAATCTCATGACCCCTCCAGTCCACAATGTCCTCTCCTCTGTCTTTTTGGAGTTTAAATCAGATGAAAAGTTAGGAGCACAATCACAATAGGTCTGAGCCTCCAGTTAGCAAAATGCTAATGTTTAGGCAGAGGTTGCTCTCTTGGATTTAATTTAAATTTAGGTTTATGCTTAGCTAACTCCTAGCTTCTTTATATTTGAGGCAAAATTCAAGATGTAAGAAAGATTTAACAGCATGTATTGCAGGGCAAGTTGTTACCAGACAAGCATAGGGAGAAAAGACTGTGGAATGATTGGACCTTCTTTCATGGAACTTCTTTCAGTCTTTTAAAAGGTGGGTGCAATTAGGAGCTAGAGTTTTATGCTCTGAGATGCCTCTAGGGGAGCAATGACCCTCCTCAGCCTCTCACTTCGTGCTGTGCTCTCAGTCTCTCAGTTTCTCTTATTTATCTGTTGCTTCTGTCTTGCCCATTCTTTCTGGCTCAGCTTATTAAGTCCAGAGCAGGGTTGGGGAGAATGTCCCCTAAACTGTTGCTGCCTAACTCTTGAGGTCCCACCTTCTTCCTCTCAATCTGTATCTTGCAGACTATCTATCCCAGGTATGATTCGATTCTACATTCTGGCTTAAAGATCATCACAATTCAAGTAAATACACATTAAGCACAAACTATGCGGCAGTCACTATGCTAAGCGATGGAGATACAAATAAAGGTAAAAAGCTTCTGATTTCAAGAAGCTCATAGTATAATGGGAAAGACAACATGTAAATCATCATACACAAACAAGATTTATGCAGGATAAATTGGAGATAATCTCAGAGGGAAGAAACTAGCTTTAAGGGGAACTGGGCAAGGCAACTTTGTAGAAGATAGGATCTGAACTGAAACCTGTAGGAAGCCAGGGAAGCCAAGAGATAGAGATGAGCACGAAGGGCATCCCCAACATGGGGGACAGCCAATGAAAAGGCACGAAGTCAGGAGATGAAGTGTATTGTGAATGGAATAGCAAGGAGGTCAACGTCACAAAAGCCAAACACAGGATTTTTTGTTTAATCCTGGAGGATTCATCCCTAAATCTTGTACTTAAACTTTCCCTGTAGCTCTGTATGGTTGCAGGTTCCCTAAGAACTTTTGCCCGCTTTATTTACGTAAAGCTTAATAAATCTTTGCCTCCTTAACTTAAAAAGTGCTTGGGTCCACGAATTCATTCCAAGCGGCCTTGCCTTGGGAATTTTGGTTTGGGATTTCTACATCCCTGGGTTCATTTCTCCTTTGGTTTGGGATTTCTATAGCCCTGGGTTCATTTCTCCTTCGACAACCTCTCTGGATTCCTCTAAGACCAGCTAAAATCCCATCTTCTACAGGAAGCCTACCCCAACCCCTCTCAATTCTGGTGCCTTCCCTTTGCTAATTATTTTCTATTTATCTTGTATGGGGCTTGTTCATATATATATATTTATTTGCATGTTGTCTCTTTCGTTAAACTTTAAGCTCCTTAAGGGCCGGGACTGTCTTTAGCCTCTTTATATATCCCTAGTGCTTAGCACAGTGCCTGGCACATAGTAGAAGCTAAATAAATATTTATTGATTAACAATGTTTATTGATTCACAAAAAGTATATGAATACAATTACGAAACGCTTCAAACAAATAGACAGATCTAAACAATTGAAGAAATATTAATTGTTGGTGGGTAGGCTAAACCAATATAATAAAAATTATAATTCAACCTAAATTAATTTACTTATTCAGTGCCATACCAATCAAATTACCAAAAAAATATTTTACAGAGCTAGAAAAAATAAAAACAAAATTCATCTGGAAGAACATTGAGAATTATAAAGGGAATCGATGAAAAAATGTGAAGGAAGGCGACCTAGCAGGACTAGATTTTAAAACTGTTTTTCAAAGTGGTGATCATCAAAACAATCTGGTACTAGCTAAGAAATAAGAGTGGTGGATCAGTGGAATAGATTAAGTACACAACACAAAGTAGTAAATGACCAGAGTAACCTCAAAGATCCCAACTTTGGGGACAGGAATTTACTATTCAACAAAAACTACTGGGAAGAATGGAATGCAGTTAGACAGAAACTAGGTATAGACCATATACCAAGATAAGGTCAAAATTAGTACACAATTTAGACATAGAAGGTGATACCATAAGCAATTTAGGGGAGGCTGGAAAAAAATTACCTGTCAGATCTATGGATGAGGGAGGAGTTTACGATCAAGCAAGAAACAAAGAGGATCATGGGAAGTAAAATTGATAATTTTGGTTACATAAATTAAAAAAGTTCTGCACAAAAAAAAAAAACACAATGTAGTCAAAATGAGAAGGAAAGCAAGAAACTGGAGGAAATTTTTATAGCAAATTTCTCTGATAAACGTCTAATCATTTGTAAAACAGGAGTCATTCCGTAGCTGATAAATGGTCAAAGCATATGAATGGGCAGTTTGCAGATGAAGAAATTAATAGTCAAATGAAGAAAATGCTCTAAATTACTAAGAATTAGAGAAATTAAAATTAAAACAACTCTGAGGTACCATCTTAAATCTATTAATTGCCTATTATAAAAAAAAGGAAAATAATATGGAAAAAATAAGTACACTAAAGGATTGTTGGTGGAGTTGTGAACTGATCCAACCATTCTGAAGAACATTTTGGAACTTTACGCAAAGGGATATAAAACTGCACATACCTTTTGATCCAGCAATACTACTACTAGGTCTGTATGCCAAAGAGACCAAAGGAAAAGGAGAATGACCTAATTTAAATTTTTTTTAAACTTTAAAAAAATTTTATATTTTCCTCCAATTACATGAAAAGGCAATTTTAACATTTGTTTTAAAAAATTTTGAGTTCCAAATTTTCTCCCTTCCTTTCTCACCTCCCTCCTCCCTAAGATGGTAAGCAACTTAAGTTATATATGTGTAATCATGTACAATATATTTCCATTTTAGTCATGCTGTGAAAGAAGAAATAGACCAAAAGAAAATACCATGAAAAAATAAAGTGAAAAATAGTATGCTTCAATTAGTATTCAGACTCCATCAGTTCTTTGTCTGGAGATGGAGAGCATTTTCATCATGAGTCCTTTGTAGCTGATTTGGATCATTGCTGAAAATAGCTAAGTAATCCAGAGTTGGTCACTGTACAATGTTGCTGTAATGGTGTACAATGTTTTTCTGATTTTTGCTCACTTCACACTGCATCAGTTCGTGTAAGTCTTTCCAGGTTTTTCTGAAATTGTCCTGCTCATCATTTCTTAAAGCACAATGGTATTCTATTACATTTATATACCACAACTTGTTCAGCCTTTCCTCAGTTGATGGGCATCACATCACTTTCCAATTCTTTGCCACCACAAAAAGAGCTACTATAAATAATTTTGTACAGATAGGTACATTCTCTCTCTTTGTGATACAGACCTGGTAGTGATATTGTTGGGTCAAAAGGTATGCACAGTTTGATTGCCCTTTGGGCACATTCCAAATTGCTCTCCAGAATGGTTGAATCAGTTCATAATGAAACCAGCAGTGCATTAGCATTACTATTTTTCCACATCACCTCCAACACTTATCATTTTCCTTTTCTGTCATATTAGCCAATCTGATGACTGTGAAGTGGTATCTTAGAGTTGTCTTAATTTGCATTTATCTAGTCAATAGTGATTTAGAGCATTTTTTCATATGATTATAGATAACTTTGATTTCACCTGAAAGCTGCCTGTTCTTATCCTTTGACCATTTATCAATTGGTGAATGACTTGTATTCTTATAAATTTGACTCAGTTCTCTACATATTTTAGAAATGAATCCTTTATCAGAGATACTTGCTGTAAAAATTGTTTCCCACCTTTCTGCTATCCTTCTAATATTTGTTGCATTGGTTTTGTGTTAAACTTTTAAAATTTAATATAATTAAAATTATCCATTTTACATCTTGTAATGCTCTCTATCTCTTTTTTGGTCCTAAATTCTTTCCTTATGCACAGATCTGACAGATAAACTATTCCTTGTTCTCTTCATTTGCTTATGGTATCACCCTTTATGTCTAAATCATGTACCAATTTTGACCTTATCTTGATATATGATATAAGATGTTGGTCTATACACAGTTTCTATCATAATGTTTTCCAGTTCTCCCAGCAATTTTTGTCAAATAGTGAGTTCTTGTCCCAGATGATGGGGTTTTGGGGTTTATCCAACACTAGATTATTATGGTCATTTATTGTGTACCTAATCTATTACACTCATCCACAACTCGATGATCACCACTTCATAACATAGTTTGAGATCTGGTTAGGCCACCTTCCTTCACAGTTTTTTTTGCTTTATTTGTCAGGGCAATTGGGGTTAAGTGACTTGCCCAAGGTCACACAGCTAGTACATGTGTCAAGTGTCTGAGGCTGGATTTGAACTCAGGTCCTCCTGACTCCAGGGCCAGTGCTCTACTCACTGAGCCACCTAGCTGCGCCCCCCTTCACATGTTTTTCATTAATTCTGATAGGACCTATTTGTATAAAAATATTAACAACAGCTCTTTTTATAGTGGCAAAGAATTGGAAATTGAGGGGATGGCTAAACAAGTTGTGTTATATGATTGTAATCGAATACTACTAAGCTATAAGAAATGACGAGCAGGCAGAAAAACCTGGGAAGACTTATGTGAACTGATGCAAGGTGACATAAGCAGAACCAGGAAAACATTGTAGATGGTAAAAGCAATATTGTAAAGATTATCAACTGTGAAAGACTTAGCTACTATGATCCATACAATGACGCAAGACAATTTCAAAGGACTCATGATGAGAAAATTCTATCCTCTAGAGAGAAAACTGATGAACTCTGAGTCCAAATTGAAAGATATTATTTTCATTTTATTTTTCTTCCTTTAAAAATTTTTTTTGTCACATGGCTAATATGAAAATGTTTTGTGACTTCACATCTATAATGGGTATCCTACTGCTTACCTTCCCAATAGGTGGGAGAGGGACTGGAGAGAGAGGATAATAAAACTCTAAAAAAAAAAAAATTAATTGATTGACTTAACCTCTCTCAGTCTTAGTTTCCTCATTTACAAAAGAGTGTCAAAACCTACCTCCCAGGGTTGTAGTTGAGGATCACATGAGATAGCATATGTAAAGTGCCTTGAAATCCTTAAAGCACTACATAAATACTAGCTACTAAGACTGTCCTTTGGATTCCATTAAACTAGACTACCCATGCACATTCATATCAGTAAGCTTTCTATGATGCTTTCCCCTCAATTCTCTTTCTGATTTCTAGGTTCAGAAAGTTTTATTCATTCCAGACCAATGGGAATATAACTTAAGTACCTGGGACGTCTGCATATTTCCTCTCCTTTTCTCTATAACTGGATGGATAATGTGGAGCAGAGAATTCTGTAGTACCCAAAGCAGGTCCTCTGAATGATAATGGAGCTGGTTGGGATATTCTGACCCATGGCATCATGTGTCCTGTCTAAACAAAGGAGATCATGTGAGTTTAAGTTCTCCCTTTTTCTGGACCTCTAGATACAAAAATGTTTATAGCAGCTCTTTTTTGTAGTGGCAAAGAATTGGACATTGAGGGCATGCCCATCACCTGGGGAATGGTTGAATGACTTGAGATATATGATTGTAATAGAATACTACTGTGCTATAGAAATGATGAGCAGGATGATTCCAGAAAAACCGGAAAAATTTACATGAACTGATGCAAACCGATGAAGTGAGCTGAATGAAGAAAACATTGTATACAGTAACAGCAATATGGTATGATGATCAACTGTGAATGACAGCGACTTTCAGCAATACAATGATCTAAGACAATTCCAAAGAACTTATGATGAGAAATGCTATCCACCTCCAGGGAAAGGACTAATGGAGTCTGAATACATATTGAAGCACACTATTTTTTAAACTTATTTTTCATGTTTGTTTAGGGTTTGTATTCTTTAGTCTGTTTTCTTTTGCAACATGGCTTACATGGAAATATGTTTTGCCTCATTGCACATATATACTCTATTTCAAATTGCTTACTTTCTCAAGGATGGGGGATGAGAGAGATGGAAGGAGAGAATTTGAAACTCAAAATTTTAAAAAATGAATGTTAAAAATTTAATTTTTAAAAATTTTAAAAATAAAGTTCTTCCCTTTTCTCCCCTTTCTATCATGAGCCCTCTTTAAATCTTGGGTCGTCATCAGAATGTGTAAATTTCCTCAAGCTATATGGAATTTTCATTGATTAGGTCAAATCCTAAGTCTAGGAAGTAAAACCTACCTCAGTTTTGTCCTTGCTTTTTGGATAAAGAAAAGGCTTAACAGACTTCCACTGTGTGGATGCTTCGGAAAGTTGTGGTTTCTCTACTAACGGAAAAAAAAGCGTTAGGACTAAATGTTATTTACTTATTATAAATCCATTCATTCACAGTGCTTCAGAGACCTTAAAGCACTATATTAACTCTAGCTATTGTTGGAATTTTCTAAAGCCACTGGCACTAAGTCAAACTTTCCAAGTTGTAATGATAGTTTTTCTCAAATTTGTATTGCTTGTATGCTTTTCATATTTGATCCTTCGTAATAATAATAATTAATAATAATAATAATAGCTGATATTTGTATTCTGCTTTAAAAGTTTCAAAATATTTTATCCATGACACCTATGGATGGCATGCCTAAGGTGGTCAATGGAGGGCTGCATTTACGATGATGTCTAGGTCCAGAGAGTGATTGTTCATTGGCAGATGTTTTCTAGGGCTTCATTTCCCATATTAGTGAGTTCCTGTAATGCAGGGTGATTGACGTAGGAGGAATGGAACCTGAGTAGTGCAAGAAGACTAAAAGAGTCTTTGAACATTGAACAGGATGAACTGTTCAATGCTAATGTGTCTGTAGGTCCTCGGGAGCATCTCCAGGGACCTGTGCTTGGCCCTGTGCTATTAACTAGACAATAATAGAATTAGATGGCTTTGGAATTGGTTGAATGACTAGATTCAAAGAGTAGCCATTAATGGTCCTTTTGGCAGGCAGTCTCCATTGGAGTGCCCTAGAGATCCATGCTTGCCCCTGTGCTTTTAAACATTTTTATTAATGACTTGGATAAAGACACAGATGGCATGTTTATCAAAGTGGTCCATAATTCAAAATAAGGAGGGATAACTAACACTGGATGTTAGAGATAGGATTTAAAAAAGATTCTGACAGGCTAGAGTATTGAACTAAACTTAATAGGACAAAATTTAGTATGGATAAATATAAAGTCTTATACTTGGGTTAAAAATTTGACATCCCAAGTATAACATGAAGGAGTCATGTATGGTAAGATGGTTTTCTGGCTGAAAAAGACCTGGAGATTTTAATGGATTGCAGGCTCAATATAAGTCAGCCTTGTGATATATGGCAGACAAACCTTGAACTGCAATGAGGGGTTCAGCTTCCTGGAACAAGGAAGTGATAATCCCTCTGTCTTCACCAACCCTCCACTGGAGTATTGTGCTCAGCTCTGGGCACGACAGTTGAAGAAGGACAGTGATAAGATTGAGATCATCCACAGAAGGGCAACCGAGATAGGGAAGGGCCTTGCATTCATGTCATATAAAGATCCTATGAAGGAACTGGGTATTTTTACCATGGAGAAGAGAAGAGCTGAGTCCTGGAGAAGAATGGGATATGATAGCTATTCTTTGTACACTAAAGTCCATCTTCTGACTCCATGAATTTTCTTGTCATGTTCTACTGGGAGACTATAATCCTTAAATCAACTTTATGCATCCTGTTTTTCAAGTCAATGTTCAGCTTGTATGAAATTTTATTTTAACATCATTGCTTTTTGTTTCTCTTTATTTAGTTTGTCCTTCACTTCCCTGTATTTGTTTGCATTCCCAATCACTCATTTTTTTTTTTGTTTCTTTGGTGACATTTGCCCCTATGGATTCAATTTTTTCTAGCCTACCAATTGTTTCTGCTGTGCAGATCATAAATTCGAATTTCACAATTTTTATTTCTCTTTTAAACCATTCAGTAACATAATGCTGTGGTTCCATGCTTTCTTTATTCATAGATGTCTGGACTCTTTTACTTGATTTGGAGGCCATATTCTCTTCTGTTATTAATTCTTTTCTGTTGGTTTGTCTGCTTATTCTCAAAGTTTTTATTTGAGTTTTCTTCTTCCTGATATCTTTAGTAAGTTCAGTCTTTTTCTTTCTTATAGTTCCGTATAGTTTACTTTCTGACTCCTTTTCCTCTCATTTTAGTTTCCCTGAAGGACAGACCTCAAAGTCATCTCAGCCCCCTCCTACACTAGGCAATTCACATTTCACCAACCTCAGTCCTGCCCCAAGTGATTTTTGGTAGGAAGACATTCTATATGGCCTTTATTCCAAACTCAATATGAGTCCTCAACAGGAGTCCTGGTGATGATTGTTATTCACCAATTACCTTCCCTTCACTACCCTCCACACACTTACATACACCAATGGGGATCAGAGTGAGATTCGATTTTAATCCCTCAGGAATTTTGTCAGATGATTTCTCTATTCCTTGGCTATCTATTTTATTTTTAATCATTATTTTTATAATGTATGCTGTTGGCTTGTTAGTAAGATGCAAACTGAGTTTGAAATTTTTTTTTTTAGCTTATCAGATGATCCATACTAGGGGCTCAAGCCAGCTGAGTTAGATCTTCCAAAATACTCTACCTGAGTTGTGAACTGGTCCAAACATTCTGAAGAACAATTGGGATCTATGCCCAAAGGGCTACAAAACTGGACATGCTCTTTGACTCAGCAATACCATTGCTAGGTCTGTATCCCAAAGAAATCAAAGAAAAAGGAAAAGACCTATATGTATAAAAATATTCATAGCAGCTCTTTTTATAGTGGCAAAGAATTGTAAATTCATAGGGTGTCCATCAATTGAGGAATGGCTGAGCAAGTTGTAGTACATGATTGTGATGGAATGCTATTGCACTATAAGAAATGACAAGCAGGACAATTTTAGAAAAATCTGAAAAGACATAAACTGATGCAAAGTGAAATGAGCAGAACCAGGTGATAGCTTTAAACAGTCACAGCAATGTTGTAAGGATGACCAACTGTGAAAGACTTAGCTATTCTGATCAATAAGGATGCAGGACAATTTCAAAGAGCTCATGATGAAAAATGCTATCCACCTCCAAGAGAGAACTGATGAACTCTGAATGCAAAGTGAAGTGTGATTTTTTTTCCCTTTTTTGCCACGTGGTTAATATGGAAGTATGTTTTGCATGATTTCACATACATAATTGATGTAATATTGCTTGCCTTCTCAATGAGTAGTTGAGGAACTAGAGGAAGGGAGAAAATTTGGGGCTCATTTTTGTACATGGTTTAGTATTTTTCCCCAGTTACGTGCAAAAATAATTTTTAACATTCGTTCTTAAAACTCTGAGTTCAAAATTCTCTCCCTTCCTCCCTCCCCACCTCCCCACATTGAGAAGGCAAGCAATTCAATATACATGTGTATTCATGCAAAACATTTCCATAATGGTCATGTTGTGAAAGAAAATATAGGCCCAAAAAAAAAACTCCTCAAGAAAGATAAAGTAAAAAAGAAGTGTGCTTCAACCTGTATTCAGACACCATCAGTTCTTCCTCAGGTATGGATAGCATTTCTCCTCATGAGTCCTTCAGAGTCGTCTTGGATCACTGTACTGCCGAGAATAGCTATATCATTCACAGCTGATTACCTTTAATATCGCTATTACTTTGTACACAGTATGTTTCACTTTGTATCAGAGCTCATGTAAGTCTTTCCAGGTTTTTCTGAGAGCATTCTGCCTATCATTTCTTATAGGACAATAGTACTCTATTACATTCATATACCACAACTTGTTCAGCCATTCCCCATTTGATGGGCATACCCTCAATTTCCAATTCTTTGCCCCCAAGAAAGAGCTGCTACAAATATTTTTACATATATAGGTCCTTTTCCTTTTCCTCTTTTTTAAAATCTCTTTTGGGATACAGGCTTAGTAGGGGTAGTGCTAGGTCAAAGGGTATGCATGATTTTATAGCCCTTTGGGCATAGTGGAACTCAACTTAAAAAAATGAATATTAAGGGAGAGGATTCTGGGAAGATGGTAGAGTAGGTCAGAAAACTCTTGGCTCTCCAAATTTCCTCCACAGAAAAAGACAGAATATCACCTCAGAGCAGCAGAAACAAACATGGGGTAAAGCAATTATCCTCCTATGACAGGCCTGCACAACTTGCAGCCTATGGGCTGCTCAAGGCCCTCCAGCTGCTTGCAGCACCAGAGGCAGCCTACAAAAAATGTAGAAGAAAACATCTTTTACATAGAAAGGCAATCCTTTGGTGTTCTGCAAGCAGCCAAAGGCCATAAGTGGCCCACAGGCTTCAAGTTGTGTAGGACTGTCCTAAGGTAATTTAGAAGACCCCAGGAAAGACCCTCCAGGGGCAGAGGCTTGGCCTGAGTGAAGTGCAAACATCTCCAGGCTGACTCTGCAGAATCATCAAATCAGAAGGCCTGGAGGCAGCTGGGTTGAGAGGCAGCCTCAGACTTAGAAACTTTCACCTCGAAGATAGTATGGGAGTCTGATGGCTGAATCAGAGAAGATCAAAGACCTTCCACTGTTGAGGGAAGAGAGACGCCAAGCACAGCTGTGCTAACCAGACACATCCCAGGCTGTTACTGTGTGGAAGGAGCTAGCACATACCTGGTGAGTGCAGCAGCGAGGGGCAGGACCCCTGTTGGCTGTGGGAAGGAGAGCAGAAACCCTGGTTTCAGTTCTGGGGCAGAGAGGACAGCTGTAGTTTGCAGCCACTGGAGAGACGGCAGGGAGCCGTCATTTGCAGGATGGTGTGGCTTTGGAATGAAGAGGAGAGCCCAAGGTTGGGCCCTGGAACAGACCTCGGAAAATAACAGTAAGAAGGGCCTGAGGCTTCTTGAGGCATCACTCCCCGTACCTGGGGACTACAACTTAATTACACTAATAGCTGCTGAAAAAAAAAAAAACCCAAAATGAACAAACAACTAAAACAATAAATAAATAAAATTAGTAAGCAAAGGAGAAAGGACCCAACCATACATAGTTACTATGGGGATAGAGAAGAACTGTGTTTATATTCAGAAGAAGATAATGGAGCTTTAAAAAAAAGCCACTCCTTTTTCGATGAGAAATGTCAAATGGTCCCAGGCATAAAAAGAGTTCTTGGAAGAAATTAAAAAGGACTTTAAAAATCAAAAAAGAGAGATTGAGGAAAAATTAGAAAAAATAAGAGCAATCCAAGAAAATTATGAAAAGAGAGTCAACCAACTTGAAATAGAGAATCGAAAACTTAAGGAAGAAAATAATCCCTGGAAAACTAGAATTGGGCAAGGGGAAGTTAATGGCATTCTAACACACCAAGGAATCATAAAATGAAATCAAAAGAATAAAAAATAGAAGAGAAAGTCAAACATCTCATCAGAAAAAACAACTGATCTGGAAAACAAATCAAGGAGAAATAATATAAGAACAGCTGGACTCCCTGAAAATTGTGATTAAAAAAAAGAATCTTGATACAATATTGTAGGGAATTATCAAGGAAAATTGCCCTGAAGTTCTATAACAAGAAGACAAAGTAGAAATAGAAAAAATCCACTGATCATCACCTGAAAGAGATCCCAGGAGGAAAACTTACAGGAACATCATAGCCAAGTTTCAAAGCTCCCAGGTTATGGAAAAAATATTGGAAGCAATAAGAAAAAAATAATTTAAATGTCATGGAACTACAATAAGGATTACATAAAACTTAGCAGCTAATATGTTTAAGGACTGTAAGTCTTGGAATACTATATTCTGTAGAGTAAAAGAGTTAGGATTACAACCAAGGGGTAACTGACCAGCAAAGTTAAGTATAATCCTGAATGGGAAAAAAGATGGACATTTAACAAACTTAAAGACTTTCAGGTTTTTGTGACAAAACCACAGAACTTAAGGGAAACTTTGACATATAAGATCCAGGAGAAATATAAGGTAAACATTAAAGACCAATTATAATGGACTCAATATGTGAAGATATATGTGAAGAGGATAAGGAAAAGATTCTTAGAGGGGTCAGTAGGTTGAGGAATAGGAGGGCAGGTAGCAGGTAAAAGTAAAGTAGAAGAGTGAAGAGGGATAGTGTGAATAGGGTGAGAATAATGAGGAAAAATAGGAAGGAGGAAAATACACAAATAATTGTAGCTTAGACTGTGAATGGGACAAATTTACCCATAAAATGGAAATGGATAGCAGATTAAAAATCTGAATTCAACAATATGTTGCTTTCAGGTAACATTATAAAAATAAAAGACACACATAAAGACAAAATATAGCACAGGAATAGAATTTTGTATGTAAAAAAAAGCAGGGATAGTAATCATAATCTCTATATATCCATGCTTAATTGTAACCTTCTTTAGAGTGATGGGGGAGAGGGAGAGAAAAAATAAAGTAAAAAGTGCACAGCAGAGAACAAAAGAAAACCAAAAAGGAAGTAAAGAAAAGCTATGCAGCTTTGAAAAAAAAATGTGTTAGTATTTATTATATAGGTTTTCTTGAAATGGAAATTAATTTTTATATTGAATCCTCTCTTATTGTCTGCTATGTATTATGGCAGATTTTTTTTCTTTTCTCATTTTGTATTTAAGTTTAAAATTTTAAAAATATTACCAATAAGTAAATAAATTTTTAAGAAAAGAATAGAAAATCGAATGCCAAAATATTCTACCTGGAAACCAATATTTCTCATGAGTGTCACATTGGCTCCATTTTATCAGAACCTCACAACAACCCAAGGGGGATCAAAGCTTGATGTCAAAGCCCATTTCCATTAGAGGAATATAACTTTCTATTACCTTCCACTGTAAAATAGAAGGTACTGAGAAAAAGAAATCTCCCCACCACCACCAATGTAACCAAAATTATACTTAAAGTGCATCAAAGGAAATTAAAAGGAAAAATAGCATTCAGAAAAGGTATGAAAAGTGGTATTCAAAATATTGACAATACTTGAAACTTAGAGAGTAACTGTTCGACCAAAGTCATCAAAATGCTGAGAGTGACTCTCTCTTTACACAGCAGGTGTGTTCCTGAAAGGTACAGAAATGAAATATTTGTAAAAGTGGAATCACGTTTGAAATGTATTAAGGTAACATGGTTTAAAGATGTCTTCTGGATAATTCTTTGGGAAAGTCAAGAATCACTGCCCAACTTTTGAGTGTGAAGAATATAGACGTTTATCTAGTGATTTCCTGAAGGGAGGGCACAGCCATTTAGCACAGGGTCAGAAATCGCTTGAGAAGGAGCATATCTCTCCCACATCTCCCCATTAGTTTTCACTCTTGAGGTGACAATCCCTAAAGCATTAGCACCTTGGTTCATTTTTTCATCATTCTTAAACTGTCTTCACACCTTTAACTGAACATCCAAGCTCAAGATTTTGTCTTGAATTTCTTCCTCATTCCCCACTACTAATGGAAGCACAGAAATTCAGAAGGTTCATAGGATGATAAATCTAGAGATGGAAGGGAAATGAGAGGTCACCAAGTCTAACTATCTCTTTTTACAGATAAGGAAAATGAGGCAAAGTGAGCAGGAGTCACATACTCAGTCACTGGCACCTAAGGATCCAAAGCCAGATTTCCTTGACTCCAAATCCAATACCCTATCTTTTACATCAGGGATACTAACCTGGGGTCCATAAACTTTTTAAATATTTTGATAACCGTACTTCAATATTACTAGTTTCCTTTATGAACCTATTTTATCATATGCATTTCAAAATGTGATTATGAGAAGAACAGGCTTCACCAAGTCTGCCAAAGGAGTACATGACACACACACACAGAAAACCTTGATTCAAGACAAAAAGCGTTCATTAAATGGACCTACTATGTTCCAGAGGCAGTTGGGTAGTGCAGTGGATGGAGTGCTGAGCTTGGAGTCAGGAAGACCTGAGTTCAAATCCAACCTTAGACACTTACTGTGTCTAATGTGACCCTGGGGCAAGCAACTTCACCCTATTTGCCTCAGTTTCCTCATCTGTAAAATGAGCTGGAAAAGGGATTGGCAAACCACCCAAGAATCTTTGCCAAGAAAACCCCAAATGGTGTCTCAAGGAGTCAGACACGACTGAAATGACTGAACAACAACAACTCTGTGCCAGGACTGCAATAGAGCATGGTACCTCAGACCTCAGCAAAGTACAGATCTGAGGGACAAAGTGAGCCTGCCACCTGTTTTTGGATGGCCCACAAGCAGTGAATGTATTTTACCTTTTGAAATACAATACACTTTATTTAAAAATGTAAAAACCATTCTTAGCTTACTGACCATACAATATCTAAGCCCTTTTTCAGATACAATATACTCAGAGGTCTAATACTTTAATCTTACTCAAGTAATACTCCTAACATTCTAAGGTGGCTCTCAAGTCCCCCTAAGTCTTCTCTTCTCCAGGCTAAACATCCCCAGTTCCTTCAGTGGATTCTTATATGGTCTAATCCCAAGGTCCTTCACTATCCTGTTGCCTTCTAGACATTCTCCAGGGCTCCCAGAACCATATTCTAGGTCAGGTCTCTAAGAAAGAGTGGCGACCATTAAGTTTTTTATTCTGGACACTGGTCCTATGAATCCAGCCTAGGTCTCTTGGCCTCCATATAACCTCATGACTCATAATGAACTTTCAATCCATCAGAACGCCCAAATCTTCTTCTGGGGGACTGGTCTCCAGACACATCTGTCAGTCAGTCAACAAGGCATGCGCTATGTTAAGCCCTGGAAGTAGAACTAAAGACAAAAATCTTCCTTCCTGTCTTACTTGTGGGTTCATCTTGCTCTTGTGAAATTGGGTTGGGTAGTTCATGTGGAAGACTTTCCATGTTACCTTGTTAAATTTCATCTTATCCCATTCAGTCCAAGGCTCATGATCTGGTAGGATCCTGGCTGTCGCTCAAAGTATGACAATCTTTCTCCATGCTTTGTGTTAGCTGCAAATGAGATTAGATTGTGCTCTCTACCATGTGGAGGAGTTGGTGCAGTGAGTTAGGATGACCGCATGTTCAAATCTCTCCTCAGATCCTTATTATGATCCTTACTAGCTCTCCCGCTTAACTCAGTTTCCTCAAATCCAAAATGGGGATATTATATCTATAGTACTTAGCTTGTGGAGCAATTGTTAAGGATCAAATGAGATGATACAGAAAGTGTTTCTAAAACCTTGATAGCCTATTTAAGTATCAGCTATTATTATTATTGTTAATAATAATCTATATCCTTGATAAAAAATGTTGAGCTTGTTAGAATCATGTTGGGATGTCTTGCTAGCCTGCTTTATCTTCAGTGGTGAGAGATTCCCAAACCTCTCAAGAGCTTTTCAGAGATATACGAGGCTTATCACTACATGACTTTGAGAATCTAAGTAAACTTTATATTTCATAAAGAATTACCTAAAAGGTGATATTTCAGGTTGCCTGGAACAGAGTAAGGTCTTATATTTGCCTTCGCAAAGAGACGCTTTCTGGGCAAAAGTCCAGAAGTTGGAAGTTTGGGCTTCCATGCATTTAAACCACTGTAAATTAAGAAAAATAAACAATTAATAAATTAGAGATAATTTACTAAAGATGCTTTTACTTAATGGACAGGTTAGGAATTTTGAGGGAGAAGAAATTTGTACTCAGTCCATAGCTTTAAAGGATCTCAGAAACTCAATGTTGGAAGGGATCTCAGGCTCTATCTAGTCCACCTTAGGGCTGTCCAACCTTAGGTTTTTATTGAGACAATAGACAATATATTTTGATATGCCATTTTAGTGAGAGCTCTGTGGTAGCTCGGCTTCCTTTACTAAAGCATTTATGTAAATTTCTATGCTTGTAGGCGGGCTGCATAAATCTCACTGGAGGCTGCATGTGGCAGGTGGGTAGCATTTTGTACAGCCCTGCCTTACCTGATCCAGAATCCAAACTCCAATTCTGGCAAATGGTTATTCAATCTTGGCCTAACGATCTCCCATGAGAGGGAGCCCACAGTCTCTGGAGGTAGCCAGTTTCACTTTTGGACAGCTCCATTGGGAAGGTTTTAGTGTGTTCCAGTGTGTAAGGCTTTCAAGCCTAAACTGGCATCTTCTACCCACTGGAAGATGGTTCTGCCCTCTGGGGCCAAGCAGAAGAAAGCCAAGCACTCTTTTTGGATCCCAACTATGATGCAGTGTATAAAACTATCCATCATAGCTCTGTGCCAATAGCAAATCTTATGGACATGTCTTCTTTGTCTTGATCTAAATCATATATAAAAAATGTTTATTAGCAGAGGAGCAAGCATAGCTCTCTGGGGCCCTCCCTACCACTCTGACATTGAATCATCGACTGATCTTTGAGTCCTACCATTCAGTCGGTTCTAAGTCCGTCTAATTGTATTATTGTCTAGTCAACATCCATCTTCCTCACAAGAATAACATATGTTTTCATAATAATTGCTAACATTTATAAAGTGCTTTAAGGTTTACAAAGTATAATTTGGGTATTTTGGAGTATATTTGGATGTATATTATCTCATCAAATGTTCACAATAATCCTATGAGGTAGGTGCTATTATTATCCCTATGTTACATATGGGGAAACTGAGGCCCAGAAAAGCTAAATGACTTGCCCAAGGCAGGATTTGAATTCAGATCTTCCTGATTCCAAGTCCAGCACTTTATTCACTAGACCACCTAGCTGTCTTTAGCTTGCTAAAAAAAAAAAACCCAGGTACCTGGTAGCTAGAAGACTTTTCTGATCACCTAGCTCAGTATCCCCATCCAAAAAGGGTACCAGAATCCCCCTATTCTGGATGAAATTGGGCTGGCTCTGGGGATTCTTCACTTCTCCTTTCTAGACATTCACTGACCATCTCCTTTAGTGACGTGTTCTAGAATTTCCCTGGAATCAGAGTCCAGTTCCCTGTCCTTTAATTTTCAGGCTCTGTTTTATAAACAGAGGAAATAATTGGCCTTCCAACATCTTGGTATGTCTTGTCTTTTGGGCTTTCTGGGATGATCACCAACATTAGGCTCAGCCATTACATCTCGACTGGGGTTCATCTAGGGCAGCTTACTCTCTCTCCTTACTGGTCTTGAGTATTGACGTCCTATTAGTGGTTTCTCTCCATGTCATTCTCCTTGCCCAAGAACCCAGAAATAAGACTTGAGTAGCCCTATATTCTCTCTACTGTGAGATATCACTGTCCCATCCACCCCCAGAAAGTCTTTTATTCTTCTTCAATTTCTCCCATGCTTCCATTACAGCTAAAAATACCCTCCTCCATGCTACCCATGGCTTCTCATTTTACCCTCTTGGGCCAGGGTTCTTAACCTGGGGGTCTGGGAGCTTAAAACATTAGTAACTGTATTTCAATACTGGTTCCCTTTGTGATCTTACCTATTTTGTTTTATGCTTTTAAGGACATGACTCTGAGAAGGGCCCATGGGCTTCACTAGGTGACTGCCCAAGGGGCCCTGAGGCAAAAGAACCCTAGCTTCAGGTGTGAGCAGAATGCATCTCATCCCTTGTGCAGGTGATGGTCCCTAGCAGGCTTCCACTGCCTTCTGCTCTGCAGGCTATGCACCCCCTTTGCTCTAACGGACTTTCCCACAGTCCATTTTCTCATCCCCCTGTTCACCATCTCCAGCCTATCTCTCCAGCCTGAAGGGCATTGCCCATACTTCTAAGAGGAGAGTGCAATAATCCTGCTATGGTCTGGCCAGAGAGTGACTGGGGCCTCCCACCCTGGCTCTATGCCCCTCTTACTTAGAGCCCCTAATGCACAGATGTCATTTTGGTCCTCTCTGAGCACAAAGGATAATAATCAATCAACCATGTACCAGGCACTGTGCTAAGTGCTATTCAAATATTATCTCAGTTGATCCACAACAGCTCTGTGAAGTAGATGCTATTATGACCCCCATTTTACAGTTGAAGAAACTGAGGCAGACGGTGGGGTCAAGTGACTTGCCCAGGGTCACACAGCCAGGAAGTGTCTCGGAACTCAGGCCATTCTGACTCCCTGACCATGTCTCTTCATGCACCACCAGCCACAGAGGTCCACTCTCAGGTGTGCTGCAGTGCAGGTGCAGAAAGCCTGGTTGGAGACATCCACTCAGATTGGATGATCCCTCTTTGGGGAGGTTATTCAGGGGATTCCTACATGGGTATAGGCTGGATGGATGATCTCCAATTCTCTTTTCAGCTAAGCCTGTGAATCGATATATTCTAGGCCATGATGGGTGTGGCCCTGACATGCAGCAGCCTCCCCAGCATCTTGAAGCCATGGTTCAAGGGCTGTCTCAACTGCTCGAATCATCCATTTGTCCCCAGAGGTGGAAGGACTTTGTTGTTTGGGCTCCTGGTCTGCAATCCAGTGATTTATTCCTTGTTGGTCTCTAGTGGGAGGAAGGATGATCAAGGGTGACGAGTATGCATTGGCTCTGGATGAGGTCCCAGGCTGGGGCTGGGCTGGAAGGGCATGAATACAAAACTCTGTAGTTTCTCTAGACTTTGGTCAGACTCTTCAGCAGGGAGCATGGCTGGCACAGGCCGATGGGTGACTAGGCCAGGACACATGGGGCTCATCTGGAGAATGGTCATCATGGCCCATAGGCCAGGGTGGAAAGGGGCCGGGGGCTGGCTGTGGCAGGTGACAGGTAGATTGAATCATGCATGGTTATTTCTAGATTCTTGGCACAAACTGGTCCCTCCTTAATTCCTTATGTTTAGCTTGATCCGGACATCTGGACTCTGCTCTTTTCTGTCCAACAGCTTTCTATCTCCAGTGTGGCCAGACCCTCTGGAGTCTGGCCTCAGCTCTGTGGCTTTGTCCTCATTAGGCCATGCCTGCCCACTTGGAAATGAGCATCATTCTGTCAAATGGGGAATAACTCATTATCACAAAGGGTTATTTGAGCTCTGAAAGGTCTATAGAAAGCTGTCTGATGACAAAGTGAATCAGGAAGATAAAGGCAGAGTCTCTCAGCTGCTCTCTCTGGGTTTGGGTTTGACCCCTTCCTTGATGGTGCCTACATAGAATCGATGCTGGGGGGAAAGAGAAAGAGCAGGCAGGGCACCTGGGAGATGGGCCCAGTTCTCTGCCTCCCATTCACTTTTTTCCGAGTTAGGCGAAAGGAATGTAGACTCCAAACTTGTGGGCTTCAAAAGGTCAGGAGTGCAAACTTCTGGTGACCCAACTCTCCCTAACACTTCAGCATCACAGAATCCGGGCTTTATGCCAAGCTCATAAGGAGTGACCTTTTAGAGTAACCTTCAGGACCCAGTCCAGTGGCCCCTGAGATGAGGACTCCTCCAGGGGTCATGTCGCATCTGGAACCAAGCTAAGAATAGGCTCATTCTCCCTTGAGACCAAGGTGGTAGAAACAAGGTGACCCCAAGGTGCTGGGGGAAAATGTTTGCACTTCTGCTATCGCATATCTTCAAAGTAAATAACCTTTCGTAAAAGCCAAGTGAGGATGATAATGGTGATGGAGACAAAACTCTATCCCCCCATCCTTAAATATTGCAATGGGGCATCTGCACCTTCATTTTTATGCTGCTACAGGTTGGTATCTAATCCAAGAGGCCATAAGCAACCAGGGAGGAGAGGAATCCCTTCTCCACAATCCTGTTGCTACTGGAATTCTCACCTTTTTTTTTCTTTAAAGAATCAACTTTTTAAAAAAGTGTTGGACTTAGAGTCAGGAAGACCTGAATTCAAATTCTGCCTCGAATATTTACTAGCTGTATGACTAATCTCAGCCTCAGTTTTCTCCATCTGTAAAATGGAGATAGTAATCCAGTGAGACAACACACGTAAAGTGTTTTGTAAACCTTTTTGTTGTGGTTGTTCAGTCGTGTCTGACTCTCTGTGATTCCATTTGGGGTTTTCTTGGCAAAGATACTGGAGTGGTTTGCCACTTATCCAGCTTATATGACAGATGAGGAAACTGGGGCAAAGAAGGCTAAGCAACTTGCCCAGGGTTGTATAGCTACTAAGTGTCTGAGGCTGGATTTGAACTCAGGAAGACGAATCTTCCTGATTCTGGGGTCAGCAGTCTGCACTACGGCACCACCTTAAATTACTATATATATATATATTCTAGTTATTGTCTTAAAACACATTTTACATGAAATTTCTTCTCCATTTTATTAAAGCTGATTTTAATTGACACCGATGTTTCTACAAATTTTTTGTTTTGGTCTAGACCTGTGAGCTCATCTCTGTAGGGAACTTCTGCTGTGGAAATCCTCTCCACACTGTGGAATGGCAAGTCATTAGAATCCTACGTTAAGAGGTAGAAGGCATCTCAGAGGGTACTCAGTTCATCCCTCTTGTGTTTTAAGCGAGGAGCTCAAGGTCACAAGATGGTCTTGCAAGTGTCTTTTTCTTTGCTTTCTCATTTTTGGGTTGGGGGAAAGTCCTTTTTTCAAGATGGGTGGTACATTAAAACGTTGTAAATGTGATGCTTGTTTAATGAACCAAACTGGTATCACCTGTATATATAATCACGTGTATTTGAAACTGTGGAATGATGTTATCAGCGGATAAAAGGTCTGGGCTTGGAGTCAGGAAGGCCCGGCTTCAAATCCTGCCTTTGACTTGTCCTGGCTGTGTGCCTCTGGGTACTTCTTAGAGCCTCATCTATGAAATGGGAATGGGGGGGCATGGTAGCAGGGTGGACAGAGCCCCTGCTTCAGAGTCAGGGAGACCCAGGAGCCAAGTGCGGCCTCTGACCTATACTGGCTATGTGACTGTGGGTAAGTCTGGGACTTGGCTGCCTCATCTGTAAAATGAGGGGGTTGGATTTGAGGGTCTCTGATGCCCCTCCCAGATCTGAATCTACAATCCCTTGCTAAGTGCCTGGAGGTACGTCAGGGACCCAAACCACAGGTCGGTTCGGGGGCCCTTCTGATTCCCGCCTACCTCGTTGGCTTGTCGTCCGTCTTTTGACTGTCCACCAATGACTGTTCCTTCTGGGTGGATTCTTTGAGTTTAGCAGCGATGCTTTTGGGACAGGGCCTTTCAAAGCCCGTGTGGAAGTCAAAGGTCAGGGGAATATGCAAACTCTTCTTCACGCTGATGTTCTGCATCCGACATTTCTGTGATGAAGGGGCAAGAAAAACTGGCCTTACTGGAGTTATGAGCATGGTCATCTCTCGTTACCAGAAAGCACAAGTGAGGCTTCAATCCTGTTCAACCTAAGCTGCATATATTAAGTACCTACTGTATGCCAGGCACAGGGCTAGGCATTGGGGAAAACAGAGATAACAATACAACAAGCACTGCCCTCAGGGGGTGTTCATTCCACTGGAAGGCTCACAACCTAGCTGGACTGGAGCAGAGAGGAAAGAGGAAAGGGTGCTGGATTAGAAGTCAAAGGCCTTGGGTTCAAATCCCACCCTGATGCTCCCTTACCTGTGATCCTGAACAAGGTATCTCCCTTCTCAGGGCTTTAGTTTTCTCAGATGAAAGGGTTGAACCAAATTACCTCTGGGATCCAAATGTATGATCCTGTGAGGCAGCTCGGTGGCACACTGAATGGAGCACTGACCTTGGAGTCACTTCTCACCTGTCAGAGCCTCAATTCTTCCCTTGGGTTTATCTACTAAGTCACAGATAGGTCGAGATCTGCACTGGTAGAGGGATTCCTTGCCCTGGGAGTTCCCTGGGCTAACCAAATCAGAACTGCTTTGTACATTGCATATAGAGGGAGTAATACTTGCATACTTTCATTTGAGGTCTGTTGTGGTCTAAAATATGTGTAGTTATATTGGTAATAAGTACTTGTAGCCCAATTATAAATCTAGAGATATGTGACCTCAGAGGCCATCTTATTTAACCCTCTTGCTATATAGATGAAGAAATGGAGGTCCAAGGAGACCAAAATAACTTGGCCAAAGTATTAAGTGTCAGAGGCAGGATTTGAATCCAGATATTCTGACTTCAGAGTAAGTACTTTTACCACAGTTCTTATGGCTGACTGCCTTTGAATCAAAGCAATACAATTTTATAAATTAAAATTATTTCTGTCCCAGTCACTCAAAAGCCCCATTAATAAATAAAATGGAGGGGGAGATCCTCAGATCACAGTGTTCATTTTTATTCACATTAAATTTATTTTCCCCTTGATGTTGTACTAACCAGTGTCCGTAGATCCATCATCTTCTCTGAACATTTGTCCAAGGTCTTTAGCTTTTCTAAAAGTCTTTCGGTCATTTTTGTTTAATAATTTCTTAACTGAAAGAAAAACATTGAAAATTTCAGAAAAAAATAGCAAAAAAAAATGTCACCTTGTGAATGTTGCCCCATCACTCCCCATCCCTTCCTTTTACCCCAACATTTGCCCAAGGCAAGAAAAGTTCCTCATTATAGGAGGGTAAGATTTAGAGTCGGAAGGAAGCTCACAGGCCACATTTGGCCCATTTTACAGACAAGGAAAGTCACACTCAGAGGGGTGAAGCTCTCTGTCCAAAGTCCCGCAGTTTTGGATGGAAGTTCCTTTGAAATGATAGGGCTCAAATTTGTGCCCGGGTTCTGTGTACCAAGTGAGCACATGGCTCTCCATTGTCTGACTCTAAATCCAGCTGTTTCCATTCAATCGAACTGAAGGCACGGCGAGAACGGAGTCTCCAGGCAGTCTGGCAGTGGCCGTGTCCACTGGAGCTCCCTTGGCCCTTGGCTTTGTCAGCTTACGAGGTACTTACCATATAACCATGTGTGTGCTGGTTAGCGCTGTGTCCTCATCCCTGTGCGACCGACTGCTCTTTCTCAGCCTCCTTTGTGGGATCACCACCCGCCCCCACCCACTGATGAGGTGACCTTATTAGCCGGAAGGATCACAGCTTCATAAATCTAGGGCTGGAAGGTCATCGAGCCCAGCCCTTCTTTTTACCAAAAAAGAAACTGAGACTCAGAAAGGTCAATTACTTTGTCCCGGGTCAGACAGCTAGTGATGGCCTGAGGCAGGATCCCGATTCTCTCCTTGGGTGCTATATAAAACATTATGTAAACACTGCCTATTATTATTTCTATACCACACTGCCTCTGGTGGATTCAGTTATCATCTCTAGCCAGATGATTCCACAATCTCCATAAATCAGCCTAAAATCTCTCTTGAAATTCAAATCCCACATCCCTCCTACTGCAGAACATCTCCACCTGAATAGCCCATAGATCTCACACTCGACATGTCCAAAACAGAACTCGTTACTTCTTCCCTCCCCCTAAAAGCTCATCTCTCCTTCAGACTTTCCGATTTTGGTTAAAAGCAACACAATCCTTCCAGTTACCCAGGTTGGAGACGTCAGAGTCGTCCTTGCCCTGCTCACCCTCCATAACAAACTGGCTGCCAGCTCTTGCCCATCAAGACCTCTCAACATTAGTCATGACTAGATGACTCTCCTCTGTCCTGCTTCTGGTCTTTGCCATCTCTGCCCAGAACCATATCGATAGCCGTCTAACAGGTCCCCTGCTTTCAGCATCTCCTCTCCCATTCAGTCTCTGCACAATAGTAAAGCTAACATTCACAGAGCTCTTTAAGTATCTTGTTTTATCCTCCAACAACCCTGAGAGAGAGGTGCTATCATTATCTTCATTTTACAGATGGGGAAACTGAGGCTGGAGGAGTGTAAGTCCCTTTCCCAGGCCTAGATCTGAACTCAGGTCTTCCTGCCTCTAGGTCCAGGGTGCTGCTCATTGAGATCCCTAGCAGCCTCAAGCAATGCCAAAATGAATCTTCCTAAAGGACAGGTTTGGCTGTACTCCCCTCTCTCCCCTCTCAAAAATCGTCAGTTGGCCCCTCTTCTTCTAAGATAAAACCCAAAATCTTTAGCCTGGTATTTAAAGATGGGCACTCCCCATCTGTACTCACCCTTGACTATCTGCCAAATGCAGCTACTTTCTGGGGTGCCATTTTCCTCCTCCGTGCCTTATGTCCAAGTTGTCTCTCCCATTCAAATGCGAGCTCCTTGAGGGCAGGCACCATGTTTTGTATCCCTAGTATGGATGGTGGCGCCATAGTGCATAGAGCGCTGGGCCTGAAGTCCTGAAGACTCATCTTTGTGAATTCAAATCTGGCTTCAGACATTTATTGGCTGTGTGACCTTGGGCAAGTGTAATAACAATGTGGCTAGCAGCTGTTGTGGGGTGTAAGACCCAACAAGACCACCAACAAGAGCTGCCAGCACAGATTCTTTTGATCCGCTTTACTAAGGAAAGTAACATTAAGCGGTTAACAATCTTGCTTTAATCCAACATACAAATATCATTCATTTAGTTCAGGAGGAAAAGCCAGCACCCTGAACTTCAGAACAAAATACAAACAAGTTACAAACATACACAATGTAAACAGACCAAATCACAATTCATAGTTACCAGGAAAGCATCAACATCTGGGTTTACAAGCCTAGGGCTCTTAACAATGGCTGTCCAGAGTCTCCTCATCAACACTCCTCCATGAGTGAAAGCCCCAGAAAAAACACTAACCTTTGAGTTTTTATACTCTGTTCAGGGCTCAAAGGATTTACACCTAGTTATTAAAAGGATATATGCCTGGAGCTTAGGACCTAGTTAGCAAAAGGGTGTGGGCCTGGGGCTTTGTACCCAGTGAAGCTCAATCAAAGACACTTAATTAATTTAGCATACTAAAACAGTAAGAAAGTCCCACCTTAATTATCAATACAGCAAGTCACTTAACTCTGTTTGCCTCAGTTTCCTCATCTGCAAAATAAACTTGACAAGGAAATGGCAAACTGCTCCAGTATCTTTGCCAAGAAAACTCCAAATAGGGTCACGGAGAGTCAGACATGACTCTATAAAAGTATCCCCAGTTCCTGGCACATAGTAGGTGCTTAAAAAAGATCTGCTATTGATGATGATATGGTCACCAACTCTCTTCGTATGTCTAAGTTCCTGACAAAGTAATTTTCTTATTTCCATCAAAATATAATTCTTCCACTGAAGTACGTGTACAAATTTAGACTTTAGAAAAGCAACCAGAATTGATTCAGCCAAACTGGGCCATCTGCTGTGGCTTCCACATGGTGCCAACTGGCCACCTCATCTCCTAGCTTTCCTCCTTGGGTTTTCTATTCTGAGTCTCTGTGTTGGCACTGTGCATTGAATTCTGTTCTGAAGCCAAAGAACATGGGCTGAGACTAATGACAATAGTGTGCATTTACGCGACACTTTCAGGCTTGTAAAACACTTTACGTTCAGCTCTCCTTTGATCCTCACAACAAACCTGGGAGGGAGGTGCTATTATAACTTCCATTTTACAGATGAGGAAACTGAGGCAAACAGAGGTGAAGTGGCTTCTTTCAAGCTTACACAGTCGGTATGGGTCAAAGGAGGGACTTGAACCCAGGTCTTTGGGATTCTAAGCCGTCCAACCACTAGGCCAGGTTGCCTCTTGCACCAGCTGAGACTCAGATGGTCTTACATACAGTCTGATTGATGGATGCTAACAAGACCAAAGGTTCCATGTTTGTATGAGCTGGCTTCGTTCTGTTAGCCAATAACTGGGGTGGGGCGGGGAAAACCCAAATC
This sequence comes from Trichosurus vulpecula, assembly GCF_011100635.1. NCBI lineage: Eukaryota > Metazoa > Chordata > Mammalia > Diprotodontia > Phalangeridae > Trichosurus > Trichosurus vulpecula. Next base: position 12,365,284 of record NC_050576.1, on the reverse strand, counting down.
AAGAGTCTAGTGCCTGTGCACCCTCGGCCATAGGGATGACCCCAGCTAGAGAAGGGATGGGTCAGTGTGAAGGGTAACACCATTTCCTTCCTCTGCTGCTATGGGATTAGCTTTGTTGCCAACATAGATGCTGGGCAGCCCATGATTGCTCATCTTGAAAGCGTGTGTGTGTGTGTGTGTCTGTGTGTGTGTGTGTGAAGTGGCCCGAGGGCACCTTAACCTGTTAGGAGGCTGAAGGTGGAAGATGAGGAGGGAGAAGAGAGAGGAAAGAAGAAAGACCAGTGAACATCTGTAACAGCATACAAGATTCTCTTCCCTTAGAGGACATGTTTCTAAGATATAAGCAGCTTCTTACGCTATAAAAAATGATGTGGTAAGAGTCAAGGTGGTGGAGGGAGAAGAAACATTTTTGCCCAACTCTCCTAGCACAGCTCTATAACAACCTAAAAAATGAGCCAGACAGAATTCTGATTGGGAAAGCTAAGAAAAAGTCACAATGAGTCATTTTCCCAGCCCAGGGAAGCTTAGTAAGACAGAAAGAGGTCTGTGGACAGTGGGATGGGAGCTGGCCAGTGACATAGCAAGGTTGCCATGAAAGCAGCAGTGAGACTGGGCTGGGATCACTCTAACACCTAAAGTGGGAAGCACCAGGGAAAGAGATCCCAGAAAAAGAGCAGGAGTGGGTGCCATCTGGCAGCTCTGTCAGTCTACCCAGCTCTGAGTCACAGATCCAGGGCAGAAAGGGGTGGCTGCTACCAAACTTGTGGCCCCAGCTGAACACAAAACAAATTCTGGAAACTTAGCTGAGCCCAGGAGCAGGGCAGCGATTCCTTTCTAACCTTTAGCCCAGCACATAAGCCTACAGTGGAAAATCCAGGGCAGGAGACCAAGACCAAAGGGATCCAGCAGTTTGGCTCCTCTGAACCTATAGAATCTCCCCGTGGGTTATCAGTGACTGAGTCCAGCAGCAGCCTACCAAAACTCAACTACACACAAGCCAACAGATGCAAACCTTCTCCCCACATCACACCACTTTGGAAGCACCAAAAATGCAGACCTACCCTGACTGATCTGTGAAAACAGCAGAAGAACAAAAAAGATAGAAGCTGAGGCTAGACACCCCTCCTAGAACTAAGAAGAGTCTCACACTAACATGTCCAGAGCCAAAAAACAGGCTGGAAGAATGAGCAAACAACAGAAAAGAAACTGACCATAAAATGCTACTGTGGTGACAGGGAAAGTTACAACACAAACACAGAAAACAATGACATGAAAACAGAGGAACAGATTAGGTTAAATACACCCCCCACACACACACATATATATACAGAAACAAATGAACATAACAGCACAGCATTTGACAAACCCCAAGACCCCAGTTACTTAGCTAAGAACACTCTGTCCAACATGGTTGGTTGGATGTTGTCCTTCATTTTCAAAGAGACCAAAACGACATCACTGTGCTACAGTCAAGTTACAATGTGTCTGAATGTGGTTGATCAAACCAACATGAGCTTGCAATGCCCTACCACAGGTCAGGCATAAATAGTCCATGTGAACATTTGGGGCGGATTATCTAAATTTGCACATCCTGCATTTCCTTGTAGCTGTTTCAATTCTGCTTTGCTCATAGAGCATAGCACCTTCTCAGCCATGCTGAGTGGTTCTGTGCCAGTGTCTCCCATGTCACACAATCAATTCCAAAGTTCTTAAGAGAGACCTTGAGATTGTCCTTGTATGGCTTCTTCTGACCACCATGTGAACGCTTGCTCTGTATGAGTTCTCCATAAAATAGTCTCTTTTTGGCAAGTGTACATTTTGAATTCGAACAACATGGCCAGCCCATTGGAGTTGTGCTCTCTGAAGCAGAATTTGAGTGCTTGGCAGTTTAGTTCAAGAAAGGACCTCAGTGTCTGGTATCTTATCCTCCCAGGTGATCTTCAGAATCTTCCTAAGATAATTCAAATGTTTCACAGTCATACAACAATGAGGTCAGCACAATGGCTCTATAGACCTTCAGTTTGGTAGTCAGTCAAATATCTCTTCTCTCCCATACTTTCTTTTCCTTCAGAGTCTCCCAAACACTGAGTTAGCTCTGGCAATGCATGCATCAACTTCATTATCAATGTGTATGACCCTGGAAAGTACACTACCAAGGTAAATGAACTTTCCACAGTATTCAAAACTTCTCCATTTACTGTAACCAATGGTTCTACGTATGGATGGTGTGGTGGTGGCTGATGGAGCATTTGTGTTTTCTTGATGTTAATTGTTAGGCCAAAAACTGCAGAGGAAACTAGAACATAGTCTGACAGAAACTAGGCATAGACCAACATCTCACAACATATGCCAAGGTAAGCTCAAAATGGGTACATAATTTAGATATAAAGAGTGATATCATAAGCAGATTAATGGGGCATAGATAAAATTGCCTGTCAGACCAATATATAGGGAAGAATTTATGACCAAACTAAAGATTCTATACATTCACAGGAGGTTAATTGGATCATTTTGATTACATAAAATTAAAGTTTTTTGCACAAACAAAATCAATGCAGCTCAAATTAGAAGAAAAATAGGAAACGGGGGGAAATTTTACATCGGTTTCTCTGATAAAGATCTCATTTCTAAAACATATAGGGAATTGAGTTAAATTTATGAGAATAAAAGGCATTCTCCAAATTGATAAATGGTTGAAGGATAGGATTAGAACGTTTCCAGAGGAAGAAATCAACGCTATCCATAACCATATAAAAATGTTCTAAATCATTAATAAAGAAATACAAATTAAGATAACTGTGAGGTACCCCCTCACACTCATCAGAGTGGCTAACATGACAGAAAAGGAAAATGACAAAGGCTTGAGGGAATGTGTGGAAATAGGTACTCTAATGGACGGTTGTTGGAAATAATTTGGAACCATGCCCCCAAAGCGATTAAACTGTACATACAATCTGACTCAGTATTACTACTACTACTGGGTCTATACCTCAAAGAAATCAAAGAAAAAGGACCCACATGTACAAAAAAATTTATAGCAATTTTTTGTGGTAGCAAAGAATTAGAAACTGAGGGGATGCCCATTGACTGTGGAGTAGCTGAACAGGTTATAGAATATAAATGTGATAGATACTATTGTGCTCTCAGAAATGATGGAAAGGGTTTCAGAAAAACCTGGGAAGACTTGTACAAACTGATGAAACTGAAATGAACAAAAGTAGGAGAATAATTTATCTTGTCATGGCAACATTGTAAAGACAATCAATTGTAAAAGATTTAGTAACTGATCAACACGACGATCCACTACAATTCCAGAGGATTCATGATGAAACTCGTGACCTACCTCTAGGTAGAGAACTGAGGGACTCAGAACAGATGTTGAAGCACATTTTTCTTCTATTTCTTATTTTTCTTTTCTTTTTGGAAAATGAATTATGTAGAAATGTGTTTGTATTACATCACTGTAATGGGTTTTACTTTTTCTTTCCTTCTCAATGGGTGGGGGTGGGGGCAAGGGAGATGGGATTTGGAACTAAAAATCAATCAAATTGAATTAGAAAAAACAAAACAACAACAAAAAGACTGACTTGCCTCCAGAGGAGAGGTCAAGGAAGCCAGGTCACAGGAATGAAAGAAATGAGGTGGGGGCTGGTGATGTAGAGGTCTGGGGGCAGCCAGATAGAGACCTGAAATGGACACTAGAGAAGTCTGATGTCTTGCCAGGGTTTCTATCCAGGATGTGATGGAGACCCTCCGGGAGCCTGTCAAATGAGCATCGCTGTTCACTTTTGGGAGTTTGCATGGAGAACCTAGAGAACCTTCTTAGTGTTAGGACAAGAAGCTGAAGCAGAACTGGTGTTTTCCCAAACGCTGCCTATAGAAGGCTGTGGCTTCAGAAGACAAAGAGAGCTGGGAATTAAACAGATGAGCAAGAACATTGTGTGTAATTTGTCTTTCTTTTTTTTTTAAATTTTTTTTTTTACTTTTTTTTTTTGCAGGGAGGAATTTTTTTTGCAGGCAGGGCAATTGGGGTTAAGTGACTTGCCCAAGGTCACACAGCTAGTAAATGTGTCAAGTGTCTGAGGCCGGAATTGAACTCAGGTCCTCCTGACTCCAGGGCTGGTGCTCTCCTCACTGCACCACCTAGCTGCCCCGTAATTTGTCTTTCTTGACAAAACTGTACATGTCTTTTCTCATTGTCTAAGCTGCCAGTGCTCCCCTTCCCCCGCCAAATATTATTGTGTATTTACTTTGCATGTATTTCATACTTTTATGCGTTTCCACTCCAGATGTGGCCACAGGCAGTCCTGGTAGGAGAGCCTATGGGTCTGCTGCCCAGTGTGACACCTGGAATATCATTCTTTCTCTCTGGGCTGGTTCACTCATCCAACCTGCACTAATGCTTACACGTCTTGAACATTTTCCCAGTGTGGTGGCCAGCTACAGCCATGACCATACAGCTTTAACTCAATCACTTTTTCAGGATCCTAAGGGTAACCATGATGAGTGTGTATGTGTATGTCTGCAGGTGTCTCTGTGTGTATGTGTGTGTATGTGTGTATACAACCTACCACTTGTCCCTCTTATCCCTAAGCCACCATTACTATCCTCCCCATTTTCACAAAATCAGTCTCAACAACACTATTGACTTTTAAGCATCAAATATGCTAAGGTAAGAGCAAGAATGGTTGTAATATTTATTCACTGGAAAGTAAAAGAAAAAATAAGCAAAACATCCCAGCCCCCTTCCCCCACAAACTAAGTCATGTTCTCCTGACAATGCACACAGGATCCATGGGGAAGAATGTGCACCCACTTACAGAAACCTATCAGGAGACACATGAGGAGGGCATCTCACCCTCTGGAGTTTCAGTCTTTGATATCCTTGGATCCTCCAGGAGCAATCAGTACCACATGAACCCAACTCTCTTCTAGTTACCCCCCCCCACCCCGTGCCACTCTCCCATTGGGCAAAGCAGCTCTTTTACTCTGAAGCTGCTGAAGACATACAAGCTGTTTTTACATTACAACCACTCTTAACAAGATGACAAGGAAATGTTATGCTTTTTTATTTTTAGCAAAAGAAATATCGACACTGCATCTGTTTAATGATAAACAGTTCCCTTAAGCCAGGAAACTGTGAAGCTGCTCAGGTTGGTCTAAGTAATACAGACAAGCCCAACCAGCTCTTCTCTCACAGGATTCTGCTTTCTCCAGCTTCTAGCAAAGCCAAGCCTCTTCTCCAATAAGCAGCTCGCAGCAAAACAGAAGCAAAAGCTATATTTCCCATCTGATTCTCTCTCTCAAAGCGTAGAGGGAAGTAGATGGCAACCAGATACCTTGAGAGATTCCTCCCTACTCAGCCTGTAGCTAGCGTTAGAGAACAGTAAGCCCAGAGAGGTGTCATCAGCTCTCCTCCACTAGCCACAGCAGCAAAGAGCCTTCTCAGGGGGATCCAGCCTTCCTCCAGCTAATTAGCTTCTTCTAATCCGCAATCTCCCAGCACAGCAGCTGTGAAACCTGTTGGTCGGACGTCGTTTCCCAGCTGGAAGACTTCTGTGTCTTCCGTCGTTGCTTTTTGTGACTCACCCTACACTCCGCTTGCTCTTCTATTTCAAATTTGGGTTATCTCTCCCTATGGTTCCTTCTCTCCCTTCCTGTATCTTTTTGCTGCTTTATCTCCTAACGTTTCCAATCATAGCTTTCTTGTAGTCAGTGACTCATCTTTACCTTTTGAGGTAAAACTCAAGAAATCTACCCTTCTATCACATATGAACCCCATAGTATTTTTGTAGCCTCCCATATTCCCCAGTCATTTTGTTTTGCAGTTTCTTGATAATAAACTTCTAATATCTCAAAGCACTTAAACACAACGAGCTATGGACCACAATGCCATGCAGCCATCATTTCTCAGTCACTGATTGTTCTGTCTTCAAACAGGGCACCTCAGTATATTCATCAGAAGAGCATTTCTCTCACGGGTCCCAGGAAGAGTTTATGTCTCTCCTCAACAGCTTATCTAAGAGTTTGTGTATGTTTGCAAATTGATTTTTATAACCTTTCTTTACACAGTCTTTTTCTGCTCCTTTAAGTAAGCAAACTGTTCCCATACAAAAGCAGCAGCACCTTACATGTACATGTTGTTTACTGATTATAGCGTAAACTTTCTGAGGACAGGGACTAATTTTTTTGTCTTTGTATTCCCAAAACCTACCACGATGCCCAACATATAGTAAGAGCTTAAGAAATGTTTCCTGATTCATTTACTGACCATGAGATAAAATACAGGAATGACTGGTTCTTGACCAGGGATAGAGTGAACCTAACAAGGGCCAGTTAAAATATATTTGATTGGAGCATTGGAAATCTTATCAAGAGGACTTTCAACTGAAACCGGAGGAAAAAGGAGAAAACTACCCATTTATCGTCAAAGCTCAATACCCCAGAGACTAGTGTGCAAACATAGGAAGAAGGGATTCAGGAGAGAAGACCAGTAATTTACAGGAGACAAAATACAAGAAGAGAGCCAGCAAGAAAACCTGTGGACTAGGCACAAAAGAATAAAGTACAGGTAATTTTTAAAAATTGGAACTGTAGGTTTCAACGCGAGAAGGGAAATTCAACCTCATTGAGGCTTGGTAGGGCCAGGCCTCATGAGGGGAATGAGATCGAGAAGGATATATCATATAAAAAAGGACTGAATAAATTCAAGGGAGTGGGAAGTCGAGGAACATTGCATATTGAGAAGATATACCCATGTGGGGAAATCCAGGAAACACAGTGGGTAAGCGTGGTGTAAAACAATCAGGTGAGGATTAACAGAAGCAATATCGTCCAGCATATATGTTCTACAGACCACCTGGACAGAAGGAAGAAACAGCTAAAGCAGTTCAGGAAACAGATCACAAACCTGCCACATAGGCATGATAGGGTGGCTATGACGGACTTCAGTTATTTGGGCACCTGCTGGAGCTCCCCGCCTCTTTAAAAAGCACAGAAGTTAATATATTTTTAATCTTCCTTAATGACAATTTCTCTAAAAAGTAGAGAAAAGAATAAGGACAACTGCTATTCTGGACCTTCTTCCAACCCACAAAGAATTGCTGAAAGAGAAATGATGGAAATTTTGAGAGGAAATGATCATTGCAAGAGTTCTTGACAGAGAAAAGGAAAAGGAGGAATTTTTTTAACAAGTGCCATGGATGTTGGGAGAGCAGATTACAGAGTTTAGAGAAAGGAGAACAGGAATCACATAGCTTCCCTATTGTCTCCCTATTACTGTAGAGGGTAGCATCATCTTCTCAGTACCTCAGACTCACAACCTAGGAATCATCCTGGATTCCTCTGTCTCTCTGTCTCTCTCTGTCTCTGTCTGTCTGTCTCTCTCTCTCTCTCTCTCTCACACACACACACACACACATACATACACGCACACAAACACACACACAAACAGACCCATATCCAATATGGTGCAAGAGACAGAGACAGAGAGAGACAGAGAGACAGAGGAATCCACTAGAGGCATGGGGAGTTCCGAAGCATGAAATTTTGAAGACCTAAACACAAACAACCTTAAGAAAAGGAGGAGATGTGTAAAAAGTCCAATGTGGATATATGAGAAACTTGTCAACCATCTTTGATAACACCCCATACACACACACACACACACACACACACACACACACACACACACTCCAACAATGAGAAGACGGAAGAGCAGATGAACAGAAAATAAATACGAAAAAGTAAGATTCTGTACAAATGCTATGAATGACCTAAGGCTGTGGCCCACAAAAATTCTATTTTCCGCTATGTTGGAGACAAGAAGAAGATCAAGGAAGGGCCAGACCCACAGGGGTGACAAGGATGAAGGACAGTGTTTTAACAAGCCAGCTAGCAGCTTTGGTGGGGGCGTAAGATCCCTCCCCCACAGCCGGTACCCAGGAGGCTGCCGGGACCCAGGAAGCTGCCGGGAAAGCACAGGTTCTTTTTATCTGCTTAAACAAGGAAAGCACGGTGAAGGGGTTCTCCAGCTTACTTTAATCCAGCATTCAGTTAGCATACAGACAACATTCATTTAGTTCAGGGGAAAACGCCAGCATTCAGTTAGCATTCAGTTAGTTCAGGAGAGCAAAGAGACAAGCATCAAGAAATATACCAAATACAGATTCATTCACGTACTTCAGGGGAAAAAAAGCCAGCACCCTGAGGTTCAAAACATTCATTTAGTTCGGGGGAAAAACAAACCAGCATCCCGAACCTCAAAATCAAAATACAAACAAATTACTAATATCAACAGACAGACCCAATACAATTCATAGTTACCAACATCTGGGCTCGGCCCGAGAGCAAGGGCTGGCCCAGAGTCACGCTTGCTTGCTGCTGCTTCCCACACCAACCAGAAGAGGAAAGAGAGAGCTTCAAGCTATCCTCTCCCCTCCTATAGAGTTTTTGACATCATCAAGCACCGCCTGAATGACCAGGGCCGATTGGTTCTTGACTTGGCCCCTCCCCCTAGCATAGACGTTAACACCTCCCCTCAGCCAGCCCCATGACTCATCACACAGGAAGTTTTCTGCTTCCTGACATGCTCTCTGGGCTTCCTGCCCCGGAAGAGCAAGCCACAGCATCCAGAGGCTCAATGAGGTAAGCTGAGTCATTCAAAGAAAACAAAGACCATTCTGGTTACAGACAGCAAGATAGCAGAGGTGCCCTGTTTTCTCTTCAAGCCAGGAAGGACAGAACAAGAGTGGCAAACAAGAAGCTGACGCGCCAAAGGTGTGGAGAGGTGGTGAGAGAGCCCTTCGTGCCCTTGGCAAGTCCATTCATGAGGCTGGTATCAGTCACATTCCAGGAGACTAAAGGAGGTGGTAGCTATGATGGGTCTCACTGATCTATGGTGCTGGGGAACACTTGTGAGTGGGAGAGGCGTCATAGGTGGTGGACTAGAAATGCAGTGAAAATGAAAAACCACAGACAGACAGTCTAAACATTATAACACCATCCCTGAAATATTTAAAGAGAGATCATGGGGTATGGTGAACAGTAAAATGGTCCATCTTGGAAACAGGCAGACTTGGGTTCAAGACCTGCCTATGAAACATAATATCTGTGTGACCCTGGGCAGGTCATGTAATTCCTCAGGGGCCCAGGCAACCCTCTATGGGAAAAAGTTACAGAAAAATATCTAACAAGGAAAGGAAAGGAAAAAGACAAGGAAAAGGATGATAAAAGAGAAAAGAAGAGAAGGAAAAAAGGAATGTTTTCTTAAGTTAAAGGTCCTAGGAGCATTTATGAAAAAATATGAAGAAAAAAAAAAGTCACACAAGATAAGCAAGTTTGTAGAGGCTGTGATCTTTAGCAGTAGAGAAAATTCCAATGCCCATGGAGAGAAGAAAATGAAAAATGTGTTTATACATAGGTGGTTATAAAGTGAACGTCCACAGAGGCCTTCCCATTTTTCTACCAATAGGACACTTTTGCCTCTGCTAAGTCCCTGTAATAAAATGAATCAAAAGCCTGGTGTTCTATTACCAGGAACACCTTGAACCCCTGTAGGACCCAGGGAATTCCTCTTTGCCTTCATTTCTCCCCTCCAGTTTTAGCCATTTGCCGGTGCTTATTCACGTTTCCGGTGTTAGAGAGCCTCTGGTCCCACATTTTTGGAATTCTTTTCTCTGGGTTTCTAGGTCTAATAAAAGGGTGTTGCTCTATCATAGTTCGCCACGAGATGGCCCCCTAACTAGTACAAAATTTCCTCCACTTCTTAAAGCTATGTCACCAAAGTTTTCAGCTTTTTAAAAATGAGTCCACGACCTATTGCAAATTCCACAGTCTCAAAATACAATATGGACTGAAAGGGGCGGCTGTCTTTATCAGGAAGTGCATACGTTCTTGTTAAATACATTTGTGTATTTCGCTCTTATTGCTGTGTAGCTGGTTTCATTCATGTCTGACTCTTCCATGACCTCATTTCGGGTTTATTTTGGCAACGATACTGGAGTGGTTTGATATTTCTTTCTCCGGCTCATTTTACAGATGAGGAAACTGAGGCAAACAGGAGGAAGTGACTTGCTCAGGGTCACACAGCTAGAAAGTGTCTGAGGCCGGATTTGAACTCAAGAAGATGACTTTATATCTTATGAGTTTTGGGCTTTGGCCTAAAAACCTAGAGATTTACTTGATTTCTCCTCCACCCTCGCTATGTTTCTCTCCTCTATTTTCTCCACTCACTCAGCCTCTACTCTATCTCCATGTTCCTATCACCTCTCTGTTAAATTTCTACAATATTAAAATTCTGCCAATGGGTTTCCCATTTCCAGTCTATTGTCGCCCCGATCCATCTTCTCCAGAGCAAACTGAAATTCCTAAAACATAAATCTCATCATGTCACCTTCCTACTAGGATAAAAGGATAAAATACATATTCCTTATCAGGCAATTAAAGCCATACCTAATCCACCCCCTCCCTCCCTTCCCAATCGGATTTCCCATTATTATATTATAATATTATATATTTCTATTACAAACAGATTTATTGATTGATTCTGGTCAAACTGCCTTGCTACTTGTTCTCCATACATTCCATTCCATCTCATAAATCCTCCATCCCATATACATCCTCTCTTCGTTCCCCCTCATCTCTGCGTCACAGAATCTTTACCTTCCTTCAAGACAACTCGGGGACCACTCCCAACGCGAGAACTTTCCTGATCCCCACAGTTATCAATACTCTCTCCCTCTTGAAATTAGTTTGCATTATTTTACATATAATTTGCATTAACTTGATCACAAACACATTCTATCTCCTCAATAAATTGTAAGCCCCAGGGGGGCAGGGACTTGTTTTTTGTCTCTGAATCCCCAGCACCTTGCACAATGGCTCTCATTTGGCAGACAATAAATGGTGAATATGAGGATTAAATTATTTAGGGCTAGCAAACTGGATGAGGTCCTCTCATTTACGGGTCACTGCCCAGCCAAATGATGGCCAAAATTCTCTAGCAAAAGTATCTAGTGAGAAAGCCAAGGCAAGCTCTAAGTGAAGTCCTGTGAACAGCAGAGCTTTGCTGGATGGAAAGGCCTGTGATGTTGTATTTCTTATTGTCCTGGAAAACGTTTCCTTTTTTTCTAAATTCTCAGTACATCACAATTGCCCAAACTTTGTCTTCCTATGTCCCTGTTTTGGCAACAAACTCAATGAGAGAGACCCATGACAAGACACGAACCCATTCCTTTTAAAACAAGACTAGAAAACATAGGAATTAAGGGACATTTTCTCAATGTGATAAATAGTATCTCTCTGAAAGAAAAAGGCAGCATTACATGCAACTGGGATAAAATAGAGGCCTTTCCAATTAGAACAAGTAAAGGCAAGGATGTCCATTGTCACAACTATTACTTGATATAGTGCTAGATGGTAGGTAAAGAAAAAAGAAAGAAAGAGAGGGAGGGAGGGAGGAAGGAAGGAAGGAAGGAAAGAGGGAAGGAAGGAAAGAAAGAGGGACAGAAGGAAGGAAGGAAGGAAGGAAGGAAGGAAGGAAGGAAGGAAAGGGAATGAAGAAAAAGAAAGAAAGAAAAAGAAACTGAAGTAATAAGCATTGGAAAAGAGGGAAAAATTATCACTTTTGTGGATAATATGATGTACTTAGAGAGCCCTAGAGAACTAAAAATGAATTGAAACAATAACTTTAACAAGATTCTAGCTGTGATGATCAAAATAAAGGTAAACTGACGCACAAAGTTCCAAGCACTATCAATTTATTGACAAAGAGCAAATTTGCCAATAAACAGGGTCTCAGCCCTCTCAGAAAAGCAAAGACCCTGAATCAGCAGGACAGCTCTCTTTTATGGACAAATGGAGGAACATCTAGAAGAGAAGGTAGACTTTCATCATAGATGGGAAAAACAGTATGATAGGTTATAAAGCTTGTAGCATCATAAGCATGAAGAACAATATGATTGGCTGGAAATTGGGAATGAGAGGCTAGTGACAACCCTTCATTCCATTCTGTGGCTAAGAAATGTTCATTGTTTGAGTCTACGTGCAAGTGCCAGACTCCCTGGCATCCACCTGCATCGTTCAAGGGTAACAGATTTCTTCGAAGCAAGAATAGGAGAGTGATTAGCAGGAGAACCGAACTTCTAAACTTAACTCAGAGACGATGAGAGATTTACAGGAAAGCTGAATTTCCAAACTTAACTCTGAGACAAATGACACATGACTTGGACAGTTACAAAAATGTTTGCAGTGATACAGAATGAAATCAATAACAAAGTAGAATCAATTTTATTTTCTTGGTTCTTACAGCATATAAGCATATCTAAATTATTAGCATTTCTACATATTATCAACAAAACCCAGAAGGAAAATATAGAAAGAGAATGCCCATTTAAAATAACCACAGAAGGGAATTTATATGTCAACATACACACAGGCAGTATGTGAATACAACTATAAAACACTCTTTACACAAATAAAGACAGGCCTTAATAATTAGAGAGATAACAATTGTTCTGAGTAGGCTGAGTCAGCATAATTTAAATGATAATATTGTTAAAATTAATTTACTTATTCAGTACTATAATAATCAAACTACTAAAAGATTACTTTATAGAGCCAGAAAAAAATATTAATGAAATTCATCTGGAAGAAGAAAATATCAAGAGCCATAAGGGAAATGGTGAAAAAAAAAAGTGGGAAGGGAAGAGGATTTAGTAGTCCCAGATCTCAAACCATATTACAAAGCAATAATTTTAAAAGTGATTTGGTGCTGGTTAAGAAACAGGCTGATCAGTGGAATAGACTATGTAAAAACTATACAGAAACAAATGAGCATGGTAGCATAATGTCTAATAAACCCAAAGACCCCAGTTACTGAAATAAGAACTCACTACCCACCAAAAACTTCACGAAAACTGGAAGGCAGTTGGGCAGAAACTAGGGATAAACCAACATTTCACCCATTTGGCAAGGTAAGTTCCAATTGTATACATGACTTAGACATAAAGGGTGACATCATAAAGAAATTATGGAAGAGTTCACAATCAAACAAAGGGTAGAGAGGATGACAGAAGGTAAAATAGATAGCCTTGATTACATAAAATTAAAAAGTTTTGCACAAACAAAACCAATGCAGCTAAAATTAGAAGAGAAACAGGTGCCTGGAAAAAAATCCTAGCAGTTTCTTTCTCTAATAAAGGTTTTATTTCTAACATATGTAAGAAACTGATTCAAGTCTATATGAATATGAGTGATTCCCTAATTGATCAATGGTCAAAAGCTATATGAGCAGGCAGTTTTTAGAGGAAAAAAATCCAAGCTATCAACAGCCAGGTGAAAAAAAATGCTACAAATCTCTAATAATTAGAGAAATTCAAATTGAAACTACTCTGAGGTTCTACCTCACACCTACTGGATTGGCAAAGTTGATTAAAAAAATGAAAATGATAAGTATTGAAAGAACTGTGGGGAAACAGGCCCATTAATATACTGTTAGTGGAGCTGTGAACTGATTTCTGGAAGGAAATTTGGAACTGTGCCCCCGAAAGTTACTAAACTATGCATACTCTTTAACTCAGTGGTACCATTACTAGGTCTACACCACAAAGAGGTCTTTCCCCAGGGAAAGAGGAAAGGGACCCTTGTGCACAAAAATATTTATAACAACTCTTTTTATGGTGGCAAAAAACAAACTAAGGGGCACCCAGCAATTGGAGAATGGTTGAACGAATTATGGATGTAACGGAACAGTATTGTATCACAAGAAATTGTGAAGGGGATGGTTTTGGAGAATTATGAATACTACTGTACCATAAGAAATTAGGAAGGATATAGTTTCAGAGAAACTTGGGAATACTTGGGGGAACTGATTCAGAGTGAAATGAGCAGAATGAAGAGGTCAACTTATGTAGTATCTAGAACACTATAAAGACAAAGAACTTTGAAAGACTTAAGCGCTCTGACCATCACAACGGCCAACCACAATTCCACATGGCCAGTGATGAAACATGCTACCCATCTCTTGTTAGAGAGCTGCTAGGGGTCAGGGTGCAGACTAAGAAATAGATTTTGTAGACATGGCCAATGTGGGAATAAGTATTGCTTGACTAACTATATTTCTTACAAGGTTTTTGTTTTTCTCTCTTTTTTAATGTGGAAGGGCAGGCTATAGGTGGGAGAGAGAGAGAAATCAGATTTCTTTATTGAAAAAAATGTAATTTAAGAAAAAGAAAATATAATTAAATAGCTCAGCACAAATCCAACACCTTAATTTCCTATTCTTATATATATCATGAAAATAGTAATTAAAATAACATTAGCAATAGCAATACATTTACATAATCCTGTAAGATTTGCAAAATGTTTTATCATAACCCTCATCTGAGCTAGGTTGTATATTACTATCCTCATTTTACATTTGAGGAAACTGAGACTCAGAAAAGTTAAAGATTGTAGCCTACAATCACTTACCTAGTAAACTTCTGAAATAGGATCCAAACTCAGGCATCCTGAATCCAATCCTGGTACTCTAGGTGGTTAATATTAATATTATTTATTGAATTTTCTTATTAAGCATGATATATTAATTTTTGCTTCAAAATCCATCTGGGATAAAGGTTGTTAATGGAGGACATGATAATGTATTTTAAAAAATGATTTTGTAACTGAATTTAACATAATTTTTTCAATCTTATATATAATATGTATGTGTGTATATATACATATATGTGTGCACGTGTGTGTATATATATGTATATATATATACATATATATATACATATACAGGTGTGTGGGTGTGTGTGTGTGTGCGCGCGCGCGTGTGTGTGTATGAAGCTAGGTGCCTCAGTGAATAGAGCTCCAGTCCTGGAATCAGGAAGACTTGAATTCAAATCTGGTCTCAGACTCTTACCAGCTATGTAACCTTGGGTAAGTCACTTAACTTTGTTTGCCTCTGTTTCCTCATCTGTAAAATGAGCTAGAGAAGGGAAAAGCAAACTACTTCAGTATCTCCACCAAGGAAAAGCCAAATGGGGTTGTGAAGAGTCAGACACAACTGAAATGACTGAACAACAACAAAACATATTATATTTTCTGCATTTAAAAGCATTATGCTGAGGAGTCTGCATATGCCATTTTCCAAGAGGTCCAGGGTGCACGCGCACAGGAGTGTGCACACACACGTGCACACACATACACACACACATACATACATCCACACACACATGTGTGTGTGTGCATATACCATAAGTTAAGAAACCCTAATCTAGGGTATTCAACTAGTCATCTTTCTCTCCCTCCTTAAAAAGAATGGTCATAGACATATGTCATGGGCAAGTTTTTTTTAAAAGGTAAAAGGAAGAAAAAAAGACTTAATTAGACAATTTTCAGTGTAGTGTGATAGAAAAAATATTAGATTTGGTGCAAGGGAGAGGTCATTCTGGAAAGGATGAGTGGGAAATTATTGTGATATAAAGCCTGGAGTCAATAAAATGTAAAAAGACATCTTCAACTCCTTTTCCTTCTGAATTATAATACAGAGCTAAAATTTGCTTTGGAAGAGAACACTGAAACTTCAAAGACTACCTTTAATGCCCTATCATCGTCTTTCTCTCTTTGGCACTTGAATGCCAAACATTTCCCTCTTTGTATTATCAAAAATGATCAAAATCAGCAAATAATGAGGCCATGTATCTGGGATGCCAGGAGGGGAGGGGGATACAAAGAATTAGAAGGTTCCCACCATCAAGGAGTTTTTAATATAGTTGGTGCGTAGATAAAATGCTTATAAATTTACTGGCCCTGTGTCCTTTGCTAGGCAATTGCTCATCTGGGAGATTCAAGTGTCTTGTGCTAATGGGTAAATGTGGCTCAGTTATATATTGTATCCCTGCCCCACATCAGCATGGAAACCAATCGATGGCAGAGACCGTCATTTGGCCTTTTATTCTCAATGCATAGCACAGTGCTTGGCACATAACCTTCGCTTAATAAATGCTTTTTGGATGGATTAGAAAGAACATTGGACTTGGAGTCAGAAGAAACTTGAATTTGAATCCTGCCTCTAACAGGTGTTTGTGCGATCTTGGGCAAATCACTCGCCTCTCCGAAACTCAGTTTATCTGTAGAATGGGAATAAATAAACCCCATTTTGCAAACCTCAAAATGTTACATAACTGTGAGTTATTATCATCATTGTTACGACTCCGCCCTTGGAGGTTTGACTGGGAAGACTCAATCGATCCTGTATCATTTTCTTATTGAGCCTGTTTACAAGTAATTGATTTTGTCCTGTAACTGCTTAAGTCATGATTCCTTGTCTCTGAACTTGGTTCAGAGTTCAGCTGTCCTGTAATGGGTTAAGTTCATAAATCCAGCTCTCCTGCTCAAGGGAATTTAACTGACCTTGGAGAATGTGTGAGGAATCAAGGGAGTCGGGGCCTGATATCTTTATTCCACCAAGTATCCTTCAAGGATGTCTGGTTGGCTGTCCAAAAGTCTGGGCCTCTATCTCACACTTGCACTCAGACAAGAAGCACTTCTTAGTCCCATGAGAGGGGGAGATTGTTGCTAGCTCCCATGGCCAAACTTCCAACCAACCATGTTGACCTTAATTCCATGATGTTATCTCTCCTACTCTGCTCTTTGTTCTGTACTCCCCCAAACCCTATAGAAGGGGTATTGGGGTCTTTGTCATTACTGGAGGCAAGCCATGGACCCATTTATTGACAGATAGCATGCCCCTGCTAATAAATGTTATCTTGCTTGGAGATGTGACTCAGTTTACCCTTTTGTTAGAATCTCAATAAAGACAGATGCTGGCAGCGATGGGATAGAGAGATAAGTGCTTTCCTACCCAGATCCTTATCAGAACCTCTCCCTATTCCATCGGGCCCAAGTAGAACAAATTGTTCACAAAGCCAGAGTTTCTGTTAGGGACTCTGGGGGTAGATTGACTTGCTCCTTATTCACAAGTTTCAAATATTCTCCAGGCAAAAAGGGTGAGTGTTATATGATTTGTGTCTGTTCTTAGTGTTTCTATTTGTGTTCACTGCAGCTTTTGAATTTGGACTTAATTGGCTATAAATAGAGAGTGAACTCATTGCCAAAATTTGACTTCTGTGTGCATAGTGGGAAGGGGGAGGGGGATAGCACAACCTTCAGTGACCAAATTGAGTAAGGAAATATGTAAAGACCATCAGTGGCATTTAGTGAAATTGTACCAGTCAAAGTTACCTTTGAACAGAGGAGATGAATGACCAGGAGAAGTAACTTTTTGGAAGGCTGGCAAGGACAGCTGTGTCAGGAAAGAAATCATTGGAGCTGCCATCTCTCAGAGCAGTATGTCTGTTTGTTGGTGTCTGTGTGTCTACAACTGTGTCTGTGTATGGTATGTCTATGCCATTTTATTAAGATCACTGTTAGAAAATTGTGTACATGAAACTTAGAAGGAAAAACCTCTCTGTGTGTCGTAATCTGACTCGGTTTTTTTTTATTCTTTAATCCTTCCCAACAAATCTCTTTCTTTCAGTCTGAGGACACTTCATGGGAGTTCAAGGGGAGAGACAGAGAAGAATTTTTCCCTCTCAAACCACAGAAATTTATGGAAAGGGTGACTGAATGAATTTGTGTGTTCTGTTTTGTGTCTGTCTTGTGCCCTAGTTCCTGTTAGAAGGTTGCAACCTATACAATTTGAAAATTATTGGCAATATTTAAAATACCATTTCCTGGACCAATCCTTTCAAGGAAGATCTCTCCAAACAGGACTGGTAGAGTACCTTTGAAGGTAATTGGATTTAGACTTCAAGGAAGACCTTCATTCTTTTGAAGATGGGAGAGGGTGCAGCAGTCGGCGTCCTAGACCTTGAAGGACTGAGGAAGTCCAATCTTCCTACCAATGTGGACTTTGAATTGTTCCTTAATATGGAGCTCTGGGGGTGGGCCAAGATGGTGGCTGAAAAGCAGGGACTGGCCTAAATCTCTCCCCCAGGACCCTCCAAACACCTATAAAAAATGACTCTAGAACTGCAGAACCCACTAAATGGCAGAGGGAAGCAAGGCTCCAGTCCAGGACATCATGGATGGTTACTGGGTAAAGTCTATCACACGGAGCTGGGAGCGGAGTAGAGCACAGCCCAGCATGAGCCGCACCTGGACCAACCACACCGGGAGCCAGACAGAACAGGCCCTAGCACCCTGAATCAGTGAGCTGTGGCAGTTACCAGACTTCTCAATCCACAAACACCAAAGACAACAGAGAAGGTTAGTGGGAAAAAACTGCAGGGACAGAGTGAAAGGAGTTCGCGGTTCAGCCACCACCCCTGGGACAGTGGAGGTGGTACAGCTACCAAACTACAGCTGCAGTTGCTTCCAGCCCCAGGCCCACCTGGTGGGAGGAAATAGGTGGTGGATCAGAGCGGCAATGCAGAACCAGCTCAGATCTGAGTCCCGGTCTGGGTTGGCAGTTCTTGGGGGAGGAGGAGCACTGGTGTGGCAGAGTTTGCTGTGTAGAAAAAGCTCTGAAAACAACAGCGCAGCCCCCTAAGCTTGGGATAAAGTACTCTCTACAAGCAGTCATACCCCGCTGAAAAACTCAAGGGTCAAGTAAGTTGGCTAGGAACATGGCCAGGCAGCGAAAATGGACTCAGATTCAGACTAAGACTTTGGAATCTTTCTTTGGTGACAAAGAAGACCAAAACATACAGCCAGAAGAAGTCAACAAAGTCAAAGAGCCTACATCAAAAGTCTCCAATAAAAACATGAATTGATCTCAGGCCATGGAAGAGCTCAAAAAGGATTTGGAAAAGCAAGTTAGAGAAGTAGAGGAAAAATTGGGAAGAGAAATGAGAGTGATGCGGGAAAACCACGAAAAACAAGTCAATGACTTGCTAAAGGAGACCCAAAAAATACTGAAGAAAACAACACCTTAAAAAATAGACTAACTCAAATGGCAAAAGAACTCCAAAAATCCAATGAGGAGAAGAATGCCTTGAAAGGCAGAATTAGCCAAATGGAAAAGGAGGTCCAAAAGACCACTGAAGAAAATACTAAAATTAAAAATGAGATTGGAGCAAGTGGAAGCTAGTGACTTTATGAGAAATCAAGATATTATAAAACAGAACCAAAGGAATGAAAAAATGGAAGACAATGTGAAATATCTCATTGGAAAAACCACTGACCTGGAAAATAGATCCAGGAGAGACAATTTAAAAATTATTGGACTACCTGAAAGCCATGATCAAAAAAAGAGCCTAGATATCATCTTTCAAGAAATTATCAAGGTGAACTGCCCTGATATTCTAGAGGCACAGGGCAAAATAGAAATTGAAAGAATCTACCCATCGCCTCCTGAAAAAGATCCCCGAAAGAAAACTCCTAGGAACATTATTGCCAAATTCCAGAGTTCCCAGATCAAGGAGAAAATACTGCAAGCAGCCAGAAAGAAACAATTTGAGTACTGTGGAAACACAATCAGGATAGCACAAGATCTAGCAGCTTCTACATTAAGGGATCGAAGGGCTTGGAATATGATATTCTGGAGGTCAATGGAGCTAGGATTAAAACCCAGAATCACCTACCCAGCAAAATTGAGTACCATGTTCCAAGGCAAAACATGGATTTTCAATAAAATAGAGGACTTTCAAGCTTTCTCAGTGAAAAGACCAGAAATGAATAGAAAATTTGACTTTCAAACACAAGAATTAAGAGAAGCATGAAAAGGTAATCAAGAAAGAGAAATCACAGGGCATTTACTAAAGTTGAACTGTTTTGTTTATATTCCTACATGGAAGATGATGCGTATAATTCATGAGACCTCAGTAGTATGAGGGTAGCTGAAGGGAATATATATATATATATATATATACACAGAGGGCACAGGGTGAGTTAAATATGAAGGGATGATATCTAAAAAAATAAAATCAAATTAAGGGATGAGAGAGGAATATATTGAGAGAGGGAGAAAGGGAGAGATAGAATGGGGTAAATTATCTTGCATAAAAGTGGCAAGAAAAAGCAGTTCTGTTGGAAGGGAAGAGAGGGCAGGTAAGGGGGAATGAGTGAATCTTGCTTTCATTGGATTGGACCTGAGGAGGGAATAACATATACACTCAATTAGGTATCTTACCCCACAGGAAAGAAGGGGAAAGGATATAAAAAAGGGGGTATGATAGAAGGGAGGACAGATAGGGGGAGGAGGTAATCAAAAGGAAACACTTTTGAAAAGGGACAGGGTCAGGGGAGAAAATTGAATAAAGGGGGATAGGATAGGAAGGAGCAAAATATAGTTAGTCTTTCACAACATGAGTATTGTGGAAGGGTTTTACATAATGATACACATGTGGCCTATGCTGAATTGCTTGCCTTCTTAGGGAAGGTGGGAAGGGAAGAGGGGAGAGAATTTGGAACTCAAAGTTTTAAAAGCAAATGCTCAAAAAAAAAGTTTTTGCATACAACTAGGAAATAAGATATACAGGCAATGGGGCATAGAAATCTATCTTGCTCTACAAGAAAGTAAGGGAAAAGGGAATGGGCGGGGAGTGGGGTGACCGAAGGGAGGGCTGACTGGGGAATGGGGCAATCAGAGTATGTGCCATCTTGGAGTGGGCGGGAGGGTAGAAATGGGGAGAAAATCTGTAATACAAACTCTTGTGAAAATCAGTGCTGAAAACTAAAAATATTAAATAAATAAAAAGAAAACCACACAAAAAAATACAGAGCTCTCCATAATTTTTTTTTAGAGAGTTGAGAAATTTCTATTTTCTAGAAATTTGGCAGTTGTGCTTTTGATGATTTTCTTGTTCCAAGGATTGAGGGACCCAGTAACATATCACTGCCTGATACTCTAGTCAGTAAGATCCTGAAGGGATATGATATCAAAGAGCAAATCTGATTTTTTAAAGTAAGTAATTATGTATATGAGTCTTTTAGCTTGGGAAGCATAATAGTGTGGTCTCAGCAACATCTAATAAATTACCATGCTTGTGGTATAAAGCTACATGCTTTTGAATTCTATCTTTTTTTTTAGGTGAAGATTGTCAGTGGGGCTTAAAACCTTCTCCAAACAGGAGGGGTGATTTATCAGACAAGTAGGGTAAAACATTCAGGAGGCTGGTAGCTGCAGTCTCACAACATTATGATTACTGTCTCATATACCTTTGAATGCTTTTGTGTGCTTGTCTGTGTATTTGTTCTAAGACTGTGTGTTCAAGTTTGTTTGTTTGTTTGTTTTTAATATAATGGGAGCTAAAAGTAGTTATATTTACTTTTTAAAGGTATCTTTTCCTTGAGAATGTATCTCTCTTCTTCTCTCTCCCCTTCTCTCTCTCTCTCTGTCTCTCTCTGTCTCTCTGTCTCTCTCTCTGTCTCTCTCTCTCTCTCTCTCTCTCTCTCTCTCTCTCTCTCTCTCTCTCTCTCTCTCTCTCTCTTTCTCTCCCTTAGATGTCAGCTACAGTCTAAGGGACAGAGAAGAGAAATCTAGGTAACAGGGAGTCTTTGTTCTATGGTGTTGTAAATTAGAAACTAAATT
Organism: Trichosurus vulpecula; assembly: GCF_011100635.1. Classification (NCBI taxonomy): domain Eukaryota; kingdom Metazoa; phylum Chordata; class Mammalia; order Diprotodontia; family Phalangeridae; genus Trichosurus; species Trichosurus vulpecula. The sequence continues at coordinate 12,343,758 of NC_050576.1, read as the reverse complement.
TATGATTGAAATGTAAGCTCACTACTATGTATCTCCAGATTTTGTTTTAAATGTTTCTATAAATGTTGAAATATTATACTGAGTTTTGGATTTCATATTTTTTAGGATTTGTTTTAAGAGAAATAGGAGTACTCCTCCCCCAATGACAGATTTATTGCTTTATAGTCAAGAAAGGAAGGCCATTTTTCTGATTAGATAAAAGCTTGTAAGGAGTAAGTAACAGTGAAGTAAAAATATAAAACGAAACAAACTGTATCTTCATGTGAATTATGCATCTCGGTGTTATTTAAATAAACCAAGTTTTTTGTCCTTGTTAAAGACTTTTCTAATTGCCCAATACATCTCAAAAGATTTTTAGTGCTTCCATCTACTGGTGAACGATAGAACAGGCGTAGTATGGCACCTTGAGGATAAAAGTCCTTAGCAAGTCATTATGTGTATGTATAAAGGAGAAACTCAGTGACGTTAAGATTAAAGAGATAGTCTGAGATACCATTGGAACAAGAAGAAAGGGAAAAAACTGGAAGTAATAGGAAAAGGTGTGGGTTTTCCAATGACAGAAGTTATGTACCAAGGAAAAGAAGGCTTCAGTATTCTGAAAGAAAGATTGAAGGGAAGCTTGGCTTTGTTTAAGTGGGAAGGCTGTGAGAAACTTTAAGCATTTATTTTCTAGGAAGCTGTGGTAATAAACAATTGCATTTTGATTTGAAAGCAAATAGAGAAAAGTTATAGAAGGCTGGGAGTATATTGATAGGCAATGGGTTCTTTCTGAGATCGTAGGACCAGATTTGAACAAATTCACAATGGGCTCTTAAATGTGATAATTGGGGTAGATCAAAACCTAATCTCATACTGCCACTTCTAAAATCTTTGGCAGTGGATTGGCTGGAAATAGTGGATCCCAAGTATGAAATGCTGGGAATAAATGGCCCCTGTGAAAAATAATGTTAAATAATTGAAATTATAAATTGGGATTCGATGTGATACCATTTGGAAAATAGATTCAGGGACAATTGAATTTATTTTGGTCTCCTTTTAAGTGAAATGTGTCTCTCCTAATAAGATGCTTACGATAAGTCAGAATTTATTCTACTATTTGGCATTAAGACAAATTGGGAAAATGCATGGATCTGGAAATTTGTTAATTGTGTGATATCAAATAAGATATCTCAGTTTACTAATTTGTAACATGAATAAAGAAAGTGCTTAGCATAAATGTGATAATTCATTTTAATAGAACTATTTTAAAAATTCTAAACTCTGGATTCTTTTGGGTTACAGATTAAATTATTTAAAATGATGTAAATTGTTTGGAACTATTCATTTGGAAATGCAATAGATGATAACATATTTACTGTGATTTTTATATAGCAGAAATCTCTTTCAGATTTGAAATGCAGACTCCTGAGCTCTTATGAAATTAGGTATTTTTTTTTTAACAACAATGGCTTATCCTATTTATTAGCGTAGTTCAAGTTAACCTAACACTGGATTTAAACAGGTAAAGCCTTTTTTGTCTTGTGTGATTTCATTAGGCCTATGTAATGTGTTACTTTTTGCTAATTGGATTTTTGATGAACTGTGTTTTGTGCTAATGACTTTCCGGGCTTTGAAGATTGTAGATTTAAAAGCCACTTGTGGTAGTATGAATGTTTTCCTGTATGAAGGCAATTTTGAAATGCATTTCAAAGAATTAATATCAGTTGATTAATATGGAGTTTTGTTTCATATTTTAAATTCATGTATCATATTTTAAAATTTTCTTTTATTGTGAATTCTGAGAAACCATCATATAAGAAATGCTGTTTAGGGGAAGGTAATTTTATGTTACTGGAGATTTTAACTCCTTTTAATTTGAATACTGTAGAATTACTAGTTAGGTTATTAGAGACTATTGTCATAATGTTAAAACCCTATTAAGTATTTAATATATTTTAAAAGAGAAGAAGAATTGTTCACTTTATGGAAAAGAAAAGGGGAATGGGAGCAAGACTTTGAACGAAAAAAAAAAAAACCTCCTTATTTGTAAACCTGCTAGCTTTAGCAAGGTCATGAATTATTATCAGACCTGTGAAAGACCAGGGAATGGGATCCTCCTTCCCCATTACAAACACTCCTTGAATAAAGGGAAAAAAATTTTTTAAGAGTATTTATAGTATAGAAATGATTTGTGGTTATGATAAGTATAAGTTATACTTGGAATGGTCTGTACTGAGGTTACATCTTTAACCAGCTTAGTCTTAATAGACTCCAGCATTAGAAATATTTTTGCTTCAAAAGGGTTAGTAACCTACCATATAGTCACTCTCTATTGGTGAATTTACAGAATGTCATTACTTTAGTAAATTCTAAGGACTGCCTTTTTACTTCAGCATGACTTTTAAGCTATATTCGAGAAGAACTTCTAGAAGCAGGGAATGCTAAGTAAAATTGTTTGTGTGATTTTTTTAGAAGGCCTGATAAATTTTTATTTGCTAGCTACTCTTTTGTGACAACTTTAGAGTATGGATAACAATTGTATCCAGCCCTGCTGTGATTAGTGAGACATTGCTGTTTGAAGTGAAACCTTTCGGGACCTTGAATTTTCTTTTTGAGTTTCATTTCAGGTTTGTTGTGTCTTTGAACTGATGTTTTACTGTTTCAAGAAAAAATGCCCACAGCTCAATGGGACTGACCTCTGAGAGGGCCAGTAGATATCTGTCCCTGGGAATGAGGTTGAGAGGGAGACCTTGGGAAGGCTAAGGTAGGACCTTCTTAATTCAGTTTTTCATATAAGAAATTTTCCTGCCTGGTTAACTCTGAGCCTGGCTATGGAATCCCACATGATACTTGGCTGCTTATTCTATTCTTACCTGAAATCCAGCGGAACTGAGGAAGCTTTATCCTGACTTACATGTGCTCAGTCATTCTGTGCCCTTGAACTTGGGCCTGGAGGACCATATCTATGCTGTTATAATCATGTCCCTGCTCCTTCCTCTCATGGCAAATCTCTCTAACCAGGACACCCAAGCTGTAATTTTTGTGATGAATCTGGTTGCTGCGATATCTTAACACCTCTTAGTACTTAGCACTGTGTTCAATCTGAGACTATAGTTAATACCATATCTGGAACAACTAAGTAAATGAGTTTTTGGCCTTGTCATCTGCCTATTTATGGCCATCTATGTTTGTGTGTTGGAAAAAGTCCTTAAGTTTTTGTAGAATAATTAGACTGTGTTATAAGAGTTTGTGGGACCAAAATATGACTGTTAATTAGTTCACATTGATATCAGAAATATCTTCAGATTTGTTTTAAAGCAAATAATTTCAGTGCAGCCAACTTTCTTAGAAGAGAGTAATTTATGGAATATCTTGTGTTACCCCAAAGGAGAAGTCAATTTCATTTGGTTTTATTATTTAATTGGAATTAACACCTTTTTGTAGAGCATGTCTTATGGTGCAAGCATGTTTTATTATAGACGACTTATTTGATATGCACTGTTTTAAAATGGATTACTTAGTGTATTTACACATTCCATCCCAGGAATTTTTGTTATAATTGAATTTAACTTATTAACCTTAAATAAATTCATTTGTGTATTAGAGGTCATCTTCTTATAAAAAGTGTTGTTACCTGTGTTTTCCTGTAAGAATTAGATCCTTATCAGTCTCTGTAAGGGGCTCTTGAGAGCCTGATGAGCTTGGGAGTTGAGGCTCCAAGGACAGTCCCATAAAAAAGGGGATTATCTGGGGCTACACAGTCTGGCTCGGCTCCTCCTCCTCTGATAAGGTAGGCTGTGAACAGCACATGCCCCCTTTCCAAATAAGCACTGGACACGAGCTGTCCTCGAGCTGTGATGTATGGCCCTGGGGCTCCTGATAGGCTTAGAGGATCGTGCATGAGTTTGCTTGCACCCAGTAACAAAGGCTAGCACTATATAAAAATCCTGCTTGCTGAAACAATAAACGGAGTTACTAACCACCTCGGCTCCCGCCTCATTCATTGCCCCGAGATCAGGTTCTTTGTTGGACAAAGGCCTGGGTGTTGGGGGGTAACAGACCCCAACAAGTTGTGTGTTAGGGGTAGAGGACCCCAACAAGTGGCGCCCAGACGTGGGGCACTGCACGAAGCTACGCGTGCGCACCCACGATCCCCAAGGCGCCTCCTTCCGGGAAGAGGACGGAGAAGAGCAGAAGGGAAGATTGCACGCACAGCCTTGGGTCAAGTTCAAATTCTCAGCAGGAAGGCTTCATATGCAGTCTCCGTGGCAACCCAGCTTCTACACTGGTAAGGTAAGGATATTTCCTTATCATGGGGCAGTCTGCATCCTTCACAGACTCCAAGGACTTAGAGACATTCTGTAGAATACTTCACAAGCTTAGCAAGAAGCAAGGATGCATAATTCATTTGAGAAAAGTTAGGGGCATCACACCACAGCGGCAGCTGCAGCAAACACACACCACTTCGGTAGCTACATCAAACACGATATACACTGAAGTTCCTCAAAACAAAAGTTTTACAGACAGATGGGGCTGCTGGAACAGAGCAAGAGGAGGAACTTGCACACTTGGCAGACTTCAAGGACAAGATACCAGAAAAAGGCAACTTAGACTATGATCTGGAGGAAAGAATGAAGTCTCCTTCGGCCCCTCCCCCAACTCCTCAATATAAATTCAATCCATGCATCTGGGAACATAAAATACATAATATGAAAGTTCTGAAGAAGCTAGTAAGAGAAAAATATCTCCTAAACAACTGGAAGAGACCAACCGGGGATCTGTCCCAGATCATCTTAAAAGCAGGATCTCCACGACCCCAATAAAGCATGGCACCTGGCCTCCGTTACATCAGAGGGCCAAGCAATTTGTGTATAGGATTCTAAAAATCCTCTCTATGTTTTTTGTCTCTGTGTCTGTGTTCTGTATCTGTGTTTCTGTGTGTGTGTAATCTGACACCCTGTAATGTCCACTATCTCTTTCTCTCCCTCCCTGACTCCAGTCCCTTCAGAGGAGCGGGAGGGCGGGGCAGAGAGAAGGAGAGAGAAATATGTCTTCTTGTTTAAAAAACTTTTGGAACATTGTCGGAAATAATGTGAAGAGAGATAAGAAAGAAAGCGGGACCTTTTCCCTGAAATTTATATGGAATGTGTTACTCCTGTTTTGATGCTTAAGATAAAGTCAGAAATTCTTATACTATTTGGCACTAAGACAAATTGGGAAATTTCATAGATCTGAAAAAGAGACACTTTGAGTGACCCAGTACGAGGAGAAAGAGACATGGTACCACTGGATCTTTTCCAGAGTCCCACTCACCTTTGACTGGCAAACTCAAAGTTCTCACTTTCACAAAAGTTTTAAGGAGTGAATACAAAAGCAAAGTTTACTTGAGTGAAAATTAGAGCAGCTAAAACAAACTTCTCTCATCCCAGATCAGATAAGGGAAGAGAGTAATGGTAAGGAATTTGAGTTACCCTCCCGCACCTGGAAAAGAAAAAGCGGGGAGGTATAGTAGCTATATTGGGGACCTCTGGCCACCCTGAAGCCCACACTTCTAGGCAATAGGTAAACAGAGGAACCTTTCCTCCCAATCCCCCAAGTCCTTGCTCCCACACCACCAGAACCTGGAATTTTTGCTCCTAGTCTTCCAAACCCAACAACCCCTATTAGAAAGTAAAGATCTCTCAGGGACCCTCCTCAATGACTCCTTAGACCTTTAATTCAGGTGCTGGACTCTGCAGCTTCCCAGCACCACTCCCACCCCCTCAGTCCACAACCAGGCTCTGCAACTATGAGGAGAAGAAAAGCCTCTATGCTTGGTAAGCCTAATGTATGTAATGATTTGGGAATGCAATTAACGTCATCTGAAATTTTTCTGTTTGTACTATTATTGTACTTCTGAATTCTCCTATATTGTAAAACTTAAGAGACTAGAAATGATGTTAGACAAAGCAATCTTTAATCTGAATTTTGTTGAAACTACAAAATGCAAACAATTGTGTAAAACTGGTGAAGTTACTTTCTCAGCCTTGTTAACCCTGTCTTGTTAAGGTCACAGCTAAAACGATTCGGCCAGCACTTATGAAACTTGTCAGATTGTTAGCTAGGTTATTTGGGATTACTGTTTTAATGTTAAAAACCAATAAAGTTCTGAAGAGATAAAAGAAATTATGTCCTCCCACCCTTCGGGCTAGATTTGTGGGTGGGTTCTATTAAATCTTATATGGATATTGATTAGGGTAAAGATATTGATTATTATGAGTTATTATTATTGCTTTTCAATTAATTATCAACCCCCTCTGCCTGGAAGGGAAACTGACTATACCTTGTTAGCTATGATTCAAATTTCTTAGGCTTCCTTTTTACCCGGGGCAAAAGAAGTAGTTAGAATACTGGCCCAGCACATTTTAAACCGATCTAATTATAATAGGTGATTGCAAACTATTTATAAGACTTTCCCAAGAAAAATGTGACTGGAACTTAGAAATTCATATTTGAATAATTTTTTAAAAAGTGCATATTGTCATTTGGCATTGAGAAATTTATTAACTATATAGCCCCAAGAAAATTCTATTTACTGTAGTTTACTGTTCAATAAGCGGATGGTGGTGGAATCCATTCCCAGGGATATTACAAAGATTGCATGATTGTAAAGGTGCTTGGCACAATGCTTGGCATAAAATAAATGCTGTTTGAATGTAAACTGTTTTAAGTTAAAAATAATTGCTTCATATTCATTAACTTTATGTGGATTTTCTTCAATGTGAAGTTTTGGTGATGAGATGAATGATTCTCTGTATTAGGCAATTTGGGGTCATATCTGACTGAGGTAAAGCCACCAAAATGGTAATTAATTGGTTTTGGTTTTCAAGTTTAAATAGATGATAATTGTTTATGATAATGTTATATTTCTAAAATTTTTCTTATTGCATAAACTGGTAAGCAGCTGTATCATCTGTGTTGTTAGAAAAGCAATTTCTTTTATAATCTAAATGTTATTAGGTTAAGAATTGTAATTTAAGAAATCTTAAATTACCAAATTTTGTCTTTAATTGTTTTGCTATCATTTGGGAAATTTATGAGATCGTTAATTAAGCTATTGATGTTATTGCTTAGAGATGGTATTTACAATAGTGTATTTAGTCTTCTTTTTTTCTTTCTTTTCAATTATGTGGAAAAGGTTTGGTGATCAAAATTTAAGAATTGCTTAGCACTTAGGAATTAATAATAATATCAGGATAAATTATAAGCTGTTTCTGAGAAAGAGAGATATTTTTTATTATGAAGAAAAGTTTTGTAAAATCCTTTGCATGATTTTTAGCAAGGCTCGACCTTGAATAAGTCTGCTCAGAGAAACAGCAAAAGATAGCAAACAGACCCAAGGTTTTTCTATTTAACCCCTTCCTAGAGACCATGTTACTTCTCCTTATTTTGTAAAATTGCCAAGGCCCTTGGAAACTATCTGCACAGGCAAGGTCATCAGCCCCAGAAAAAGAACTTGTTTGAGTTAAGTAGGTCCTAAACAATGAACTTAGCTTGCTGAGAAACTGAAAGTTTATGTACAATAGATAGAAAGGATTCTAATATTTGGCTTTTACACCAGGACAAGTTTAAAGTGGAGAATGAAAGATGTTTAATTAAATCCCTCATGTATGTGAGTCCTGGTAAATCTTTATTGCTTATTGCAGCTCTGTATCTGACTCTAAGCTGTGATTGGTGGGACTTGCTGTTCAAGGTTAAAAGGCACTTGGGACCGTAACTAATTTTGTTTTGAGTTTGAATCTGGGTATAGTTGTCTACATTACATCAGTATCTGAGAGAAATGCCACAAGCTACTCAGAAGGAATGTTATCCATACTATTAAAGGTGGAGATCTGCATTTGGGAAAGAGCCGAGGGGACAATCTTAGCCTCAGTCTAGAATGGGATCCTCCTGGCCTCAGTTTCCCCCTGTGTTCCTTTGGAAAGGAAGTTTCCCACCTAACTATTTCTGAGTGTAGCTATGAGGTGGAAGAGGTACTGCATAATCGAGGAATCATAACTATATCTGGATTATAAACAAAGCCAAGGATGTTTTATCCTGTCATATTTGGCATGTCACAAGTCCCTGCTTTTTTCCTTCTGTAGCAAGTTTCCATGATCAGAGCAAGTAGTCAGTGTAAGATATGAGCTCTTTGGTGTTATCTTACTGGGCAATCTAATATTATTTTATCTAGAACTAGGGCAGGTGCAGAAATTTAAACAAACTGCTTAAGACTCACTTTAAGACGTTCCCTTTGTCTAAAAGGAATCTAAGAGCAGTAGTATTTTCCTATGATCACTCTCTTACTGCTATCAATGTGAGATTCCATTACCACACCTTTTTGACTAAGAAACTTTGTGATATTTAGGAATTCTGCTATAACTAGAAACTTTGTTTGTTATGATGCTTTGGAATTAGTGTTACTTACGGACTTTTGCACCAACTTAGTAAAGCTTTATGAAGAAGGGTAGAAATGCATATGAGCCACATAGGGTTCACTTTGTAACTGCTCCTTAAGCAATGTGAGAATGTTATTTTGTTATTTGATTCATATCATGTTTAAAATTTTGGTACAACTAATGATGCTAAAAAGAAAAATGGTTTGTGGCTTGGCTTATCTTGTCGTGCCATCAAGGAAACCTGACATGACTAGGTTAAGATTTTATATGTACTGTGTTGAAAATTGGTTATTTAATGTATTTATGTATGTACTGGAGTCTCATCCCTCTGGTAGGGAAATTAATGATGAGTGATGTAAAGTATGAGAATTTGGGTTCTGATGTGAATTTCTTATATATGGCAAATGGCCCAGGTTTCAATTTTGAATTTGTAAATATGATCAGGGTATAATTATTAGAAATGGTAACTTAAAATTGTGCTAAGATTACTCTTGTAGGAGGATGGACATAAAGTGGTTCCTGCAAGAAGAGAAGAAGAAGAAGACACTGTGCTGGAGATGACTGGAACAGATACCAAGAACTAGAAGATTTCATTAACGATATCCTCTGCCAGACAGCTGCATACGAAAATAACTTTTTGAATCTTAAAAGAGACAATTACATTTTTATTTCTTTTTTGAGTCTATGTATCTATATTCATAAAGGGGACTGCCCCCTTTGATTTGTCAATGTGCTGATCGATCCTTCCCATGTTTACTTACAAGGGGCTAGTTAAAGGAAAAATTTGGATGTACTTATAATGGTAAGGTGTCTGCGAAAAAGAAAAAGCGGGGGAGGATTGAGTGGAATACTGACTGAGTGGAATATTGAAGTAGCAAAACAATTATTGATTATTGATAGTTTCAAAAAATTATTTATATTTTCAAAACATTTACCCATTTCATAATGTATTCTTGACTATTTTCCATACAGTACCTTATGTTCTTTGTTTGGTCATCATAAGTTTTTGTCTACCTTGTGTCCTTAGAATAAGGAACACTATGTTTAAGCCTTATCTCATAATCAGAACATTACAGCAAAAATTACCCAGTTGTTGCAACTGGCCACTGAGGAAGGAGGGGCAGCACATGAGAACTTACAACCTGACAGTGTTATAGATGACTTTCTGAGTCATATTAAGACCTTTTTAACCCCCAATTGGCTTACTCATGTTTTAGAGACTGTGGCCATTGTGGGGGGCCTTGCCCTTCTGCTATGTTGATGCACTCCTTTAGTGCTGAGGATGTGTCTTGGGGCCCTGTATACAGCCATTGATTCGGTATGCGTTGACTCTTGGCGCAAAAACAAAAAGGGGGAGTTGTAAGGGGCTTTTGAGAGCCTGATGAGCTTGGGAGTTGAGGCTCCAAGGACAGTCCCATAAAAAAGGGGATTATCTGGGGCTACACAGTCTGGCTCGGCTCCTCCTCCTCTGACAAGGCAGGCTGTGAACAGCACATGCCCCCTTTCCAAATAAGCACTGGACACGAGCTGTCCACGAGCTGTGATGTATGGCCCTGGGGCTCCTGATAGGCTTAGAGGATCATGCATGAGCTTGCTTGCACCCAGTGACAAAGGCTAGCACTATATAAAAATCCTGCTTGCTGAAACAATAAACGGAGTTACTAACCACCTCGGCTCCCGCCTCATTCATTGCCCCGAGATCAGGTTCTTTGTTGCACAAAGGCCTGGGTGTTGGGGGGTAACAGACCCCAACAAGTTGGGTGTTGGGGGTAGAGGACCCCAACAAGTCTCTACTTCTCCAAGGGTGGAACTGGAATTGAAGTGAATTGAAATAAATTGAAATTACATGGTATTTAAATTTGAAGTTCTAAATAATTAATTGTTAAAAGTAAAAAAATAAGTTTAAAATTGAGCAAAAAAAAAATGAGAAAACCACAAGATAAAATGAACATATATGTAATTTGGAAGGTTTTAAGAGTTTTGCCTTTGGTGGTATTTTGAAATATTTCACTTTTGATTTTTCAGTTTGTATTTGAATTTCTTAATTATATGTAACAGTTTGCTAACTTACATCATAGAAAGTTAAATTATAATGAACTCAATGCTAATTTAGAAAAGTACTCAGGCCTAGTTTATATATCTATTTGATAAATAGTAAATCTTTAACCAGAAAGACTCATTTACAAGTCAGATTCTCAGTTGTTTTTTTTTAAAGATTCTTCCTTTGGCCTGTTACTAGCTTTGTTTCTATCAAGTACAAAGTTTAAATAGAAACAGTAAGGGGTGTTTAAAAAGGAAATTCTCTGAAATTTCCAGTGAACTATGGGTTCCTGTTTAAAGATATCAGAACCACAAGGTTTGAGCTGGTTTTAACCAATTATTGGAGAAGTAATGTTTAAGAGGTTGTATTAAGCTGTGTTGAGTTCTGTTTTGTAAAAGATGTTAGTGAGGACATCTAAAGATCCAAAAGCAATATGGAACTAGAGAAGCAAATCTACCAAAGAGGAGACAGCTTCAGAGCTGCGCTAACCTGATGACTCCATGGGACGTCTGAGATTCAAGGTGACACATGCTGATAAAATGCACATTGGGCGTGGGCTACTGGGACACTAGTTGATGTTAGTTAATGTTAATGATCATCAAAGGTTCCCAAACCTTTTCGCCTACTTCCCCTTTGCAAAAAAAAAAAAAAAATTACTCAGCACCCCCCTGGAAATCTACTTTCTTTAACTCTTCAACTTTTTAAAAAATTTGCATTATTTCAAAAAATACATAATTTTTTTAAAATGACACATCATAAATTTAATAATTTATTGTAAATTTATGTTTTTTCCTGAATTGAAATTCTGATGATGCGATATTGTGTCATGTGACCAAATAGTATACTGTAAACAAGTCACTACACACACATATTCCTGCCGATATATGCTGGACTTCCGACAATGTCTGATGCTTGTTGGCTTGTCAACACTTGCTTGTTAAGACCTGTCGGCAGTCTTGTTGCAACTGGGATTTTGTGTGTTTATTTGGAAAGTAATGTAATCACTATGACTTTAACTCTGTCACACAACAGATGAAACAAATGAATGTTTTTTTTCAAAATTTTCTTCTCTTCTCTTCTCTTCTTTCCTTATGCTTCTACCACCCGCTTATTTTTATTCAACACCTCAACAGCGACAAATTGCACCCAAGGCTTCTACCACCCCAAGCCTCCCCCCATCACTCCAGTGCCCCCAAGGGGCAGTATTACCCACTTCCTCATTGTATTTCTTTGCTTTTCTGCTTCACAAGCATCTATGGTTGCTGAGCATTCTGTTATCTTGGAGACATGGAAATCTGCCTTCTAAAATCACTCCGTCGTTTTAGACATTTTTGCTATGACTTGAGCTATGACTAATCAGTCTTGTTATCCTTTTTCTACTTTGCATTAAAACCTGTTCAGAACTTCCATCTGAGAAATTTGTTTGTGTGTCCTACCGTTGTTAATGATTATGTTGAAGATCTTATGGATTAAATTGTAGATAAGTGATCAATAAGAGACATGTTTGTCTCTCATGATCAAACAGCAGGAACTGAGAAGATAAAAACTGATCCCATATCATTTTCTCATTTGTCCTATTTACAAGGAATTGATTTTGTCCTATAACTGCTTAAGTCGTGATTCTTTGTCTCTGAGCTTGATTCAGAGTTCAGCTGGCCTTTAATGGGTTAACTTTAAAAATCCAGTCCCCCCTGTCCCAAGGAATTTAGCTGACCTTGGAGAATGAGGGAGTTTGGGCCTGCTAGCTTTATTCCACCAAGAATCCTCCAAGGACGCCTGGTTGGCTGTCCAGAAGTCTGGGCCGCTATGTCACACCTGAACTCAGACAATGAGCATTTCTTACTTTCATGGGGCGGGGGGGGGGGGGGGGTCATTGCTAGCCCCCATTGCCAAACTTTTCTTTTACTTTAAAAAAAATTTAGTATTTAATTTTTCCCCAGTTACATGTAAAAACAATTTTTAAACATTTGTTTTTAAAACTTTGAGTTCCAAATTCTCTCCCTTCCTTCCTCCTCCCCCCAACACTGAGAAGGAAAGCAATTCAATATAGGTTATACGCGTCATTACCAAACTTCCAACCAATCATGCTGCCCTTAATTCCATGATGTCATCTGCTCTGCTCTGATCTTTGTTCTGTACTCCCCCAAACCCTATATGAGGGGTATTGCCCTCTTGCTTGGGGTCTTTGGCATTAGTGGAGGCAAACCATGGACCCATTTATTGACAGATAGCATGCCGCTGCTAATAAATGTTATCTTGTGTAGAGATCTGCCTCAGTTTACCCCTTTGTTAAAATCTCGATCGCCATACAGCTCAGGTTGGCAGGACAATATTTTGTTGTTGTTTGTCCTTCATTCTTGAAGAGGACCATGACATCGAGAAGGTGATGCCATGGCTTACAGGCTGTTCAAGGTCACTAGCCTCATTTTCTCCTCTGGAGCCATTTGGGTCCAGTGGCCAGACATGGATTGGGATGACTGGAGATGGCCCCCAAGATGGACTGTATTTTAACTCAAAAGGAAAAACTAACGCTAAATATTTCTAGTCCTCTGATGCTCCACGAGAATGATTTGGGGGCCTTCCCACACATATAGAATCATATTCAGAGGCACAGTCTAATATAAGTGAACCCTTATAGCTCTTAATGCTCGTCTTTCACCCTCAATGTTCTACATGCAGAAAATTTCCTTGAACACAAATATCCTTTTCTTTATCCTATAGCATGCAGCAATGAGAAAGTCCAATAAAGTAGCATATTTTAAAAAAATGTTGATTCAGGCCCTCACTAAATTATAGATGCCTGACTTTTAAATATCATCTACATAAAAAGTCTAATTTATTCCCTGATTCAAGAGAGCAGCAATGAAGGAAAACGGTCCTAAGTTGGTAACTGGTGTAGATAACTTTTGGGTCCATTCTCTCTTCCCTATCACTTCCATTCTTCCTCCTTTGAGACTTAACATGTGCCTCCTCCTTTTCTTTGTCCTGTTACTGATGACTCATTTAATTCTGCCTCATACAACCTCTTTTCTGTTTTTCTTCCAAAGTTATTTCAGGAAAATTGTTTTCCTTTTCTTTTTTCCATGCCATCTTTAAGCCAAGAAAAAATACTTTAAATATGGCAAATATGTTTAATTCTGGAGCTTGTTATATACCTTTGTCAAAGAAAAGGAATGCTATAAATTATGGAGTGAGATAAAATTCAAGGATGAATATTATCAGTCTTTAAAACTGTTGAAAGTACCTGGAAGACTTTCTAGTCACCATCAGCTTTCTCATTCTTTTCTAATTAAATGTGACTAACTTAAGTATCACCATGGATGGTGAGACGGATAAACAGTATCATGCAAACAATGAACATGAATTTAGACAGAGTCTGAGTGATAGGAGAGGAGAGAAGGGCCTGGTGAGCTATGGTCTTTGGCATGATGAAGAGTGGGACACAACTGAATGATTGAACACCAACAACCGAACAACTATAATTTCATTAAGAATAATATTCAAAAGAAACTAGAATTGTATTCTTGCTCATTGGATCCTAACTTCTTAAAGGTGGCAGAAATAGAACATGAAAAACAAAATTCTCTAACAGCTCTAGAAGAAAATCCTTTGTCATAAATATTCATGGGCCATGGACTGAACCGATGATTTCAAGGGTAAAGGGAGCTCCCATGTGAAGAGACTCTCTCTACCAATGTAGACCTACACATTCCCTGAAACTTGAGTCCCAAGAGTCACCTGGGGCCCTTAGAGTTTCAAGTGACTTGCCAGTATCACACAGCCAACATGTGTCAGAGGCAAGGCCTGAGCTCAGGTCTTCCTTACTCCAAGGTCAGCTCCCTATCCACTACACAGTTGTTGTTGTTGTTGTCTTTCTGTACTCACAAATACTCCCATTTCGGCTCTATCTGTCATTCAGGAAAGTACCTTGTTGGAGAGTACCAATCACATTGAATAATTATAATTTCAGGTCTTCAATTTTATAGCCCTTGGTGTAGTAAAGGTTGAATTGATACTAAAATGACCAAAGCAAAACACTATACTGTCTCACTATACTCACAATTACTCACATTTTGGCTCTATCTGTCATCCAGGAAAGTACCTTGTTGGAAAGTACCAATCACACTGAGTAATTATAATTCCAGGTCTTCAATTTTATAGTCCTTGATGTAGTAAAGGTTTAATCACTGCTAAAATGACCGAAGCAAAAGCTAGTGTTCCAGTGCTCATTCTGTAGCTTCATTGGAATACTCTAACTCCTTTGAGATTTAAAAAAACAAAAAACTTCCATGCCCACAATGGACTTCTATGAAGTCACCATTCAGAGAATAGGTTCTGAGCATGAGAAACTGACGCAGAATGAATCAAGGTCTTTGACATTCCCCTAATGAATTAAACTGAGGCAAAATTAAGACCAAAAATAAAATTTGTATCAATTAAGTGAGATTCAGCTCAAAGCGTACTCAAAGTAATTTTAAGTGGAAGTGATCAATCAACTGGGGAGCTAGGAATTGTAAGAGGAAGACAGGAGGAGGGAGGGCATTCGAGGGGACCGCTTGTGCGAAGTCATGGAGGTAAGAGATGACATGTTGACTTCAAATCTGGTAGACAGTTAGGGGGAAGTATTATAAAATAAGATAGGATGGGGAATGGGGACTGGACTTGTGTTCTCACTGGCACAGGGAAAGTTTGGGCGAGGAAACTTCTGTTAATGTAGGTTAATACACGCTTTGTAACTTATCATCTTTGAGAATTGCCTAGAGCAGGAGAGTCAAGGGTAGTGCAGCCAGTACGTGTTAGAGGCTGAAGGGCTGGATCTCAGATCTTCCTCACTCTTAAGCCTGCTCTTTCTCCACTACACCAAGTGTCAAACTCACGGCCTGAGAACCCAAACTGCCCCAAACTTCCCAGTTCAGCCCAACCAGATGAAAATGGAATTGGGAAACAAAATAAATAAATAATACAATAAAACATAGATGCTGTTAATGTGTGATTTTCTAAATCAATTTGTGTTCTGCAGGGATACATTCCAAAGTACGGGTGCTCCTCAGTCTTCTTCTTTTTTCTTCCATGGTGATCCTCCTCCATTCCCAAATCGACATGTCCAGCCCTGAAGCTCCCAGTACAGCTTCATTTCCAACTGCACCCAGAGCCCCTGCCAACCTTTCAAATCCTACAATTGCAAGCTAAATTTACCCTTCCCCACAAACCTGCCAATCCTCCCAACTTACCTATTTTCAATTGATGCCCCACCATGCTTCCATTTAATCACCTTGGGTCAAAACATGGGGGTCATGTTCAACCCTTTCCCTAAACTCCAACCTCCAACCAAGCCCAGTCATCTCACTCTGTCACTCTTGAATCCAGCTCATCCTCAACACTAAGCATGCAGCAAGCTCTTCTCATTTCTCCCCAGGATAATTTTGACAGTGCTTTGCACATAGTAGGAACTTAATAATACTCTTTGGTTGAATTAAGTTGACCAGCCTCTTAAGTAGTCTCTGTGCCTCCAGACTCTCTTCTCTGTAATTTATCTTTACACAGTTGATATAGTAATCTTTTTAAAGCACAGGTCTGATTGTACTGGACTAGGAAAGACCTTAATTCCAGTCTGACCTCAGACATTTACTAGCTGTGATCCTGGGCAAGTCACTTAACTGCTGCCTATGGGTGTGAGTTGCCATCCTTACCATGCATGGCCAAAAAATAAGGGAAAGATGGGAGAAGGATGGAGGAAGAGGATGAGAGGTGAAAGACAAGAAGGGAGGGAGAAGGGAGGAAGAAGGGAGTGAGGGGACGGAGAGGAGGAGGGAAGAAGAGAGAAAGGGAAAAGGAGAGAATAAAGGGTGAGGGAAAGAAGCAAGGGAGGTGAGCAAGAAGATAGAAAAAGTGGAGGAGAGAGGGAAAGGGAGAAGAGGAGACGAAAGGAGGAGAGAAAGAGGGGAAAAAGAAGGGGAAAAGCAGGGAAGGGGAGAGTTATTGTTGAGGAAATGAGTGAGACCTCTCTAGGATGGCAAGAGAATGTAAACCTTCCCATTCCCATTTTTTTTTTCTTCCTGAGATGATCCTCGGCAGACGCAGGACTAGGGCTGCAACTGAAGCAGCGTGGAAATCTACTTTCAGAAAGGACCATAAACCACCTTCTCACACAGCCAGCCCCACACACGCGAGTCCTAAGTAGTACCTTTAAACGAGCTGATAGCAGTAACTCCACCGTGTGCCTCTTCCGCCAGTAACCTGCTTGTGGGGCTGGGGACAGCAGCCACGGCCCCACAGCTGCAGCAGACAGCTGGACCCCCTCAAAGTGCATTCAGTCTCATCCTCGGACCGGTCCCCTCCAGTGTCCCAGCTCAGAGGAGATTGACGTGTTAAGTAGCCTACGTTCTTCCCTACAGACCTCCAGCCCCTACAATTTCCTTCCCACCCCGCTCCATACCCTCCATGAGCACCAAACGCAGCCGTCTATTATCCATGTGCCAGTGTCTGGTGCGTGGTCTGGTGGGACCAGCGCAGCCCAGCTCAGTTCAACACCAAGGATTTAACAATAGAACTAGCAGCAGCCAGCCCCATAGAAACGGACTCTGGGCCCCTCCCCACCGTGGGTTGTGGTGAAGAGAAGGGAGTGCTCATCCCTGTCGCAGCCAGTCCTCTTGTCCTCAGCCCCGGGAAGGGGTCTCCCTCCCCCGACCTAGACCTAGAGGGTTATAGCCTGGGGGCCATGGACCTCTTCCACGATGAGAGTTTAGGGGGTCTGTGAACTTGGATGGAAAATAAATTATAGCTTTCTTTAAACTGATCTCTAAGTGAAATTTGGCATTTTCTTCTCTTATTTAAATCGATGATTCTGAGAAGGCTTCTTTCACTACCTCGGACCCTCACCCAAACAGCTCCTGCACTCAAGTTTGGCTTCTGAAGCCTCCAAAGGGGCCTGAGACACACAAAAACATTAAGGGGCTGCCTTATACACTGTCCAAAGCCCCAGCACTAGCCTAAAGGAAGCCAGCTAATTAGAAAAGGCTGAAGACAGAATTGGGGAAAGGGAGTATGCAAGAATTTTTGAAAGAAACGAGAAAGCATCTGTGCCTGAGTGCTTTTTGGAGGGTGGCTCTTTTCCCCTCCCCACCACCCGACACTTGTAGACAAGTCTGCAGAATTAATCAAGGAGTGGGTGACTAGGTGTCAATTAGGTGACAGGCACTGTGCTGGGCTATGGGGATTCAAACTCCACCAAATGGAAGCATCCTCACTGCCAAAGACATTTTGGGGGTACGTGCTCCTACCTACAACATACTGACCAGTCTGTTGGTGAGAGACCCTCCAGAACAGAATGATGCTGCTGATTCTCCTTGGGGGCTGGGAATATTAGTTAGGGAGTTTTTCCAGGCTTGTCTCTTCAATGTACACCTCTTGTTCTTGGTCCTGGCCTCCTAGGATGAGCAGAATCAAACTAATTTTTCTTCCACGAGGGTCCTCCAAATATTTGAAAACAGGGATTATATGCCTTCTAAATCTTCTTGTTTCTAGCCTAAAGACCCCCAGGCCCTTCAACTGACTCTCATGTGGTACATCCCGCTCCTTTGAGGTTCATAGTATCCAGATTTCCCACCCACTCTAGATGTTGGTAGCAATTACCTACTTAATCTCCAGGATCTGTTCTTTCCTTTCTCAATGAATTCAATGTCTGACTCTCAGTCTTTCCACCCTAACTGCAGCTGTCATACAGGATTTCAAAATACATATAGATATTCTCCCCCCCCCAACTTCCCTTCTTGCAAGGGTCTCTTCCTGCCAGCAATGGATCAGAAAACTGTTCCTTCCTGCTCTTTCCACCTGTCTCCTGGCCTGGCCTGCCTGCAGGACTAAGAGAGAAACACTATTACAACAGCTACCTGCCCCCCATTGATACCCTCCCATGGCTCTCTCACAACTTGGGAGGACATCATCTTGAGCCTGAATACCTAGAGATGCTAATAAGCCTCCTGAACTCATTCAAAATATTAATAAACTCCCTGTCAGTCATGCACTACCCATCCCAGTGATCCCAAATCCCTGGCTATCTTCATATAAATCCCATTCTCCATCCCTCAGTCCTCCTTTATTCACATTCCCCTCAAACACACAGCCCATCCCATGTCTAAAGCTCTCCACTTCTTCCATTGTGGTCTTAAGAATACATACTCTGTAAGTAATAAACTTGATTTCACTTTAAATCTCTTCTGTTCCCTTTCCTTTCATCTCCTACTTCTCACTGAGAACTGGCTCTCTTCTGATGAAACAGCCTCCCTGGCCAAACTTTCCAGCACAGTGTGCACTTTCTTATTCTCCCCATTCACTGGCTGGGGTGGAGGAGTTGGAGAACTCATTGACACTTCCAGTCTCTCCCTCATCACTCAGTAATCTCTTCTCCTTTAAGGTTCACTCAATCCTAGTCTAAATCCTGGCAGCTGTTGTCTAGTGACCATTAGAACATGTCCCTTCTTTCCTCAATGAATTCAGTACCTAGCTCACATTCTGCCCTTATACTAGGGGACTTCAAAATAGATGTTGATGCTTCCTTAAACATCCTCGCCTCCTAGTTCCTTAACTTACTTATTCCCTGTGACAAGTTACTTGTCCATCCCACTTCAGGTACATATAGAGACAAAGACCTAAGGCTAAGTTCCCACTGGAATAGTATGGCGTAAAATTGTATTTGGATGGGCTGAGAAAACTTGACTATGTCCTTACAAATTCTGAAGATAGTTGAAAAGAGATTTGAAAGCTGGGAGCAAGCATAATATCATAGCTCACCCCTGAGGAGCAAAGGTGTGACTGTGGCAGAGAAGAGAGATAATGAGCAGGACCATTGGCTCTATAGATATCTTGGAGCAGAAGACCTAGCCTGAGGGAAGTCCTAAGAAAAGGCTAGCTCTTTGCTCAGCTTTCTCTCTTGATGCCTCCTTATCAACAAACACTACATGATAATCCACTATTTCATTATCCAAATGGTTTTCACTAAATTGAATTTTTGCCTCAACCTCAGTGAGGCCAAGAGTTAACAAGAAACATGCTGACACACCCACACACACATGTGTGTGAGTGTGTGTGTATGTATGTATGTATGTAATGTGAAGTTGGTCACAGAGCCCA
Source organism: Trichosurus vulpecula (assembly GCF_011100635.1). Lineage (NCBI taxonomy): Eukaryota > Metazoa > Chordata > Mammalia > Diprotodontia > Phalangeridae > Trichosurus > Trichosurus vulpecula. Next base: position 12,324,192 of record NC_050576.1, on the reverse strand, counting down.
ACTTCTGTCCAAATGTTAGGAATTTTCCTACCTGGGGGCTCGGAGCAATGTTAACTGAATTAGTAACTCTTAGTCTAAAATAAATTTCCTAATGATGAAAATGAGAGAACCACACAGACCTTAAGAGCCATTATATTGTCTTTAGACTTAAAAGTAGTTAATTATAGCAGACTATTAAGAAAAAAATGCCTTATTCATCACTACTAATCGGAGAAGTGCAAATTAAAGCCATTCTGAGATTCTACCTCATTCCCCTTATTTGGGTAAAGATGACAAAAAAAGAAAATGATAAAAGTTGGAGGGGTTTTTTGTGGGGAAGCACATTGATACAATCTTAGTGGACCTGTGAATGGTTACAATCATTCTAGAAAGCAATTTGGAATTTTACAGAGAAAGTTATTAAATAGCATGTGCCCTTTGACTCAGCCATACCATCGCTATGCCTATATCCAGAAGAGATCGAAGAAAGAGGAAAAAGTCCTTTATGTACAAAATTACTTATAGCAACTCTTTCTGATAGCAAAAAACTGGAAACTAAGATGTCTTACAATTGTACAATTGAGGAATGGCTGAATAAGTTGTGATATATAAATGAAGTAGAGAACTTTTACACTGTAAGAAATGAGTAAACAGATGATTTATATGAACTGATGCAGAACGGAGTGAGCAGAACCAGGAAAACAATTTGTACTATAACAGCAATATTATGAAAATGAAAATTTGGGGGACTTTTATAAACTGAAGAATAAAATGAGCAGAACTAGGAAAAATATATATATAATGACAGTGTAAAAATATGAAACTTGTAAAGCTGTAAGATCTATGATCATTACAATGAACTCTCATGATTCCAGAGGACCAAAGAAGAAACATCCTATCTATTTCAGAGAGGTGACAGATTTAGGGTGTGGAATAAAACATGGATATTTTTATATACAGCAATTGGAGAAATTTATTTTTGCTTATGTAAATTTGTTAAAAGAAATTTGCTTTTTCCTCCCCTTTTTTCCATTCAGGTGAGGGATGGGAGGGAGAAAACTAAAAAAAAAATTAATACAGGTTCAGTGCTACAGATGCAGAATGTTGCATGCACTTTTCAGATGAGGTCACTGTGTTATTAGTTTTACTTTGTTAGAAGACATTTCTCATGAAATGGAGTAATCAGTAAACATAATGTAACAACAAAGCATCAATAAAACTGAAATTATATTTTAAAAAACAGGGTGTTATACTGGGAAACACATTTTAAAAAAATCCACTTTGCTTTTTAAGTGTAGATAGTTATGTGGACCTCATTTGAATCACCCTGGATTTCATTAAGGATGCTTTGTAGTGTTCCAAGTCTTGGTGCAATGCCAATTTATAATACCACCTGAGAATAGTAATATTTGGAGACCTTACCATTAAACAGAAATTTCTTCATTAGAATTCTTATGCTCAGGAACTCTCCTGTAAGACTAGTAAACATCTTAGGTGAACATATTTGTTCCTTATTGCTAAGACTAACTTTATTTTACTCGCATTGCCAAGAATAGATATTTAAATAAATGACTAAGAACCAAAGCAACAGAAATAAAAATACAGATACAAGTAGAAACAAACAAAAATATTCTGGTTGCCCTATTCCCCATCTTGGAGTGGGGGGAGGGTAGAAATGGGAGAAAATTTGTAATTCAAACTCTTGTGAAAATCAATGCTGAAAACTAAATATGTTAAATAAATAAATTTAAAAAAAAAGAAACAAAGAAAAATACCAAGGGCTTGTAAAGGACCTTACACACGACTAGAACTTTTGTTACTTGCTCAGTGTTAACCCTGATCCAAAAGCTGTGAGTGTTTGTTTTGACACAGTAGTAACTACATCATCCCTATTCTCCTCTTCTGTTTCTTTTGTCCTTCTTGACTTTGTTTTCAAATTTGTTGCTACCATTCTTGTCTTTGCAAAGTCTTTCTCCAATGCCTCATCATACTGTGGATGTGAGCATAGCATCTTGAAGAATATTCCACCAAGCAGGAAAGACTTTCAGTACAGTTCAGACAACAGATGGTGATTGTTTCCAAGGTCATATATTTTATAAATTCATTTTTTTGTTTCTATTCAGTCATGTTGAGCTCTTAATGACCCCATTTGGGGTTTTCTTGGCAAAGATGCTGGAGTGGTTTGCCATTTCCTTCTCCAGCTCATTTTACAGATGAGGAAACTGAGGCCAACAGGGCTAAGTGACTTACCTAGGTTCCCACAGCTATTAAGTATCTGAGGCTGGATTTGGACTCAGGTCTTCCTGAATCTAGGCACAGTGCTCTATCCACTGCACCACCTAGCTGCCCCAGCTGTTCTTGGGGGTGTTTGGGGTGTTCAAGAGACTAGCACTTCTGGTGTGAGGGCTTGACAAGCCCTTTCCAGGGCTGCTCATCCATCTTTGGTGCCCACCTGATTCACCCAGCTCTCACCCATGGCTCCTAAAAAGCTGTAGCATGCATGGCAGCCACAACCTGGTAAAATTATCTCAGCAGATGGGTGTAAGATTAATGTGAAATAAGATCTTCCCTGCCCATCAGTAGTCCTCATGTGGAGTCCATTAAGGGAAGCTTGCTTGTTTGTAGGAAGGCTTACACACCTTTTGTTAATTTCTAATTAGGCACTGAGCCTAAAGAGTATATATATTCTGAGAGGTGAGCTTTTTGCTTTGGGGGCTCACTCACTTACAAGAAAGATGTTGTGATTCCCTGGTCGAGACTCTGAGTGGCCGTATGTTCAGAGCTCCCTGACTCTTCAGAGGTAAAGGCTCTCTTGATTCAGTGGTGGATGTAAAGTTTTGATTCAGACAGCAGAGCCCTGTCTGCTGGTCTTTATTTCTCTTCTCTGTATTTTTTCTGTTTAATTAAAGAAGATCATTGATCCTTTTAAGTTGCTTTCCTAGTAAAGCAGATAAAAGAACCTGCACTAGCAGCCACCCTGGGTCTACCAGTGTGGTTGTTGTTACAATGGGTTAAACCAGGTTTAGAGCAACCCATAGACCTCGAACCTATTAGTGAGTTGGGAGGATATCTACCCCAAGTATGTGAAGCCTTCTCCTGGTACAATGGTCAGGTGAGAACAATTTGTACCAATAGCCATGAAAAGAGCTGAAGTAGGTACTGTGGAGACCTTAGAGCTTGAGCAGCCATTGAAGATGCCAAGGTTGTCTGCTGCATCCCAGACCATCGTCAGTCATCCCGACTTTTGTTATGACTTTGATGACTCTGGAAGAGGGAGTGAGGCTAATGTCTTTGAGCAACTCTGCCTCCCTTAAATCCAATTCAGGGTCAAGTCAAGACATCACTCCATGATATCACTGGCTGTCTTCGAAATAAAAGATGAATAACATTTATAAGTTCACAAATCTAGAGCTGAAAGGGGCCTCATTAGCCTATCTGAATAAGGAGAGGCTCCTTTTATGTAGACTGGCCACTTGGTGATTATTCATTTATGGAAAGTCATGAAACAAAGACAAATACAAATGTCCCTCAGTCCTGAGGCCCCCTTCTGATTCTACAGAGATGGTGGCAAAATAGTGTGAAAGGGGGCAGAAGGTGTTAAAAAGCATATAGATTTTAGACAGCTTTTCTTTAGGTGCTCTAAATATGAGATCCTCATCTAATGATCAGTAAAACAGACATACCACTGGAGGAACTAAAATATATCCATCTTTACATTCTCAATATAAATGAAACCACAAAATAGAAAGAAAATGTAGCTAACTGAGAGGATGGTTCACAGGTCCTTCTTGGAGAGAAAAATAGAAGAGTTGGCAGAGTTGGTTTTATCCCACATCCAAAGGTAGCAAGAAACATCATTTCATGGGGTAAATTTGATATTTTTATATTGCAAAACTCAAGATGAGTATTTTTAAAAAATCAATGATGAAAATAACTGAAACTTAGCTTCCAACAGCTGTTTCAGAGGATGAAGCCATAGTGAAATTCTATAAAAAACGAACTCAGTTAGACTCTTCAAATCGATGTATCCGTTGATGCTCTGTGACTTCAATGTGAAGGTGGGAATAGGTAAGGACAGTGAAGAAATTTTGGAAAATAAAGATCAGAGGAGAAAGGCAAAAGCCATGTAGACTGCACAAACTCCTCATGCTTACACATTAAGTAAATTAAGGAGAAAAGAATTGAAAGACTGTGGCCATGGCCACAAAACTGAAGTTATTTATATTCTCCTGAACAGAAAATAACTTGTTACTGAGTGGCAATTATTCCTGCAGTACAGGAGGTAGCCACAGAGCTGTCCTTGAAAGTAAATAAGGGATTCCAAAAAACTGTGGTGAGAAATTCGGAGTTGTGTCAATATTTAATAACTAATGATACAAATGAATTGAGATTATTGGGTCGATCACTGGGGAACTTTTAGAAAATCTCCTGTCACTTTAATTGAAAATGATTTGAACGCTACCATTTGGTGACAATTTTGATTTTTATTTGGAAAGAAGCACAAAGGTAGAGAAGTTTTCTGGATTTGTTTTGTACATTTGATATTTTGAAATCAAGGTGCGTAGACTGATGTGGTGATAACTCTCAGTTGCAGTTACAGGGATCTAATGAGGTTATCATAATGATAAATGATTCAAGAAAAGGAAACCCCATCTACTACTCCCTCTAGTAATGGAGAAAATAGAGACAAAATTTAGGACTAGAATCAGACTATGGTATCCCTGATACCTTTCCTGGTATCCCTAGAGCTTGGCACAGAGCCTATCACTCACACAGCAGGTGCTTAATCAGTGTTTACTGAATAACAAAAATAGGTTCTGATAAGCTAATATCAGAACTAAAAATAGATTTTGAGTAACCTTTAAATTAGATTAAGCCGTATTTTTTGTTCACTCATATTCCCTATAAATGTTTCTTTTTATGGTTTATTAGTCCATATTTGTAAATTTGGGGCAGCTACATGGAGCACTGAGCCTGGAGTCAGGAAGACCTGAGTTCAAATATGGCTTCAGACACTTGATAGCTGTGTGACTCTGGGCAAGTCATTTAACCTTGTTTGCTTCAGTCAAAATTGCTGGAGAAGAAAATGGCAAATCACTCTAGTATCTTAGCCAAGAAAACCCCAAATGGAATTACGAAGAGTGGGCCACAACCGAACAATAGCATACCATTCACAAACGTTAGCATCTGTGAATGGATGCAACAGGAAATAAAGCGTAGGCGAAACAGCACTGGATTTGGGGTAAGAAAAGCATTTATTAAGCACTTATTATTTTCTAGGCACTGTGGTAAGCAGCAGGGATACAAAGAAAGGGAAAAACATTTCTTTTCCTCAAGGAGTCCCCATTCTAATGGTGGAGACGATACACAAATATCCACTTGCATTGTAAATAGAAGGCAATCTCCAAAGGTCTGAATTCTGGCTCTGCTGTTTGCTATCTGTAGAACGCATGGGCAAATGACTTGACCCATCCAGCCTCAGGTCTCTCCTCTGTAAAATGAAGAGGGGCATCCTAGATGATGTTGGTGGTACCTGCCAGTTCTAAATCGATGACATTTGAACATGATAAGAATCTGGATCTGTTTCTACTTAAGACCACATCGCCATTGCTGAACCTTCTTCCAACACCCTTACTTCCCACTCTGGGACCCAGTGAAGCTTCATTTTTAAGGTCAACATAACCTGGTTAAGATCCCCTCCCCACACCCCTGAGAACTCTAGAAAGTGTTTCCTGGTTTATTTAGTTTCCATCGTTCCCTTCAGTCTGATCCTCTGGGCGTTAGTCGAGCTACATCAGCAGCCATCCTACAACTGCTAAATCATTTTCATGTTTTCTCTGAAAATCCCTAAGTCCTAGACGCAGTGGAAGAAAAGGGGGGGCCTTAAAACACCCCTAATTTATGATTCCCACAACACCCTCAAACAGCCCTTTACAGAGATCTTTCTCCACAACATTGCAGTGTGGCACATCACAAAAGTATCAGCATCTCCATTTTACAGACGAGACAAATGAGGCAGGAGGAGGTAAGGGTCCTCAGACTTAGCCAAGGATTCTGTTTCTTATATTGGTGTTCTTAATCTGGAGTCCCTGGGCCCAAGAGTCTGTGAACAGATTTAAGGGGGCTGTGAACTTGGATGGGGAAAAACTGCATCTTGATTTTTACTAACTTCTAACTGAAATTTGTAATTTCCTTCACTTATTTTAAAACATGCTTCGCCAGATTGCCAAGGGAGTCTAAGGCACAGAAAGGGTTAAAGTCCTTTCACCATACCATAGCAATGTAAAGACACCATTTCACCTGAGAGGGTGAACCAAAGGGCTATAAACAAAGATGTGCAGATGGAGTTCACTGGTTTTGATTTGCTTTGGCAAAGGAGAGAAGGCAGAGAATCAGCAACCTGATTGAGGTTATGAAAGCCTTTTTTAATAAACCTGTTTATTTAATCTTTTAATCCCCTGGGAAGAAATAGGGCATAATGAAGCCTAATTATAGACTAATCATAGGATAATAGAATGTTTGAGCTGGAGCCTAAATGATGTAAGATAAATCTAGAAAGTTCCCTCTTGGTCGGCTTAAGGACTCTTTGGGGTTGAAATTTCATAACTATGCTTTCAAATTAGCACTAGAGAAAGGCTGGCTTACTCCTTCAGGATTTAAAATGTCAGTGGGGAAGGGATGTGCTGCAGTTACTTTGAACCAGCTCTCAAGAGTCAATTGTTAAATTGTCAGAGGGAATGTTTTCAACTCCGAAATCCACAAACGCTACAAATTAGGGCTTGATTCATTGTTCTGTCGGTTGTCTAGACTTAATCACTGTTAAGACAATACGCAGCATTTACACAGCTGTTGCTACGTCCCAGGCACTGCACGAAGCACTTTCTAAATATTATCTCATTTGATCCTCACAAGAACCCTGGAGGCAGGCGCTAGTATTACCCTGCTTTTAGAGATGGAGAAATGGAGGCAGAGGACTTGCCCAGGGTCACCCAACCAATAAATGTCAGAGGCTGGATTTGAACTGGGGCATTGTTCTCGACTCCAAGCCCAATGACCACGCCATCTAGCTGTCCCCATATTCTAACAGAGGGAGAGAATACATAAAAGAGAGTTCGGCTGCAGGACCAATTCATTTCCATCCCTAAGGTGGCCCAGCAGATAGCAAGGGCAAATGTTTCTCCATCTTAGCACAAAGAATAGAATTATTTACTACCCCTTGCTCATCATGGCAATTTGAGTGACAGTATCCTAGAGCAGCCTCATCTTTGACCATTGGGAAGGGGAGAGCCTGTGTGATTTGAGCAGAAGAAAGGCTGGGGAACTGAAAAATGGCTTTAGGTAATGAGGTGATACAGTGTCAAGCGTGGTCAAGAGAATTGAGTTCAAATCCAGCTTATTAGTTGTGGGACCTATGTAAATCACTAAACCTCTAGATGTCTCATTTTCCCCATCTATAAAACAGGAATAATAAAGACATCTACCTCCCAGGGTTATTGTTTGGATAAAATGATACAATATTTGTATAATGCTTTGCAAACCCAAAAGTGCTATCTAAATTCTAGGCATCTTTATCATTAGTATTAGTGGATCTGGTTGGCTCGACCCTCTGGTGTCCCATCTGGAATGCAGACAGAGTGAGATGGGTCTCCACTGAAATTCTCATTTTTTTAATGGATCGATACCACTCCATCACATTCTTTCAATTTTCTTTCAATTTAACAGTTTTCCTCAAGAGAACTCAGGCTTTCCCTTCAGTGGTGGAACATTGATTTCCTGCTTATCCATCTCTCTGTCTGACAACAGATCTCATTCATTGGCCACGTTTTGTCTCCAGACAGGGAAACTGTGGGCAGTAGCTGAAATGAAGCATGGGCAATTCTAACGGATTTGTAGGGCAGGAAAGTTGGTCAAGACCAAGTTCAAAGGCACTGACATGAGAGAGCCTGGAAGTGAAGAAATTCTGGATTCCACCCATGATTTTGTTTCATTTTTACACTCCCAAACTCTGGGGAAAATACTCAAGTCAGAATGCTCCTTTCTGTAATCCCTGACAATCCTGCCCCTGTTTGTTCAATGCCCCACAAATAACACCTAAGCTTCCTGCCCACCATGACTGGTGAGAGAGACTCACGAGGGTATGGAGGTGTGGGGGTGGCAGGGAGCCAAGAAGACAATGTGCCTTGGACCTCCGTCTCCTGCAGCAGGGAACAGGCAGAGGACCTTGGAAACACATTCTGAAATGTGGCAGCTCCAAGTCTATTCGATTTAAATAAATTTGGTTCTGGTGACAGAGAGACAACAGCAACAGTGGTGAAAACAGTACAAGAGGCTCCTCGATGGTTTGCTCCCCTGTGATATTAGGGAGTTGGACTAGATGCCTTTGAGGTCCCTTCTGCCCCCAGGCACACCAACTCCTCTTGACTCAGTGCTGACCTTGTCGAATTTCTAGCAAGCTCTTTTTAGAAGGAAAATAATTCTTGTGTTCATCCCCAACTAACTGGAACAGGAAGTGGTGGAAATGACTCACTAACTCTCTTCCTTCTATCAGGTCTGACTGAAGACCCTCAAAGAATAGGAAGGAGGTCAGGGCTGAGAACTGAGTGCCTATAGATGGATGCCCTCCTTTGGATGAGGCAAAAAGAGATAGATGCTTACTTGTCTTCCTTCATCAACGCTTCCAAGACATTATTTAGATGAATTGAAGAAACTGATTCAGTTTTTGTGGAAAGAAAACAGCGCTCATGCACAGGCACACACACAGACACACAGACACAGACACACAGACACACAGACACACACACAGACACACACACACACACACACACACACAGACACACGGCGCCCTACCTCCTTTATTTGGTATGGTTGGGGAAAGGAGCATCCCAGATAAACAGATTTTTAAGATGACTGGCTTACCCCCATCATATACTCATTCTCTCTTGTGTTAACCTCTTTAGGTGGAAATCTTTAAAGAACGTCTTACACACTTTCCTGCCTTCGTAAACAGACACTACTCAGATATATCTGTGGAGACTTGGCCTCATCTCTGTGCCTGTTTCCTTGGAAACCCATCCCTGTTCTCTCCCCTGGGGATCTTTGTCTGTCAGTGTTTTCCTGTACATCCTCCAAAAGTAATCTCCTGTACATCTTTCTCTAGGTTGATTAACATTTTGTGGTTTCCCATGTGGCATCCTCGCTCCATTCTGTCTTTGAATCCTCACTACCCAGCCCAGCACTGGGCACAGAGCAGGGCAGGAAATGACCTGAGAGGCCGTCTGGTCCAGTCTCTTCACTTTACAGATGAGGAAACTGAGGCTTAGAGAAGAAAAGCGTCTGGTCCAAGGACACACGTGTAATAAATGTTAGTGACAGGATTGAAAACTAGGTCTTCAACTCCAAATCTGTCATTTTTTGAACCGTGCTGTCTTCAATAACAAGCAATTATTAAGCACCTACGATGTGTCAGGCACTATATTAGGGGGTGGGTAATTGAAAGAAATGGAAATGGGGTGTGAGGGAAGAGAAGGGAACAAGCCTTCATCAAGGATCTCCTGAATGCAGGGAGTCATGCTCAACGCTTTACAAACATTCTCTCATTTGAGCCTCACAACAGCCATGGGAAGGAGGGTGGTCATTACCCCCACTCTCTAGGGACACCTCTCTCTGTCACTGTCTGTCTCTGTGTGTCTCTGTCTCTGTCTCTGTCTCTGTCTCTGTCTCTCTCTCTCTCTCTCTATCTCTATCTCTCTCTCTCTGTGTCTCTCTCTCGGTCTCTCTCTCTGTCTCTCTCTCTTTCTCGGTCTCTCTCCCTCCCTCCCTCTTTCTATCTCTTTTTCTGTCCTGTCTCTCTGTCTCTGTCTCTCTCCCTCCTCTCTCTCTCTGTCTCTGTCTCTGTCTCTCTGTCTCTCTCTCTCTTTCTCTGTCTCTCTGTGTCTCTGTCTCTCTCTCTGTCTCTCTCTTTCTCTGTCTCTCTCTGTCTCTCTGTCTCTGTCTCTCTCCCTCCCTCCCTCTTTCTATCTATCTCTTTTTCTGTCCTGTCTCTCTGTCTCTGTCTCTGTCTCTCTCCCTCCATCTCTCTCTCTGTCTCTGTCTCTGTCTCTCTCCCTCCGTCTCTCTCTCTCTCTCTCTCTCTCTCTCTCTCTCTCTCTGTCTCTTCCTCTTCTGGTTCTCCTCCTCCCTCCCTGACTGTTGTTTCTCTCTCTCCTTTGCTGGGTCCTCCTCCAGATCGAGCCCTCTAACCCAAAATTTTCCTCAGGGTCCTGTCCTGGGCCCTCTTCTCTTCTCCCTCCATGCAACTTCATCTCATCAGCAACCCTGGATTTAATGACCATTTCTGTGCTGAAGATTCTCAGGTCTACCTTTCCTGCCCCAACCTCTCTGAGGACCTCCAGACTCGCGTCTCCAACTGCCTTTCAGATACCTCTAACTGGATTGCAGTAACATCCTGGACTCAATACATCCAAAAGGGAATTCATCCTCTTTCCCCTTCAAGTCTTTCCCTTTCCAGACTTCCTTATCACTGTCAAAGGCCATAGCCTCCTCCCAGCCCCCAGGCTCATGAACAAGGAGTTGACCTAGACTCTTCACTCTCACCCCTATACCCGATATGGTGCCAAGGACTGCTATTTCACCTCTGCAGCATCTCTCCAATTTGTCCCCTTCCCTCCTCAGTTCCTGCCCCCACCCTGGTGCAGACCCTCCATGCCTCACATGTGAACTAGGGCAGTAGCTGCTGGTGGGTCTGCCCTCCTCTTCTCTCTCCACTCCAATCTATCCTCCATTCAACCACCAAAGTGATCTTCCTAAAGCTAGAACGTGCTCTTATAGACCCCAGACAGCCAATTCCTGAATTTTCAGTGTGAGCATTTGCACCATGGAAATTGGCAAACACTGAACATCAGGCCTCCATTTATTGTTTTGTCAATTGTCTAGGCCAGAGTCATCAAATGCACTGCCTAGGCAGTCCACAGCTCCAAACCCTCCCAAGTGTGGCCAGAACCAGACTAAAATGTAACTGGGCAATATTTAACAAAATAAATAAAAGTACAACAAAACACAGATAACACATTTGAAAACTAAGGGAATGTGGCACCTGCAGGGATTCATACCTGCAGATTAGTTACCCCTTTTCTGTTTGAGTTGGACACCCTAGTCTAGACCTAAGAAAGTGTCATAATGAAGATTAAACCTTAAAACTTGTCATTCTAACTGTTAAACATTCACCAGCAGTGTGCTGCTGATAACCTGGTGAGGCGGGTGCCACAGGTCATATTCCCATTTTAAAGATGCAGAAACTGAGCCTCAGAAAGGTTAAGTATCTTGCCAGGGGTTATACAAATCGTGTCAAAGTCAGGATTCAAACATAGACCTTTCGGCCCCCAAGTCCAGCTTTCTAGACTCTAATAATTCACTAAGGTGCAAGTTGACTTAAACTATCCAATTTCAGACCCTGATCTGTTTGGGGGAGGGGGGAGAAATAAAGCTCAAGCCCATTGCCTCCTTCTTGGAGGGGCCCAATAGCCTGGAACCACAAGAAAGGTCCTGACGAAGCAAACATCTTTGAAGAGATCTGGGCTTTCCCAGAGCATGACACCGCCGGAGCCAGTCATCTCAAGCCGGACAGTGAGAGAGTTCCTCTTGAAACAGCCCAGATGTAGGTCAAGTTTGTGCTGCCTTTTCCATTTGCTTCGGGGCCCTGTTCTGAGTGGAGCACCGGGAGGAGGTAAGGCAGCAGCTGACCCTGGAGGCCTGAAAAGGGAGGCTGGGGTCCCACAGTCAGCACCTTTCTTCTCTCTGGGGTCTTAGTCCTGCAATTTGGGCTTTAAAAAGTGCAGTCAACAAAAATACCTTGGCAGCACGGAAAAAAAAACAAAACCAATTTCCTCCCCTCCTCTCCTTTTCACTCTCCTTCCTTTCCTTCTCCTCACCCCTCTTCTCCCCTCTCTTTCTCTCCTCCCCTCCCCTCCCTCTCCCTTCCCTTCCTCTCCTCTCTTCTCCCCTCCTCTCTTCTTCTCTCCTCTCTTCTCTCTTCTCCTCTCCATTCCTGTCCTTTTCTCCCCTCTCTTCTTCTCCTCTCCCCTCCTCTCCTCTCCTCTGCTTCCCTCCCTTCTGCTCCTCTGCCCTCTCCTCTCCTCTCCTCTCCTCTCCTCCCCTCCCCTCCCCTCCCCTCTCCTCTCCTTTTGTCTCCTCTCCTCTCTTCTCTTCTCTTTCCCTTGTCTTTCTCCTTTCCTTTCCTTTCTGTCCCTTGCCTTTCTTGTATTTCCTTCTCTTTTCTTATCTTCTTCCCCCTCTACCTTCTTTTCTTTTATCTCCTACTAGCTTCTAAGAAATTTGTGCAGAAAAGTAAGGACAGGATTAACAAGATGTTGTAAGAAGCCCACTAGACAAAAATGTCAGAGTTCCAAGGGTTCGCATTCCACTAGTGACACCTGCCTGTGTGACCTTGGACAAGTTACTGACCCTCCCTGGGTGCCAGTTCCTCAACCGCCCAATGAAGGGGTTGGACTCAGTGGCTTCTGAGGCCCTTTCCACCTATAGGGCAATGACCCTCAGAATGATAGGAATAGAGAGAACCTTGATAGATTTCTGACTCATTTCTTAACTCAGACTCGGCGGCTCTGAGAGCCTGGAGACTTCACTTTCTCTGCCCAAGTCAGATCAAAGTCAGAGGGTTTTTGCTTTTTCGAGCTGGGTGACATCATCGTCCTGGTCACACAGTCAGGACAGATGTGGCCAGAGCTGCTGTGCAGTGATTAAAAAATGGCTAAAGAAATCAGACTGGGTCCTTTGTCTAAGATGATGGGCAGGAAGGTGATCGTCTCTTTATTTTGTGTGTTTTCTCTGAGGAACTGATTCTTTTTCCATCCATATGAAGGAGCACTTGAAAGGCAGGGCAATAGAGTGGAAAAAGATCCAGCCACTGAGCAGGGGGTGCTGGGCTGTTTTACCTTGTACATACATTGACTCTGTGACCCTGGGCAAATGGCTTAGCCTCAGTGTCCTCGGAAAATCCCAAAAAAGTTATAGAGCTTCATTGCAGGACGGGGTTTCCCAATGGGAGTTCCCTAAATAAATAAAATATTTTTCAAATGCTAGCATTTATATAGCACTTTAAGGTTTGTGAAGCTCTTTACAAATGTTTTCTCATTTCCCTTCACAACAACCCTATCAGGTAAGTATATTATTATCCTCCTTTCACAGATGTGGAAATGAGACTGAGACCAGTTAAATGACTTGCCAGGATCGCTATAAGTATCTGAAGCAGGATTTGAACTCAGGTCTTCCTGACTCAAAGTCCAGTACTCTCCTAGTACCACCTATCTATCAATCAAATCATAGGACCAGTCTAAAAACATATTAAGAAGTGTTTCACTAGAGGTAGCGGTGGTTTACTAGTGATAGCGGTAGGCTTGGACTCAGAAGATCTGGGCTGGAATGCTGCACAGGCAGCCACATGGTCTAGCAGATAGAGCATCAGACTCAGCGAGACCCAAGTTCAAAGCTAGCCTCAGACACCGATGAGCCGTGTCACTCACATTCTTTTGGCTTTGGTTTCCTCCTTTCGGGGTTATTGTAAGTATTAAATGAGTTAATACTTGTAAATTTGCTTTGCAAATCTTTCTTCTAGATATTGTTATTATCACCACTACAGTCTCTTGTGTTCCCTAGCCGTGTGACTCTGGGCAAGTCACTTTACCTCTGTTTGCCTTTGTTTCCTCATCTGTAAAATGGACATAATAATAGGACCTTCCTCCCAGGGTTCTCGTGAGGATCAAATAAGATAATATTGGTAAATTTGCTTTGCCAACCTGAAAAAGCTAAAGACCTGTTTCATCATCATCATCACCATCATCATTGTCACCATCATCGTCATCATCATCATCGTCATCATCATCACCACCATCATCATCATCACTATCATCGTCGTCATCACCATCATCATCCTGCATTCACCAGCTGTGTGAACTTTGGAAAGCACGTGAGCTCCCCGAGACTCAGTTTTTTCATCAGTAAAACGGGAAGACCGATCCTGGCATCACCCACCTCAGAAGGTTGTTGCAAGAATCCAGGGAGAGCATGGATGTGTGAATCGACTTGTCAGCCTCAAACGGCGGCCCCGAAGTTGTCTGCCGATAAAGATAGTTCTGTCCCAGTCCCCTTAGGATGTCCTCCCTTTCGGGTTTCAGAAATTCTAGTCTCCAGCACAGCCATACAGCCTCGCACCACTCCTGTGGTTCTGTGCTAAATGTTGTAGAGGGAATGCCTACCTGCTTAGGTAGGGCTTGGACCAGATGGCCCCTTCCAACTCTGAGATGCTGAGCTTCTGGGATACTTCCTAATGCCCCGGTCACTCTGCTTGGGCTCATCTCCTCTTTCCTCACTCTACTCTATCCGACCAACTGGTCAATGGGAATTTGGCGACGACCGTTTGGTACCAAGTGGGATGCTGGCGCTACAGGGGCAAAACCAAGACAGTCCCTGCTTTCAGGGACCTTACATTCTATCTTGGGGTGGGGGGAGGGGGACAACATGAAAGTATATAAGCAAATGCAAAATGCATACTCAGTCAGCTAAGCGCAGCAGGGGAGAGTGCTTGGGTTGAAGTTAAGAATGCCCAGTTACAAATCCTGCCTCAGGCATTCACCAACAGGGCAACTTTGGGTGAGTCATTTCATATCCTTCTGCCTCAATTTTCTCATCTGTCAAAAGGGACTAATAATAGCCCCTATGCCCAGGGCTGTGGTGATGATCAAACAAGACTGCACAGGCAAGGCACTTGGCAAACCGTAATGTCCTGTATAAATGCTAGCTATTCCTATTAAATAAAGAAATAATTTTGGAGAGAAGGGCTCTAGAACCAGGAGGGAACCGAGAAAGGCTCTTGTTGGAGCTGAACATAGGTATGTACATTTTGTCTTGTCAATAGAAGGTAAACTCCTTGAGGGCAGGCCAATTTTGTTTTTGCCTTTGTATCTCTAGCAGTGAGGACAGTGCCTGGTACAGAGCAGGCACTTAATGTTTGCTTACTGATTTATGGATGGAGCTGAAGAAAGAGGCTCAAGGGAAAAGGAAGGGCATTCCAGGCATGGGGGACAGCCTGGGCAAAGATGTGGAGATAGGAAATGGAATGTTTGTATACAGAGAACAACAAGCTGGCCAAGTTAGTTAGAATAGGATGGGGAGTGGCCACTCTTTTCTAAGGGTTGTGGTACTTCTGGGTGAGGAAACTCATCACTTTCTTCTTTTGGATGCAGGTCAACACCTTCTCCACAACTTAGACCCCACCCCCCTCCGCCGAGGGTTGTCAGGATCTGGGGATGTAAAGATAATTGTCACTGCCCTCAAAGGAACCAACATCCTACTTGGGAGGTGGGGGGTAGGGGACACAGCACATTCACCGACACTGCAAAAAAATAAAAAGTAATTTTGATGATTGTGTGAGGATCACTAACAACTTTGGGGCCATGAGGAAAGAGCTCTTGAAGGCAGCGGTCCCTGGGCTGAGACTCAGAGCTAAGGAGGGCTTCTAAGAAGGAATTCTTCTCCTCATCTCCCACCCCACCAACATCCTGGATTTTACCATCTCCAGAAACTCGTCATACTGTGAGATGACATCTCCTAGGCTCATACCCCCTCAGCTCTCCCTGCTGCAAGGTCCTAGAGGGTAAAAGTAGACATCTGGAAAACCCGCCCAGACCTTCTGTTGGAGGAGGGCGAGCAAGCAGGGAATTCTCATTTCCCACCTGGCTGATCTCCTGGATCTCATGATTTCCAGAAACTCATTATTTCATAAGATGAATTCAACTCTATAACTCACACCTAGTCAGATCATTTTCTGCCCAGGCTGCAGGACTTCATCATGCTCTTTCCTTATTCCCCACCCCTTTTCAGCATCTTTTTGTAAGTTATCTTCTCTGTTAGACTGGAAGCTCCCTGAGGGTAGGAACTGTCTGAGACTTTCTTGTATCCCCAGTACTTTGCACAGTGTCTGGAACACAGCAGGCACTTAATAAATGCTCTATCAGAGCAGTTGATTAAACTATTATGCTTTGGGAAAATATAAAAGCTTTCTTTTCTTTTTCAGGGGAGAATTCATGGCGTCTTACCACTTTCCGACATGAGAAAAGCCCTCAGGCAATGGGAACTAGTCATAGCACTTTGGGTACTCGTCGATTGGAGTTCTGGAGGTATTTTGCTTCGGCCGTCTGTCTTTATTAGGGGGTGAAAAGAGCCTAATGGAATCCAAAAGTTAAAGCTAGTCGTCTATCCCAGCCAGCTGCCAACGCCAGGAATCCCTGCTGCAATGACCTCGAAGGATGGCTTGCCCATCTTTGTCTGAACACTTTCAGATGGTATGGTCCAGTGGCAAGAGCATTTGGGTTCAAATCCTGCTTTTGATACTTACTACTTGTGTAACCTGAAGCAAATCATTTCATTTCACTGGGCCTCAGTTTCTTCACCTGTAAAATGGGAAGGATGACCTCATGCCAGCTTCTGTCCTTCTCCAGTTCATTTTACAGATGAGGAAACTGAGGCAGACTCGGTTGAGTGACTTGCCCCGGGTCATGCAGCTAGTAAGTTTGTGAGGCTGGATTTGAACTCAGGTCTTCCTAATTCCAGGTCCAGCACTCTATCCACCATGGCACCACCTAGCTGCCCATTCTATTTTCTACTCATAAATAGATGTTACCTGCAAGGTGATGTCTCCTGAAATATTGTCCTAACCTATTACAGAAACATAGCAAAGAATTATTATCAAGCAATTGGGAGGTATTTGGTGTGTCTGGTACCATTTTAAGACACTGCATTCCAAAATGTTAGCTTCAGACATCCAAAGTAGGAACCAAACCCTCAACTGCATTCTGGGGCTTCTGAGGTGACATTCTCTGCTTTATCAGCAGTGATTCTTTTGTCCCTTCTTCTCAGGGATAACAACTACCACTTGCTCGGGCCAGGTCTGGGTGGAGCCAGCAGCAGTCTTTGAGATGGGATCGAACATCTCCATCATTTGCCAGTCAACTCTACAAAACTGCCAGCCAAGGAAGTTTCATCTCTATAAAAGTAGTAAAGGTATCGAGGAAAAACTTCGAATGGCAAAAATCAACCAGAGGACAGCTTGGCTACGGCTTAGCAACTTCCGAGAGCCACGAGCCCATCTAATCTGTAGCGTGGAATGTTCCGGGGAAGATAAAGAAAAGTTGGTATGTGGAGAAGACATCGCTTCTGGCTGTAAGTACCAGAAGCTAACTAGAGTGCAGAAGCTTTGGGAGAGTCAGAAATAAGCAGGCAGATGGTAACAACAAGGGCTTAAAGGTTTGCAAAGCACTTTACACAGACTATTTTACTGAAGCCTCCCAACACCACTAGGAGGAAAGTGCTATAATTAGCTCTATTTAATAGAAAAGGAAAATGAGTTTGAGTGACATTGAGTCACTTGCCCAGGATCACACAGCTGTTGTCTGATGCATAATTTGAACTCCTAAGTCCAGTGCTCTGTCCACTGCATCCCTTAACTGCCTCTCCCTATCAGTATTTCTTCCTGCAAATTCTAGGTTGGACAATGAGAAGCTCATCGGAGTCGACTTAAAGGTTTCTCTGGGTTTTCAAAATTCCAGTCTCATGGATCTGGGATGGGGGTTGGGGTAGCCCCTCCTCCCGCCGGTGGCAATCTCAGCTCACCCACGCGTTCTTAGCCAACGGGATTCCCATCCACTCTCTTTCTAGAAATCCTCCAAGGGGGATTTTTGTAAGTGTTTCTATTAGCTCAATGATAATATTTGCCGGCCTTTATACCAAGGGGAAATCTTATATGAGGTGTGTCCCGGGCAGCGTATGGAGTACTGGTTGTGAAGTTAGTGAGACTCGAGTTCAAATTCAGCTTTAGTGATGTGACTCTGGGCGAGTCACTTAACCTCTTTCTGCCTCATCCTCTCAACTGTAAAACGGATGTAATAACAGCGCCTACCTCACAGGACTGATGTGAGGATCAAATGAGATGTTTGTAGGGTACTTGGCAGAGTGCCTGGTATATAGTAGGTGCTTAATAAATGCTTGTTTCCTTCCTGTAAGGGAAAAGGTGGAAAACCTGCAATCAAAGGACTCCACCTGTAACACTTAAAGCCGTGTGCGGAGGGGCAAGTCATTAAACTTTCCTCATCTATCAAATAGGGGAACATGGCACCTTACTCAGAGACACAGCAAAGATCAAATGACACAATATATTAGAGTCCTACATGCAGGCTAACTCCAATTCCTCCGGTGTCTGTCCAGCTTTCCCTCTTGGAAGGTTATAAGAGAGCTGGATTGACCATGGGGGATCTAAGCTCAGATCCTGGCTCGGTCCCTTAGTACTTACTGCCTGTGTGACCTTAACCGTTTAAATCACTTCACTTTGCTCTCACTCAGCTTTCTCAGGGGCAGAAGGGGGTGGGGCTGGATCCCATGACCTCTGAGGTTCCCCCCCCCCCGAGATTTATGAGCCCATGTCTCACTTGAGTCCCTCCCAGCTCTATGTTTATGACTTTAAGGATTGTAACTGTAGATGGCTCGGCCATCCATAGAATGTAAACTTTCTGCGTGCTTTGTCTTTCTATCTCTAGCATCTATGGTATATGTATGACATAGTAGGTGCTTAATACATGCTCTTTGGAGCAGATTGGGCAGGATAGTGTATGGACCTGTTCAGCAAAGGCAGGTGGTATCCTTGTCATCCCTCTCCCCGTGCATGCGCACTCGAGCACGTGCACTCCACACACACACACACACACACACACACACACACCCCACTGTCATGCCTGGCTCGCCAGAGCTGATCACTGCTCATTACCAAGACCCAGACCTGGTACCCCAGAAGAACAACAATTGACCACCAGCTGCCCCTCCTGTTGAGAAGGCGCCAACCCTGGCTCCACTACCTTATCTTCGTGACACTGAGGAAATCACTAAACATCCCTGGGGATCGGTTTCCTGCCCTGTAGGATAAGAAAACCAGACTCAGTGAGTACCGAGGTCCCTTCCGGCTCGAGGATTCAGAATCATCTGCTCTGAGACCAGCGTTTTCCAAGCAAGAAAACTGAGACCCTTCCATCTGCCTTCACCCCACCCAGCTCTAGGCATCCTTCCAGACACTGGAAAACTGGCGTTTGTGTATGTGCTTTGTCAAGTGTGGGAAGGGCAGAAAGGCACTCTTTCAGATGCAAAAAATTGAGAAAACACCTTGTGCTTCTGACCAATGTTTTCATTTAATTAGCAATATCAAGAGGAGCCAAACAGGTTTTCACATAGGATTGAAACAAATCTGCAAAGTTTGAATATTCTAGAATTGCTCTGAATTCTAGAAATGGAAACCACAGAGAGGTATCGCAGAGCAGGTGGATGACTGAGGTCTGTGCAGATTCATTTAGCTTCTCCACATCCTCAGGAAGCATAAGACACTGGGCCTCTGTGAGAAAATGAAAAAAAGAGTGCCCATTTTCCTTAGAAAAGCTCAGGGGGTAACTTGTACGGAGGCATAAAACAAACTCAGGCTTTTCAAATTAGGACAGAATGGGATATGAGGCAAAAGAAGTTTTTTTGTCCCACGTTCTGTAGTGCTAGATTTGAAGACCTGGATTCAAATCCCTCCTTAGTCACTAGCCAGGTGTCTATGGGCCACATATGTAGCCCTTCTGGGCCTGTGTCCTCTTCTGTAGACTTAGGGGTTTGGATAAGATCATCAAGGAAACTTTCTTTTCCCTTTCTTTTCCTTTCTTTTCCCATTTTTGCAAACACTTTATGTATTATCAGAATTAATTGTTCTTTGAGTGTTGGAATTTTCTTGTAAATCTCTCTTGTCTTAAGTCGAGAGTTCTTTGATGGCTTGTTCCATTTCTTTTTCCTGAGATTGAGCCAATTATATTCTTTATTTCTACAGATCTAGACATTTTATATTTTTGTAAATATTTATCTATTTCATTTAAGTTGTCATTTTATTGGTATAGAATTAAGTAAAATAGTTTATAATAATTCCCTTTATTTCATCTTCATTTCTTGAGAATTTTTTTTCATCTTTGTTACTGGCAATTTGCTTTTATTCTTTTTTTAAAAAATCCAATTAGCTAAATGATTAATCTTTTTAATGATTTTTTTTTCAAAAACCAGTTGCTAATTTAATTTCAAGTCAATGTTCTTTCACTGTTGTTAATCTAATATTTGATTTTAATAATAATAACAATAATAGCTCTCATTTATATAGTACCTACTATGTGCCAGGTACTATGCTAAGCACATTTTTTTTTTTACAAATATTATCTCGTTTGAGCCTCACAACAACTTTGGGCGGTAGATGTTATCCCCATTTTACAGAGGGAACTGGGGTAGACAGTGGTTAAGTGACTTGCCCAGAGTCACATAGTTAGTTAGCGTCTGAGTCCAGATATGAACTCAAGTGTTCCTGATTCCAGGCCCAGAGCCCCCTCACTAAGCCACCTTGCTGCCACAGGATTTCTATTTTTATGTTTGATTGGACTTAATTACTTTGTTGGTTTTCTAGTTTATTTTAGGTATATGATGAATTCATTGATTTGTTCTTTCTGTTGTTGAGGAAAGTATTTAGATATATAATTTTTTCCTAGGGCCTGCTTTGTCTGAATCTTTAAATTTTGGTATGTTGTCTTATCTGGCCCTGGACATTGGCTAATCATTGCCCTCTTGGATTGAGCTTTGTAGGTTTCTGATCATGGTTTGAGTCTGAGCAGCACAACTACAGGCAAGCCCCTGGTCAGAGCTCCGGTAGAGGGCTGGTGACCTGGACCTCTGTTAGCTAACTGTAAAGTTCTCTAATTTTCCACACTGAGAATTCTCCACTGTAATAAAATAATAGGTCTGGACTAAATAAATAAATAATGATTTAAGTAGTTCAAGGAAGAATTATTTTTAAAATATATTCCCAGAAATCCCAAGACTTTTACTATCTTCATGTTGGTATATTGCCGTGTCAACCTCTATATCACCATTCTGAAAAATTATTCACAATTCTTATTTCTCTTTAAACCAGTCAGAACCATTTTGCTGTAGTTCCATATTCTCTTGGGAATCCACATGGTCCTCTGCTCATCAAGTTTTGGTTCATTTTTTTTTGTCTTGAAATATTTATTCATAGATGTCTGGACTCATTTAGGTGACCTGGAAGCAATTTTCCCTTCTGTTATTAGTATCTTCCCTGTTAGTTTATCCGCTTACACTCAAGGTCTTTAATCAAGTCTTCTTCCTCCTGAAATCTTTGGTAATTTCAGTCTCTTTTCTTTATTATACCCTTACTGTTCCCTTTCTGGTTCCTTCCCCTTTGAATGTAATTTCCCAGTGGACCTAAACCTCAAAACTGTCTCAGCCTCCTCCCACACTGGGCAATTTATATTTCATCAGCCTCAGTCTATGCCTCTATTGACTTCTGGAGGAAACAAAACTGGCCCCAGTTGGATGCTAGCCTTTTCTCCTCAGGTCTAGTGGACAAGTCTACACCTTAGTATCCTGCCTTCAGTACCCTTTTTTTTCTCAGTTTTCTGACTACCTACCGTTTCAGAACAGCCATGCTACAGGCCCAGCTTGAACAAATTTCTACCTGTTAGTTTTCCTTGGCATAGTGAGGATGGGAGAGAGAGTTGAGTTCTGTTACAAGACTATGTGCAATCCTGCCAAAGTGTAGTGGCTGATGGGGAAAGGGGTCCTGAGTGAATATGTTAGGGGTTCAGAATTCACTTTCTCTGCTATTTATCAGGTTGTTTATCAGGTTGTTACCTCATTAGAGTTCTTGGTGTCTTATCCCATGGAGGCAGTGTAACAACAATGTGGCTAGCAGCTGCTGTGGGGGTGAAAGACCAATAACACCAGAACACAGAAGGGCTGCCAGCATAGGTTCTTTGATCTGCTTTTCTAAGGAAAGCAACAGAGAAGCACCAACATCTGGGTTTTTTTCAAAGCCGGGGGCTTCTTAAAAATGGCTACCCCAGTCTCATCTGGTCAAATCACACAACACTCTTCCAGTGGGTGAGAGCCCCAAACAAAATGCTAACCTCTGAGTTTATGTACCCTTCTTAGGGCCAGAAGGCTTCACACCTAATCAGCCAAAGGGTGTGGGCCCGGGGCTTTGCACCTAGCAAGACTTAATCAAAGGCACTTGATTACTTTAGCATTCTAAAAGAGGAGACAGTAAAAAAAGTCCCACCCTGCTTAACATTACCGCAGCTGGAACTACTTGATCTGTCATGCATAATTCCTGCTTTGGAGAAGTTTATGAGGTCATGAAGATCGAAGAAAGTGTCTAGTCTTCCATCTTGTTGGCCATGTGATCAGGAAGTATCTTAACAGTAGTTCAATAACACTTCTACTATCATAGTATGTGTGTGTGTGTATTTATAATAAGGATAAGAAGAGAAAATTGGATCAGTCATTGTGTCATTCTTGAGGTGGTCTGACTTCCCCAGCGGCTAACACCCCCCTTTTCTCAACGCACTATGCCTTTATCTTGTACGTATTCTCTGTTTACTTATCTGTGAACATGTCGTATTCTCCTGATTCTAGGACCTGGTAGAATGTAAACTCCTTGAGGGCAGGGGCTGTTTTTTATTTTTACATCCCACAGTAACTAATAGAAGTTGTGGCATATACTAAGTGCTTAGTGAATACTGATTGATTGATAATATAATTATGGTGAAGAGACTAGGATTTTCAATACATACGACTATTTGTAGATTATGTTTTCACATTTTCTGTTTTTAATCGCATGAAACACTAGTCTCTGAATTCCTTGGAACCAAGAATGGACATATTATTGTAGATTGGTTCAGTCATGCGAGAAGACCATGTGGAATAATGGAAAGAAGGTTGAATTTGGAGTCAAAAGTCCTGGGTTCAAATCCTAGCTCTGCCACTTAATACCTTTGTGACCTTGGGCAAGTCACCCAATGTCCCTAAGACTCAGTTTATTCATTTGTAAAATAGAGAGTCTTCTGAAGTCCTTTCCAGACCTATGATCCTATGATACTGGTTTTGTGACTTGCTCAGGGTCCAATACCTAGTGTCAAAAGAAGTTTATGAACCCAGGTTTTCCTGACTCTGAGTCCAGAGGTTTACCCAATGTGCCTTGCTACCTCTCAGTACTGAGAGACAGATGGAAAGGAGCTTCAGTAGAGTCCTAACTCATCAGGCCAGAGTCAGTGACTTTACATTTGCTTAGACTTTTCTTCATTTTGTCACCATGATGCTAGTCAGCAGATTTATATTCTAGGGGGTTGAGCAACCCAGGAATTCATTACTTTCTCCTTTTTACTCTTTCACAAACACATTTCCCCACGATGTGTAGCTCTGACCTTACAGTAAACTCTATTTCCTAACAGTTGTTTGTTCAAGCATTATATACTTTTATAATTACATTTTTTTGTTCTCTTCTCACCATCATTGCTAAATATACCTCTCTCTCTCTATGTCTCTATTTCTCTCTGTCTCTGTCTCTTTCTCTCTCTCTCCTCGCTGTCTCTCTCTCCTTTCTCTTTCTTTCTCTCTCTCCATCTCTCCCTCTCACTCTCTCTCTCTCTCTCTCTCTCTCTCTCTCTCTCTCTCTCTCTCTCTCTCTCCTCTTCTCTCTCTCTCTCTCTCTTTTCTCTTCTCTCTCTTTTCATTAAAAAGATGACTCAATGTGGGGAGGAGAGAGAGAGATAGAGAGAAATAGAGAGAGAGAGAGAGAGAGAGAGAGAGAGAGAGAGAGAGAGAGAGAGAGAGGGAAGGAAGGAGAGGGAGAGGGAGGGACAAAGAGAGACCCATTTATGGGTCACCTTACAAAGATATTGGGTCCTTAATTCTGCCCCCTGAATTGTCCAAGGAATGTGTCTTATTGCAGATCCTCCAACTGTTCCTGCCAATTTAATGTGCCTCATTTATGAACATTCTGGCAACATGACGTGTACTTGGGATACAGGGACACCTACCTACCTGGACACCAAATATACCGTGCATGTGAAGAGGTGAGTGCTCACCCCCTCATTCATTTAATGAACACTTAACAAACTCCTACCATGAACCATGCAATGAATGCCCTTAAGTTTTGTATTCAGTTTTGGACATGGTGCTTTAGGAAGGAAATTAATAAACCAGTGAGTGTCCAGAGGAAGGCAACCTGGATGGGGAAGAATCTGGAGTTCATGAAAGGATTCTGCTGTGTGAGTTCTCCTGGGCTATCTCAGAACAGGTTACTTGCTGAAACTATGAATGAGATGAAATTTTCTTTGTTATTTCGATCAGTCAAGCAACCAGCATTTATTAGGCGCCTATGGTGTGCCAGGCACTGGCTAAGTCCTGGGGGGTGGAAAATGCTTATATTCTAACAGAGGAGACAACCTGTACGTATGGAGATACACAGAGAAAGGAACTGGACTTGCAATTTCACTAGTATGATGCATATTGTGTATTATTTGTATATTAGTATAGTACAACTAACTGGGTGAAGAAAGTCCCACCAATGTAGATCAGCCCCTCCTTTGCAGCTCTTAGCTTTAGACGGGAGCCCAGGGCAGTGAGAAGTCGATTGACTTGCCCAGGGTCACGCAGCCAAGTGTGTGTCAGAATTAGGACCCGAGGCCGGCTCTCCCTGGTTCTGAGGCTGGCTCTCTCTCCACTTGGCCGATATTTACAAAATGAATTCATGGTCGTTTTTTGAATTCTTCCCCTTGCCGCTTCTCAGGAGCTCTCTCACTGACTTCACATCGTCCCCATCAGTTCAGAGAGCTGGCCCTGCCCACCCGTGACACTGCCTTGTTCTCTTCCTATCAAAATACCCTCCATGCTTCAGGGCTCGTGTGATGAGCGGTCATGGGTCCATTAGACAGGACTTTAAGGCACTTCCCGCGTCATCTCCCTTGATCCCCACCACAACCCTGCGAGGCCTGCGCTACTTTTGTTTCCCATTCATAGGAAGGAAACAAGTATCTACTATGTGGGTACCATATAATAGGAAACAAGTGCCTACTATGAAGTACCTACTATGTGCTAAATACTTCACAAATATTATCTCATTTCATCTCACAATGGCCCTTGGAGGTAGGGCCTATTTTACAGTTGAAGAAACTGAGAGGGGCAGGGCTTACGTGACTTGTTCAACATCACGTAGCTAGTAAATATCTGAAGCTAGATTTGAACTCGGGTCTTCCTGATTCCAGGCTGAGGCTCTATCAACCACCGCACCTACCGGGTCCTATTAGTTCAATGTCTTCCCCATTTTTCCAGTATCTTGGGAACCAGTGGCTCAATGCCCTCAAGACCATGCCCTCGTAGCCTAGATTTCTGATGTACACATCAGCTTTGTTCCTCCCATCTTCCTCTTCTTCAGCACCATTTCCTTTTCTCCCTATAGCTTATCTGGGAGTGTCCTAATATGGTCATTCCATCACCATTGATGGTAAAATGGTTCATCGTAGAAATGCTGACATACCTGTTTCATTTTTCATCTGTTTGTTTTTCTCCTTCCAGTTTCATATTGAAATACACTTAGGATAATCTGACTTAATTGGGCCTCATGCCCTGTTTTCTGCCGGCTTATTTCCCCTTTATGTCAAACAGAGAGAGAGAGAGAGAGAGAGAGACAGAGAGAGAGAGAGAGAGAGAAAACAAAACCTTTAACGTTTAATTCTAGGGGGGCGGGGGGAGTGAGGACAAGTCCTGTTGTCTAGTCACTTGCTGCTCATGTACATGGTACATTATTAGGTGTGGCCGAGGTGCTAATGGAGGGGAAGGTCAGCTTTTTTAAGAAGCAAAACTCTTCAACGGGTGGTTATGGTTAACACAACTGTGCTCAGAGCCTGTTTCAGTTCTGTCTTGTGGTCTCAGCGTATGTGGTCAAAGAAGTACAAGCCACAAACCAATTCAGGACACATCTTTGCTCTAGTTTGTGAAATGGAGGGAACATTCAGAGGTGTCCTACTTTGCTTGCCATGTGCTCTGCCACGTTTCTGTTCTCACATAAGATATCTCATTGAGCAGCAGACAAAGAGTCCAAGTTAAAGCCTATTAGATTAGAAAGCCAACCTTTGGGATTTGAAATGAACACAATTAAAATTAAATTCCATGTGTTAGAATAGAACTATGAAAACAACATTGCTTTCTGTTAATAAAGTCAACCAATCCATGGGCATTCATTATGCATTGGGTTGTTGTATTTCCCAGTGCCTAACACAGTGCATGGCACATAGCGCTTAGTCAATCAATAAGTATTAATTAGCCAGTACCCAATGGACTGACCTGAATTAGGAAAGGCTAGATTTCTGCATGTTGTGGGGTAGAAGGTGAGTGAGGCAGGGAAGGTGAAGAGTAGTGCTATGTAGGGTGGCTCTTTCTCAGCTAGCCAGGTTAAGAAAGCTCAAGTATGGGGAAGGAGAAGTTGTAGGGGGTTGGTGTGACCAGAATTGGGATTTTATAGTCTTAGAACTCAAGACAGCAGAAGGGAAAATTCCTAGGAGGGTGTGGCTAACAGCGCCAAATGCAACAGAGGGGTTCCCTGGCTTTTGCTGAGAGAAGGTTGTTGGTAACCTTTGAATAGTTTCAGCGGAATGGGAAGAAAATCAGCTCTCAAGGGCTTCGGGAAATAGTGGGTGGGGAGAAATGGGGGTGGTGGTGATGAATTCTCATTCAAAAATTGAGCTGTGAAATGTAAGAGATAGATAACTGGAAGGGTAGCAGGGTCAAGTAAAGGGTAAACTTTAGGGAAAACCAATGAGACCTCTTCCCATAATATAACAGACTGATCTTCTCATAAATAAGGGCAGAATTTCAAAAAGAAGATTCAAGTTTTCCTCCTGATTCCAACAACTCCAAGTGTCGACAAATGTCACATCTCCTAACACTTTTAAATTTAATCATTTTTAGAAAGCTGCAAAATTGGCAAACCTATCTCACCCAATTTAATTAATTGGATCTAGTTCTTTGGTCAGGTATCCCTATCTCCAGCCTCTAGTAAGAGGCTGGGTCAACTCATATAGCACAGAGTTTTAAAATAACACTCAAGGAAGATGGGAACAGCAATTGTTTATGTAGACATACATATAATTAGCAATAATCAGACCAGGTTTGAGATGACTGAGGGTGTTTCCAATTTTCTTGAATAGTGTAGTGGGATTCTAAAAATAATTGAACCACTCTCAGTGTGAAATTAATATTAATTTAAAAAACATGCCATACAATGTTTCCAAGAGGAAAAAGGCATCCAGAGAATTACAATCACTGAAAACTGCTGGGACCAAATACAGTTTGGGAAGAGGATGGGGAAATGGAAGTGAGATGCACAGGTTCAGACAGATGGGAGACAAAGAGTCTTGGGGAGGTGGCTGCAGGATGACCAAAGAATGGAGAGATCAGAGGATCGTAGATTTCAAGATGGAAGGGAGCTTTGAGGGCAGCTGGTCCGACTTACTCATTTAGAATGGGGGAAATTGAAACCCAGATAGGTTAAACAATTTGACCAAGGTCATATCGGTGGTCAGCGGAAGAGCCCATATTTGAACCCAGGACCTCTGACTCCAGACTCAGCCCTCTTTCTCTTGTATCGGCCACATGGAAGTTCATTTTCCGAGGAAGAATGTGCACCTCCCACACATGTTGAGACCTTGGAGCTGAGCCCCACTGGCCTCATAATGGTTGTAGATCTGTATGTTCCCAATGAGGACTAGGAGTCAGAAACAGTCAAAAGTCACAATTTAAACCCTGCTTATTGAGCTCATTGTCTTGTTTCAGCTTGCAGACTGGAGAAGAACAGCTCTATCTCACTTCAAGGTATATCAACATTTCGACCAACACTCTACGCAGTGGCAAAATGTACTCCGTTTGGGTCCAAGCAGCAAATGCTCTAGGCAAAGAAGAGTCAGGCCACCTGCAACTTAACCTTGATGACATAGGTAAAGAATTCAAATTTTGATCATGACAGTGCTAAAAACCCAATTCAACAAATATTTATTAAACACCTAGTATGTGCTAACAGTGCCAAATGTAACAGAGGGGTTCCCTGGCTTTTGTTGAGAGAAGGTTGTTGGTAACCTTTGAATGGTTTCAGTGGAATGGGAAGAAAATCAGCTCTCAAGGGCTTCGGGAAATAGTGGGTGGGGAGAAATGGGGGTGGTGGTGATGAGTTCTCATTCAAAAATTGAGCTGTGAAATGTAGGAGACAGATAACTGGAAGGGTAGCAGGGTCAAGTAAAGGGTAAACTTTAGGGAAAACCAATGAGACCTCTTCCCATAATATAACAGACTGATCTTCTCATAAATAAGGGCAGAATTTCAAAAAGAAGATTCAAGTTTTCCTCCTGATTCCAACAACTCCAAGTATCGACAAATGTCACATCTCCTAATACTTTTAATCATTTCTAGAAAGCTGCAAAATTGGCAAACCTATCTCACCCTCTTTTATAGTGTTGTTGTGAAGCTCAAATGTATATCATAGAAGTGCTTTGTAATCTTTAAAGGGAGTGGGGAACCTTAATATGGGGAGGGGAGCCATGAACTTAAAAAAATTTTTGGATAATTACGTTTCAATATAATTGGTTTCCTTTATAATCCCTGCCTTGATGGAGCTTCTGAACCAATCTGTGCAAATATAACCTGAGATAGACTGGCTGAGATGAAGGCTGGTGTTAAATGAAATGTGTGTCTGGAAGAAGGCTCACAAAAAGAGCAGTGAAACTCCTTAGTATTTATCCATATCAATACAGGTACAGCATGGAAGCAGATGCGTAAATTAAAGTTAATTCACCCCAGCTTACTGAGAAACCTTTTAGGATTTGCTTTCATTTCTCTGTTAAAGGTAGAGGGACTTGGGGAGGAAAATAGAGTTAGAGTATCATTATTGAACTGGCATACGGAAATAGAATTGTTCTGCAGTTCTCCTCTCCAGTCACTATATTTCCCCACCCTCCCTTCTAGATGCCTTAATGGTGGTCGTTTGAGCCCGTTTGTGCTGTCATAGGATCATAGAGCTGAAAGTACCCTTAGAGGTCATTGAGTCTAACTTCATTATACAGATGAGGAAACTGAGGCACAAAGAAGTGACTTGACTTGTCCATGGCCAGGCAGACAATAAATAAGAGAGAGAGAGAGAGAGAGAGAGAGAGAGAGAGAGAGAGAGAGGAGAGATCTTCAAACCCAGTTCTTCTGACTCTCCACATCTGTGCTCTTTTCATTGAACCACTTGGCCCAGTGGGTTTATTTTTTCCCATCTTTCTTTTCTTCAGACCGAGAGATTAGAATCTAATGTGTTGGCTCTGCTGTGCTTGATGGTGAAACAAATTTGTTTTTTTTAAAAATTTGCAGATCTTTTCCATTCTTCGTTTGTTTCTTTTGCTCCCTCCAGTTTCATCCTTAAATGTCACTAGGATAACAGCTTAATTGGGTCTTTTTATAAAGTTTCCTTCCACTGTTTGTGTTCTATGAAGCGATGCTGCTCAATCTTCCATCATCTTTCTACATAAGAGTTTACAAATCCATTCATATTTTAAATTGCCATTGCCCTTGGCTGCTGTATCTCTCTATTTGACCAATCAATCATGTTTGCTGAATAAGGCATTTTTTAGGTTCTTTTAGCATCCTTGTTATGGCAATGGATTTGTATTAGTTAAATTTTGTTATGAAGTTGTTGTGATCCATCTCACCGTCCTTTTCCTCCTTCCTCTTTCTATATTTGTGCATGTGTCAGTTATTTGTTTAGGTTAGCTTCAGTTTTTTTAAAATTGCATGTAGTATCTTTTTTCTCATGTCTATTCTTTTCATTCATTTCAATTTTCTAACCAGTTGGTGATCTAGCTATACGCATTTAACTGATCCAGGAATGTCTCCCATACCACTCATCAATTATTTTCTGTCTATTAAAACATAATCAATTTCATTTTTCATGATGTTATTTGGAGCTCCCTACATCCAGCGTCTTGAAGAATGCATTAATATGTAAAAGCATCTAATTTCTGTGTAGCTGTACTTTTGGAGGCTTTCTCCTTCTCCCTGAACTATATTTTCTTTTCTTTTTTTTGTGAATGTACTGGAAAACTTTTTATTGTAGGTGGAGTGGAATAGCTGGACACAGTTTAGATGATTCCAATTTTGTTGGCAACATCTCAAGCATCGTAGTCTGGAGCAAGTCGGACATAGGCTTTCTTCTCTCCATCAGGCCGGATCAGTGTGTTGACCTTGGCCACATCGATATCATACAGCTTCTTTACTACCTGCTTTATCTGATGCTTGTTGGCTTTGACATCTACAATGAAGACTAGGGTGTTGTTGTCCTCAGTCTTCTTCATAGCAGACTCAGTGGTCAAGGGGAACTTAATGATGGCATAGCGATCCAGCTTGTTTCTCCGAGGAGCACTTTTCCGAGGGTATTTGGGCTCCTTCGAAGTCTTAGTGTCTTGGGTCGCCGAAAGGTGGAGGATGTTCAGATCTTCTTCTTTTTGTGGCTGTGGACACCTTTCAACACTGCCTTCTTGATCTTCAAGGCCTTGGACTTGGTCTCTGTCTTGGGGGGACAACGGCTTCCTTCTTCGCCTTCAGCGTCATCTTGGGGGAAAGGCTTTTCTTTTCTTTTTAAACTATATTTTACTTTTTTTTTTTGGAGGGGGGAAGGCAGGGCAATTGGGATTAAGTCACTTGCCCAAGGTCACACAGCTAGTAAGTGTGTCAAGTGTCTGAGGCTGGATTTGAACTCAGGTCCTCCTGACTCCAGGGCTGGTGCTCTACTTACTGCACCACCTAGCTGCCCCTAAACTCTATTTTCTAACCTATTTTTTGCTTGTCTTCACCTATACCCACATTTACATTGAAGTCACTGGATATATGTTGATTTTTTGGAGGTTCTTATGGAGTTCTTCCAAGTCTTTCTCTATCTCTTCACCCTCCTAAATAGATGTTGGCATATGAACTGGGATTACTTTCATGGTGGCCTTTTGGCAAATATTTATCATGGGTACTGAAATGTGAGATGACCAAATATCTCATGAAATTGTATTGCTTGTTTCTATTGGACACATCATAAAATCCACTTCAACAACTCCTTAATTTGTCTCCATAAAGAGATGCTAGAAACTATACATCCGATTAACTGGGACACTTCCTTCTGTGCTCTGGCTTCGTTTAGAACAAGAGTTTCAAAGTTAGTTCGTTGTATTAAAGCCAGAGCTTAAAAGCTATAGAATTCTAGGACTATCAAAAATGATATATGATACATGGACAGAAGGTAGATGTCTATATGTAAAGCGCTTCGCAAACCTTAAGTCCTATAGCAGGGCTGGCTATCATCATCATTATTTTCATTATCACTATCACCGTCAGGAGTTTAAGATGAGCAAAGCGCTTACAAGCATCATCTCATGAGATCCTCACCCCAGCCTTGTAGGGAGGGACAATGGGCATTATTATTCAAGCCTTCATCCTCTGACACTCCCTCTCTCACTTTCCACTTATGAAATCATAATTGAAATCAGTTACAGTGTTAATTCTGGAAAAGGTACATCACTCTATTCCCCTATCGCTCCAGCCATCATCCCTATGACTTCCCAAGCCCAGATAACCCTTCCCAGCCACCTCTTCCTCGTATGTGTTTTCCAGAACGTCGGCTTCTTGAAGAGAGAGACTGAATATTTGCCTCTCTTGGTATCCTCAGCGCATAGCACATAGTAAATACCTATGAAATGTTTCTGTTTGTTTGCTTATTTGTTTTTCCCATTTATTCATATGCCCTCCTTTTCTGGCTCAGCCTAACCCATGCCTATTATTGTTTTATTTTCCAGTGATTCCTGCCCTCCCAGTCATTACAAGAGCTGAGGATTTAAATACATCAGTGCCCACAACTATTATCCACTGGAAAATCCAAACATCGATGGATGGAGTTTTCTGTGAGATGAGATACAAGGCAGCCACAAGATCATCTTGGAATGTGAGTCAAATTTTGGTTTTCTTTTAGTGTGTGGTCAATTTAAAGAAAGCAGACTGGCTGAAAGTATTCCTGGCAGTATTTCAGTCTGGGGTACTTAACCCCACACCCTCTTGAGGGATGCGTCTTTGTATAGATTTCAGGGGTCTGTGAACAGGCATGAAAAAATGATGCATTTATTTCAGTCTGACTGGTCTTATACATTTTATTATAAGCTTTTAAAAATCTTATTCAAGGAGAGGCCCATAGGCTTTACTTAGCTGCCAAAGGGGCCCAAAGGAGAAGACCCCCTGGCGTAAGTGGTGAATTATGTTATGTGAATTTCTATCAGATGGGCACAAAAAGAATCCAGCAACATTCTCTTGCCACAATGATCAGCGATGAAGCTTTCAATTCAGGGCCAGCATGGTACAGAATCAGTAACTCCTCAGGACCAATGAGCCCTTTGTTGAGTCACAGTTATGAGCTGGAGGGGACCTTGAAGATCATTTAGTCCAACCCGCCTCGATTTATTGATGAAATCATAAGATGGCAGGCTCATAACTTTCGAGCTGGAAAAGGCCATTTTGGTCCCTTATCAAATAAGGAGACTAAGGCTTTTAAGTGACTTGTCCAACGGTCACATGGTTGGTGACAAAATCAGGAGTTGAATTCAGGTCCTCTAATTAAAGCTCCCTCCATTGTGCTACATGGCTTCTAAGTGTCCCTGTGTAAGGAGGGGCCCAAGATGGTGGACCTGTGGTCATAATAATGATAATAACAATAATAAACTTTTATATGATGCTTTCTTAACTTTTCTTTGGTCATGCTCCACCACCCCCCCATCCCATCCCACCCTTTGGCACCCCGGTGAATCCTATGGACTTCTCCCCAGGATAATGCTTTTAAACATATCATATAAAATACATGGGATTATAAAGGAAACCAATTATATTGAAATGTAATTATCCAAAATTTTTTTTAAGTTCATGGCTCCCCTCCCCATATTAAGGTTCCCCACTCCCTTTAAAGATTACAAAGCACTTCTATGATATACATTTGAGCTTCACAACAACACTATAAAAGATGTAATAAAGATTTTATTATCACTAGTTTATGGATGAGGAAAAGGAGGCCAAAGGCTTTCGTGACAAGTTGATCACGCAGCAAAAAAGAGTAAAGGGTAGGAGATGTATCTGGCTCCTCCTAACTCCAAGCCCCAGGCCCAATCCCTTCTGATGCCCAGTGATGAGGCTGAAGCACATGTATGAGGTATTTAAATACTGTCCCGTGGCCAGAAAAACTGAAATGAAGTTCTGAAACGGTCTCAGTTTCTGGCGTTCTCTCTATTCAAACCACTGACCTCAGAATATAAAGTTCGGTTCGGTTTATGTCTGGGCACCTCATTCTCAATGAGGTTTTATCAGCAGGTGCACAGGAGGGGGTAAATCTGAAGGCCTGTGCCCTGATCCAGCCTCTGGAAGGGTCTGTGTGGCCTGGAGGGAATCACTCTCAATTCTTGGGTTTTTTTTACCACTCTCTAAATTCAGAGCCTTGAGGCAAAGCACTGACCATAATACCTTATTAAAGCTCTGACTTCAAAAGAAATGCAGATTTTTTTTTTTTTACTTTCGTTGACTGTAGACTCCTATTCCTCCAAAAATGACTGCGGAACATTTCAAATGTTCTAGTAACAAAAAGTTACACATTTCCAAATGTGTATAATAAATGTAGTTACCATCAAATAAATACAGCGAAGTGACTAGGGTTCTTGGCTTGCAATCTGGAAGTCTTGGATTGGAGTCCCACACATACCAGCTGTGGGACCCAGGGTAAATCATTGACCTCTAAGGATCTAGGTTGTAGAGAAGATGCTAATCTGCATGGGGACCAATGAAATCACAGGTGTGACTAAAATAAAGACAGTAAAAACCACACTGAGCAAAAGTGGCATTTCACCTTTCTTTAGGGGTTGAAGAGTACTTTGGCTCCTCAGGACCATCACTCTGGAAATGCGGTATCACCATATGCACCATAACTAAACAATGCATAGAAGATTGGGCTAAAGCTAGACTAAACTTATGATGTGCCCTAGCTAGGGGGCACCATAGTGCATAGAGTGCTGGGACAGAGTCAAGAAGACTCGCCTCCCTGAGTCAAAATCTGGGAGGGACCTTAGGTCACCCTTAGCTGCACTGACACTCTAGTACGGACACGTCATGAATGTCCCTGGAGAAACCTTGCCCACGTGTTCCCTATTGTTAGCACCCTTGAAATTATCCTTCATTTTATAGCTTTTGTGTGCACAGTTATTTGCACCTTGTTAGCCCCATTTGAATACGAGTTCTTTGAGGGAAGGGAATATGTTTTCACCTCCATATCTGTATGTGCACTTGGCACAGAGCCTGGCACATAATAGGTCCTTAATTAATGCTCCTTCTGAATTCATCCCATCTTTCCCAGAGGAGTGCACACGTGTGGCTTCCCGCACACGGACCAGGCTCAGGACAAACTGCCCCGATTACTTTTCCTCATGCATGGCAGGCTATCTCCGCCTCTATCTTTTTCCAGACTCTTTCCCATACTTGGAATTCTCTCTCCATTATCTCTTCATCTTGGAATTCCAAACTCCCTGCAAGGCTGGGCTGGAGTCCTGCCTCCTATAGTGAAAGCTCTTCTTTCCCTCTGAGTCCCCTGGACTCATTTTCTATATATTATCCGCGTACCTTTTTTTCCCCTCCACAAGAGGATAAGCTCCCTGAGGGCAAAAGATATTCCGATTTTTTGTATCCCTAATGCCCAACACACAGTAAGCACATAACAAATGCTTACAGAATTGAATTGAATCTCCTTATTTTTATAAGTGAACAACCTGAAGCCCATTGAGGTAAAGTATATTGCCCAAAGTCACATATTTCTAGTAAAAGATGGGATTTGAAGCCAAGTGTTCTGACTCCAAAGCCAATGGCCACTCCTCTCCATGACCTTTGTCTCCAGCCTAGGCTTCAACTGGACATTTGCTTTCTGGTGGTCTAAGATCTGAGGGGATCCAGTCTGGTACCGTTAGTGATATTACACTTCCTTGTTTCCTTTTGAGTTTCTGAACAGAGCTGTATAAAGCAGGATCTGGTGTCTAGAGGTGGCCAGCAGATCGTATGGGGCTGAGTGGGCTAGTTGACACATAGTCAGTCACAACAACTGGGCACCTACTATGTGCCAGGTACTGTTCTATGTGCTGGGGACCCCAAATATACAAACAAAATAATCCCTGACATCTAAATTCTTGTTAATTGATTCTACGAGAGGGAAACATGACAGGCAAAAATATATTAGACCTAAATACAAAGTAATTTCAGTGATGGGGGAATGGAGAGAACCAGAGAGCAGCAAAACTAGACACTTGCCTTAGGAGAGGTGGGAAGAATTACACTTTAGGAAATGAGTCAAGTCATCAAGTCAACAAGAATTTATGAAGCACTATGCTAAGTGCTAGGGATACAAAGAGAGGTAAAAACCAATCCCTGCCCTCAAGGAGCTCCCAGTCAAACGAGAGACAACATGCAATCACCTATGTACAAATGAGATTTCTGTAGGATAAATGGGAGATCTTCTCAGAGGGAAGACTAAGAACCATAATTTATGTGCTTCCCAGAGTTGCTGGTTGTGTGATCATGGAAGAATCTTAGTATGTTTCCTTTTCTGTAAAATGGGATAGAAATAACTATAATACCTACCTCTCAGGTGGTTGTGAGGGGCAAATGAGAAAAATGCATAAAGGGCTTTGTAAGGCTTAAAGTTATAAAAATGTTAGCTATTTTATTTTATTTATTTATTTATTTAATTTAAATTTATTTATTTAACATATTTAGTTTAACATTTGTTTTTTTTAAATTTTGAGTTCCAAATTCTCTCCCTCCCTGCCCCCAGCTGTTGAGAAGACAAGCAATATGATAGCAATTATACATGTGGAGTCATGCAGAACATTTCCATTTGATATGTTTTCTAAGAATAAAATAACTGGTTCAGAAACAATCAGTCCTTACTGCGGGGGAGGGGAAGAGCTTATGAGCTCCCCCCAGCCCTACTTTGTTAAAGCATGGCTGAACTTCTCTTGAACTTGTACCCAAACTTGTCGATAGCACCTCGGATTTCTGATAAATCACTAGGGCTAATTTGATTGCATTTCCTGTGTGAGCCTGGCATTTCTTATCTCTGTATTGGTCCAGGCAGCTTGGTTACTTTCTCTATAACAGTCAAACACGCTGCCTGGAGAAGCGCCTTGGAAGGTTTCAATTGCTTTCTCTGGCATCTCCAGGTGTGTTTTTCCTATTTCTCCTTGGATCTTTGGTACTGACTTTTTTTCCCTTCACCCCCAGGGTTCAATCTATTTGCCTTTCATAAGGGTAGGGACAGGACTTGTGATTTCAATGGCATCAGGAATTTCCTGGATGAAGAAACTCCCTTGCAGCTTAGTACCTTCTTGCAAACTTATTTAGACCATTTCTGGGTCCCTGAAAAGTCAGATGATATGGCCAGGGTGACACTGACCATATGGGTCAGAGGTAGGACTCCTGACTCTGGGGCCAGATCTCTATCCTCCATACATGCCACACTCCCTCTCAGGATTTTCATTGTATCTGGACACTATGCAGTGAGAACAAAATTAAGAATTCAGCCTAAAAATGAGCAATTTAAAATTCCACAAGAGGTCTCTTTCACCTGTAACTCATTCATAGTAGGTGGAAGGAGCCATTTTCATTGGCAGTCAGAGCTGGTGGCACAGGGAGTAGCTGGGAGCAGACATCAGATGTGTAATGTTCAAAGCAGGAGGCAGTTGAATATGTATGGAGAGTCAGCAAGAGCAGAGAGACTTGGGTTCAAATTCTGACTCTGACACTTCCCATTTCTCACCTTTGCACCAGCCTATCTTTCCAGCTAGGTGGCGTCATAGTGCACAGAGTGCTGGGCCTAGAGTCAGGAAGACTCATCTTTCTGATTCAAATACGGCCTCAGACATTTCGTAGAAGTGTGACACTGGGCAAGTCACTTAACCCTGTTTAACCCAGTTTCTCATCTGTCAAATGAGCTGGAGAAGGAAATGGCAAACCACTCCAGTATCTCCACCAAGACCCCAAATGGGGTCACAAAGTGTCAGACAGAACTGATAAACAACTGAATAACACCTCTCCAGACTTTTTTTTTTTACATGATTCCCCTCTACACATTCTAGAGCAAGTATTCTTAACATTGTTGTGTGTCCTGGCCTTCTCAGAATCATGTTCTTAAATGCGTAAAATAAAATACCTAACATTGCAAAGAAAACCAGTTATATTGAAGGACAGTTCTCAAAATATATTTTCTAAAAAGTTCACAGACACCAGGTTAAGAACCCCTGCTCTAAATTCTGTGCAAACTGGACCACTTGCAGCTCCTCAAATCCAGAACTTGCCCTGCTCCCCATCCCTGAATTTGGTGATCCATCTCCTGCCTGTGCTTTTGCAGAGGCTGTGCCCAATGCCTGGAATGCCCTCCTTCCTCCAGCAGCATTCAAGGACTAATGTGGGTGCCGTGCCCTACAGGAAACCCTTCTGGAGCCCCCAAGTTGAAAGTGTCCTCTCTCTACTCAAATGGCTTTGTACTTACTCCTCTGCATAGCTGTTTATGTCTCTGCCTGCCCTCCCCCAATTCTGAACTAGACTGTATGGTCCTTGAAAACAGGGACTGTGATGTTGTATCCTGTGATATAAGGCACAGTGCCTTGCATCTAGAAAGGGCTTCAAAAACACTTTTTTCATTAAATTGAACTGAACTCTGTCTCCCTGGCCAAGTCACTTAATTTTGCCTGCCTTGATTTCTTCATCTGTAAAATGGCGTTAATAGCAGCACCTCTCTCCTGGGTTTTTGGACAGATCAAATGGAATAATATTTGTAAAATGCTTTGTGGACCTCAAAAAGCTATTTAAGAGCAGCTGCTTGGGGGCCTAGTTCACGGAATGCTGGACTTGGGGTCAAGAAGACATGAATTCAAATCCTACCTCAGATGTTTACTAGCTAAGGGGCTCTGGGCAAGGCATTTAACCTCAGAAACTCATCTGTAAAATGGGGTGATAATAGCACCTACGCTACAGGGTTGTGAGGATTAAATGGGATAGTACTGGTAAAGTGCTTCGCAACCCTCAAGGAGCCACATAAATGCTTATTATTGTTGTTTTTGTTATTAGACCTGAACTTGGAGGAAGACCTGAGTTCAAATGTTGCCACTAGTCCCAGTGTCTTTGAGTAATTCAATTAACCTTTAATGCTCAGTTTCCTTACCTGTAAAATGGGCATCATAGTGGTACCTGTCTCCCAGGGTGGTTGTGAGGACCACATGAGATACCGTATGAAGAGTTCTTTGCAAACCTTAAATCCCTTTCTATAAGCTAGCAACTATATCATCAGCGTCATTTACCAGCTAGTATCATTATTGGGAAGCTCAGAGTATAAAACGTCTTGTTTTTTCAACCCTTGAAGCCTGGAGCATCATTATGTGTAGCGCACTCTGTCCTTCACTGTGCCTGGAGGTTTTTATTAACTTGTTTCCTTGTGCCGCTGGGATGTTCTCCTTCCATGGCTTCCTCCAGGACTTTCTTCGGGAGACCTTTCCTGGAGCCTTCCCTCTGAGGTTACTTTGTAACCAGTCTATGTATCTTTATGTAGCTATTTCTGAGGCAGTTGTCTCCTTCATTAGAATAGAAACTCCTTGAAGACAGGGACGGTTTCACTTTTGTCTCTGTGTGCCCAGCACTACTCCTAGCCCACAGACAGCGCTTAATAAATGCTTGTTAGTTGATGCTCGGTATGACTTTAGGACTAGCCGTACTTAAACAAGAATCCAATCTATCACCTACCCAGCAAAGGGTCAACAATCTGAGCTGAAAGACCTGCCAATGAGCGAAACCCCCTCTTCTCCCGGGGACTCACTCTGCCTCTGGACGGCTATTCTCTGGGAAGCTTTTCCTAAGCCGGAATCTGCCTCTGTTTCTCAATTTCAGGTCAAAGAGCTGGAAAGCACTTCGACGTCAGCTCAACACATAGAATACAATCTGAAGCCTGGCACCAAGTACGCGTTTCAAGCCCGATGTCGACAGACCGGGAGGAAGTTCGGGCCGGAGTGGAGCGCACCCTTTTTCCACACAACCCCAGAAGCAGGTGAACCCTTCAGGAGATTTAATTCAGCTCCTTCTCCTTTACGTCTGCCCTTGTGTTCCCTAGGTAGGACCACTCACAGGGTTGTTTTCCCCTCCTCACCTTCTGGTTGGTAGTCATTGACAAAGATTCCCAACATGGCGCGGGAGATCGAGCCTTGGGCTTGGAGTCAAGTTAGTCCAGGTCTTGGAATCTTGCCTAAGATATTTGACTCTAGACAAATCTTGGCCTCAGTTTTCTCATCTACAAAATGGAGATAAATTTTACAGACTTGTGGTGAGGACCAAATTAGATTACCTAGATTTTATAAACTGACTATATAACTGTGGCACAGATCTGGAGGTAGCCGTGCCCTTAAAGACCATCTAGTCTAGCTTCTTTATTTTACAGATGAGGAAACTGAGGCCAGGGAAATTAAGTGGCTTGCCCAAGGTTCCATAGGTGATTCAGGTTTTGAACCCACATTCTCTGACCCTATTGCACTATACATTTTCCCAGTATAAGGATTCCTTTTGAAAATAAAAAAAATCCAGCTCTCTCACATCGCAGTAGTTATACGATTAATGAAATAGTAGAATCATAGCTTTAGAGCCAGGAGGGGCTTAGGAAAGGTCGACTAGTTTAACTCCCTCATTTAGTAGGAGAGAAAAGGAAGGTAGAGGGAGGTTAAGTAATGTTCCCCAGGTCACAGAGATAGTAAGTGAAAGAAATGGAATTTGAACCCACATCCCTTGACTCCCAAGACCAGCTCTCTTGTTGAGCAAGACAATACACGATGACCCAAAACTCCTATGAACTCAGTAATGCTTTAAGTGAATTTGTGTTTTACCGATCACAACAGCATTGCATAGGTTTGAAAAGAACCAACAACCCTATGTACAGGACTTCTTATCTATTCCATCCATAACAGATATGTTTAGTTATTTATTACATTGAGTCATTCTGCCCAATTTTTGGAGCAAAAAAAGATCAATATGAACTTCTTAGTTCACTTGTGTATTCCTGGATCCTTTGGAATAATTCTGAGCGGGGGGACTGCCCTAGCAAACGATTTAACTGGATAGATGTAATTATACAGTATTATGACAGTCATCCTCTATGGGCCTCAGTTTCCTTTTTTGTAAAATGAAGGAGGTGTATAAAATGACCTCTAAAGTCTCTTCTCAGCTCTAACGTTCTTTAATTCTGGTCTAAAAGTAAACTCGGGCTTTTGAAGGAAGACAAAGATGAGTTGAAATGTCTCGAGCGACCTCTGCTGCCCACTCTTAGAAAGGCAATCTTAAAAACAAAAAATGGCTGGCTGGTTTTTTTCTAATGTTAAATCATCTCACCCACTCACTCACGCATCTTTTTTCATAGAACCACCAATCACAATCTGGTCCAGTCACATTCTGGTCCAGTCACACTGGCCTGCTAGCCGGGCACCGTCCATGACGTGGCATTTCCCACCTCCCTGCCTTTGGACGAGCATCCCCACTCCATGCTTGGAGTGTGTTCCCATGTCATCTCTGTCTCCCAGAGCCCCTTGACTCCACCAAAGCACAGCCCAAGTAGCCCCTCCTACTTGAGACCTTTCCTATTCCCTCTCAGTTGTTAACATTATCTCCCCTTGGAAATTATTTTAAATTTTGTATTTTCTTACCTCTGTTTATGTTGTATCACCCAGTGAAATGTTGGGCAGACTGTTGTTTATATCTTTGTGTCTGTACCAACCAGCACAGTGATTTGCATACGTTAGATGCTTAATGAATATTTGTTGAATTCAATTATCTTTTACTTAGACACTCAGTGTTTCTTGGCCCATTCTAGTCTTAAGGTCCCAAACCCTAAGAATGGAAGTGTTAACTTGCAATGGTTATTGTTTAGGCCAGTGATAACCACACCTTTTTTGACTTAATTTTTTAAAAGATTCTGCATGAGCCTCCAATATATATATATACATTTATCTACAAATGATATGGGTACAATTTTCCTTACACAGTTCCTTATGTATATTATAAAATGTACACAAAATATACATTTAAAAGGGGTATATAAAGACAAAAACAATACTTTAAATTTCTTATTGATTAATGGCACAAAGTAATTGAAAAATTACATTTTGAAAAATCTCATATACATCCTAGGTGATAGGCTGGATGTGGGAAGATTCAAATAAATAATAAAATAACATAATATAAAATTATATTATGTGTAATAGGTTAATAAATAAACAATGATTGTCCATTAATCTGATCAGTGTGCAGAGCACCTGACTCATAGGGACATGTGTATTGGTTTTGGCTTGACTTGATCAGTCTAGCTAGCCATGCAGGAGAATCTCTCTCTTTTAAAAAAAACCTTTTAGTTTCTTTTAATATTAAAGAATACCCAACATAATATTCAAGTCATAGGTCGAAAGTTAGTGACTATCACAGCCTTTCAGGGTTTCTCTGTGTGTGAATATCCCCATAATGCACTGCAGAAACAGCAAGTGACATCTCAGCCAAATGTTTTCAGTATAAATCAACCCATGCCTCAATCATTACATGGTTCAGATTCATTGGACCTTTCCAATGTTTGGCTATTTTAGCTATATTTCTGTATGATCCCAGCATCATATGTTTAGAGCTGGGAGGCACCTTTGAGGTCAGCTGGCCCAGCCCTGCATTTTACAGACAAGAAAATGAAGAGGCTTCCTCGAGGTCGGTCCCTCTGGGAAGATGGAGCAGAGCCAGCCTGGCATTCAAATCCAGCGGCGCTGACTCCAAACCAAGCACCCTCTCCAAGCGGCAGGCTCACTCCTGAGTGTGAGGAGCAGTGAGCAGAGCAGTTTGGTTGGACCTCGGAGTGAAGGGAGGGAAATAAGATGACAAATAAGGGAATTTATACTAGTCCTTGAGGAAAGAGGGAGGGCAGGGCCAAAGAAGAAGGCGATGTTCCTGAAGGCATGGGAGAACAGGTACCATTGGGGAGCAGTATCAGTGGGTACCACTCCCTCTACTGTCCCCGGTTCTATAGGCAAGCTGGTGACTCAGCCATACAACACAGTGTACATGCCCTCCCATCCAAGCCCCAAAGCCGCTTGGGGCTCAAACTTCTCAGTTTTAGACAAAGAACTAATGCAGTTTACTAAAGGCTAACTCATAAAGAAAGTCTGTACTGGCATAATTGAATTAGCTGATCTCTCATTTAGAAACATTTTTTCTTTTGTTGTTTATTTTTTTAAAAAGTAACATTCAGTTCTAATACTTCCCCCACTCACCCAGAAAGCCTTCCCTTTTAATAAGGATTTTAAATGAACACACACACACACACACACACACACACACACACAGAGTTCAGTAAATCCAATCAACACACTTGACAGTGGAGGCAACATTTTGCACACCTAGGCCCCCACCTCTTCAGTAAAGGGAGAGAAACACATTTTCTCATCTGTGCTCTGGGGCCAAGCTTAGTTCTTATACCTGGGTAGGGTTCAATTTCATTTTTCATTTAGGAATTTTTAGACACATCCATATCTGGCACTTGGTAATATTGTGAGACTGTCTTCACAAGAGCCTTCTTTCTAAATCCCTTTATGTCCCCCAGGAAAACTCTAACATGGTACTTCCCCAATCAGGCAATTTGTCCTTTTCCAACAGTCATGCACCCAGCTCTTTGGTGGTCCAGTGGGGCCCATGGACCCCTTGTCAGAATGATGTGTTTAAATATATAAATAAAATAGAGGACCACAAAGGAAGCCAATTGTACTGAAATTACTATCAAAAATACCTTTTAAAAAATGTTTATGGCCCCCAGTTTAAGAATCTCCTCCATTACCAAATGCTACTCTTAAAAACGTACAACTTCATTCATACTAAGGTGTGAATGACTAACTTCAAACCTCAAGAAACCTTTATATAAGCCTCACCTACATGTGAGTCACCATGCTGTGCATGCAAAGAAAAATTTGAAACAGTCCTTGACTCAGAGAACTGGCATTTGTCCCACTGAGAAATGATAAAACACACCCATGGGACAGGAGAAAAGGCAGAGAGTCTGGAGAGCTTACTCCTGTGTCATCTTGGGCAAATCACTCCCCATTCTTGGGGCTTCTTCTGCTCTTTATCTGAAAATATGCGTGGGACTGGAGGAGAGAGATGATCTTTGAGGTCCTATCTGGCTCTAAATTTTCAAGGAGAAAGTAACCTCTTAGTGGGTAGGGGACGCATAAACCGAGGGGGTGGCTCCCTCTGGAGCTGGGCTTTGAAAGAAGATAAAGATTCTGGAAGGCAGCAATAAAGAAGGAGTCCATTCCAGGCAGGGGAATCTGTCCAGAGATGAATCGTGGAGCGTGGGAAACACTTGAAGCCTAGCTTGGCTAGAACGTTGAGTTCCAGGAAAGTAAGAGTGGATGTCTACAGAGCCCTTTAAGATTTGCTGTGAGTTTCACATAGGGTGTTCCACTGGACACTGCCGCCCAACCAGCCTCTTGGGTTGGAAGGAAAAGTGTTATAAGCCACATTTTATAGATGAGGAAACTGAGATTCCCAAAGGTAATGTGACTCACCCAGGACAATGCAGCCAGTGAGAATCAGAGGTGGGATTCAAGCTTAGATTTTTTTTTTTTGTTCCAAATCTAGTATGCTCTATCCACTAAGCCACACTGCCTCAGTTAGGAAGAAAAGTGATATGAAAAGTCAGAAAGGTGGGTTGGAGTTACATGGTGGGCGGCTTTAAATGCCAGCCTGAGAAATTTGTGTTTGGGGAGCCACTGAAGATTTTTGAATGGGGGAGTGCCGTCTCCAGAGCTCCATGCGTTAAGGCATAATGCCTCCCTTTAAGGCGACTGAATCTGTGGATAGATTTCAGGGGGTCTGTCAACCTGGATGAGGAAGAAAAACTACATAGTGGTTTTCATTAACCTGTAAATGAAATTTTTAAAAATTAATTTATTCATTTTTAGTTTACAACATTCAGTTCCACGAGCTTTTGAGTTCCAAATTTTCTCCCCCTCCTTCCTCTCTTTCTTGCTCCCCACTCCCCAAGGCAGCATGCAATCTGATATGATACATTCACAGTAAACATATTTTCACATTAGTCATGTTGCAAAGAAGAATTATAACCAATGGAATGAACCACAAGAAAGAAGAAACAAAACAGAAAAGAGAGAGCGAATAGTTTGATTCAATCTGCATTCAGACTGCATAATTCTTTCTCTGGATGTGGATAGCATTTTCCATCATGAGTCTTTTGGAGTTGTCTTAGAACCTTGCTGAGCTGAGAAGAGCCAAGTCTATCCAAGTTACTCATCACACAGTGTGGCTGTAACTGTGTACAATGTTCTGGTTCTGCTCCCCTCACTCAGCATCAGTTCATATGAGTCTTTCCAGGTTTTTCTGAAGTCTGCCTGCTCA
Organism: Trichosurus vulpecula; assembly: GCF_011100635.1. Lineage (NCBI taxonomy): Eukaryota > Metazoa > Chordata > Mammalia > Diprotodontia > Phalangeridae > Trichosurus > Trichosurus vulpecula. The sequence goes on along the minus strand of NC_050576.1, from coordinate 12,279,735 downwards.
TCATTTCTTATAGCACAATAGTATTCCATTACATTCATACACCACACTTTGTTCAGTCATTCCTCAATTGATGGGCATCCCCTCAATTTCCAATTCTTTGCCACCACAAAAAGAGCTGCTATAAATATTTTTGTTCATGTGGGTCCCTTTCCCACTTGTATGATCTCTTTGGGATACAGCCCTAGAAGTGGCATTGCTGGGTCAAAGGGCATGCACATTTTTATAGCCCTTTGGGCATAGTTCCAAATCCACAACTGAAATTTAGCATTCAGGGGCAGCCAGGCGGCACAGTGAGTGGAGCACTGACCTGAATCAGGAGGACCTGAGTTCAAATGTGACCTCAGACACTTGACACACTTACTAGCTGTGTGACCTTGGACAAGTCACTTAACCTCAATTGCCCTGCCTTCCCCCCTCCAAAAAAAAAAAGAAATTTAGCATACTCTTCAGTTATGAATGTAGGCAACAAGACAATCCTGAGATGGAGGTCTGTAGGCCTCACCAGACTAGCAAAGGAGTCCATGACACAGTAAAGGCGCAGAAGCCCTACTTTGAGGGGTATGTGCATTTTAATAGGAGACTAAGTCTGAAACAAAAGAAATGAACCTCTAATTGTATACTTTTAGGCATTGCTGGACTTAGGGGATATTTGGGCATCAGCCGTAATACCAAAAATTCATAATCAAGTTACCTCCCTCTCCCATTTTATTTTTTTCTTTTCTCAAATGTTGCTATTTATTTTCTTTCAGTTCTGATATCATTTCCCCCTTGAAACCACATACCATTTCTCTCCCCCACCACGCAATCCTTGCTTATAACAAATAAGTGCAGCCAAGCAAGAACAAGTCCACACACTGACCCTATCTGAATGTGCATGCCACATTCTGTCCCCATAGTGCACCCTCTGTCCACCAAGAGGCAGGAAGCCATCATCACTGCATCTGCAGCGGTACTGACAGCTCACTGCACTGGGCAGGGTTTCAGACTCTTTCTTTCAGTGTGGTTTTCCTTTACCTTATTTTGGTCTTTACATAAATTGTTTGTTCTTCCAGTTTTGCTTACTTCACTCTACATATCCATTCATACAAGCAATTCTTGAATATCTTTGTATCCTTCATATCAGTTATTTCTAATAATTCAATATATTTTAGTACATTTATATCCCAAAATTTGTATGTCCCCAATAAATGGGAGCCCACTTTCCTTCCATTTCTTTGCTACTAATAAAAATGCAACTCTAAGTAGTTTTGCGTAGGAAGAGAAGAGTACAGACATTTATTAAACACCTACTAGAGCAAATGTGACCCTGGGCAAGTCATTTAATCCTCAGTTAACCCTCAGCCTCGGTTCCTTATCTGTAAAATGAGCTGGAGAAGGAAATAGCAAAGCGCCCCATTGTCTTCACCAAGAAAACCCCAAATGGGGTCACAAAGAGTCAGACATGACCGAAGCAGCTGAACCACAATGTTCCTGGTGCTGTGCTAAGCGCTTAATATATATGATCTCATTTGACCCTCACAACACCTCTAAGAGATAGGCTTTATATTATTATCCCCATTACAGATGGGGAAACTAAGGCAGATATTAAGTAATTTGCTGGGATGTCTGAAGCTGGATTTGAACTCAGGTCTTCCTGACTTGAAGGTCCAGCATTCTATCCACTGGGCCATCTTGTTGCTGCATATATGGGACCCCTCGTGACTTTCACTTCCTTGCAATATAGACCTCATTGTAGTATCATTGGGTCAAAGGCCATGTACAATTTGTAACTTTTTTAGTATAATTCTAAGTTGTTTCCAGTACGGGAAGACCATTCAGTGGTTTGTCTTTCCCCAGCCCCTCCTGCACTGATGATTCTCATAGTTTTTCGTCTTTGCCAATCTGATGGATGAGGTGCGAAACCTCAGAGTTGTGTGCATTTGAATTTCTCTCATTATTAATGATTTGGACATTTTTCCATATGGTTGTTGACAACTTGTGGGTTTTCATTTGAAAGCTATTGACCAGAGTTCCTGAAGTCTTTCAAGATTGTTTGCCTTGAGAATGCTATTGTCTTTCTCCTGGTTCTGCCCATTTCATTCTTCATCAGTTTACAAAAGTCCTCAAAATCGTTTGTCTTTATCATATCGATGTTCTATATTGTTCCCCTGGTTTTGTTCCATATCTGCTGTCTATCCTACTTCACTCCATATCAGTTCATAGAAGGCTCTTCATGTCTCTGTGAATTCACCTATCCCCTCATTTCTTACAGCCCAGTAGGATTCTGTCACATTTACATATCACAACTTCTTCAGCTATTCCTCAGTTGATGGGTGTCTCTTTATTTTCCGGGGTTTTCACCCCCACAAAAAAAGCTGCTATAAATATTTTCATACAACTAAGACTTTTTCCTCTTAAAAAAAACTCTTTTGGTTATAGGCTTAGCAGTGGTATAACTGGGTCAAAGGCCCTTGTTGCCTAATAACTTTTTGTGTATAATTCCATTTGGCTTTTCAGAATAGTTGTGCTCATTTATATATCCACCAATCGTATATTAATGTGCCTTTTTCCTCATAGTGCCTCCAAAATTTGTCATTTTCCTTTTTCATCATCTTTGAAACTCTCATATATATTTTTGTATACAGCGATTTTGTTTTGCTTGACTACGCATATTTATTGTGATAAATTTGTTTTTCTTTTCTTTTTTCCAGCGGGATGAGGGGTAGAGGGGAGGTAAAATAGATTGTCATTAACTTTTTAAAAAGAGAGATGGGGCGGGGGTGCTAGAGATGTAGAATGTTGCAGATAAGGTCACCATATTATTAGTTTCATGTAATTGTTTTATTTTATTACAGGATAGCTCTCATCAACATCTATAAGTGTTTATAATGTAAAAACAAAACATATCAATACAAATTTTCAAAAGGAAAAAGAGAAAACTCATCATTCATGTTTTTTTTTTGTATGGTGTGTGTATTTTCTTTTAATGTTGGTTTTTTTTTTGCTTTTCTTCTTCTAGATTGTCCTTCACTTCTATGTATTTGTATTCCCAATCTGTTATTCTTTCTTTAGTTTCTTTGATAAAACATGCCATCACAGATTCCAATTTTTCTCTCTTCTGCCCATGATTTCTGCTATGCAAGCCATACATTCTACTGTCATAATTCTCATTTCTCTTTTGAATTGCTCAGGAACAGTGTGTCATAATTTCATGTTCCCTTCAAATTCCATAGGGTCCCCTGTCTCATCAAGTGTTCCTTTGTTTTGCAATATTTATTCATAAATACCTTAATTTGTTTACTAGATATGGAGGCCAGATATCCTTCTGTTGTAAAGTTTAACCTGCTGGTTTATCTTCTTATATTCAAGGTCTTTGAGTTTTCTTCTTCTTGAGATCTTTGGTAATTTCAATCTCCACCCTCCCCACCCCCAAGCCCAACTCTGATCTTCCCCCATTCACTCTGACTTTCTCCTTGAAAGTCAGTTTCCTTGGGTCTCAAAATGTCTCAGCTTCCTCTCACGCTGTACAATCCATGCCTCATGAGCCTAGGTCTCTGCCCCAACTGACTTTTGAATGGTCAAAACAGGACCCAGATAGATGCTGTGTCCTTTCCCTAAGGCTTAGTGGAGAGCTGCACAGCTCCCCCTCCCCCAATACACACACACACACACACACACACACACACACACACTCAGTATCCAGTCCTGTTCCTTCTGTCCTTTACTTCTCTGGCTTCACACCAAACAATTCAAAGTTTTGCAGCACTAGTGCTACTGGGTTGTGACCTCTGGCAGGCTTTTTGCTCCTGAATGGCTAAGGCAGTGCTGGCTGGCTGTCACAGCCCTGGAAAACTGCTATAGCCTTTAGACAGGCTTCTCCATAGCACTGGAAGGGGGTCAGTATCAGGGTATGGAGGCAGGTTTTGTTGTTAAGTCTGTGCTGGATCGTTGGGTCTGCTGGTGTTCTCATTACTGGTAGCATGGGAGGTAGAGGAGGGATGCTGAGTGAGCTCAGGGTCAGGGAGCATCAGTTCATGGGTGTTTTTTTTTAAATTTTTTACCTCCTTTTAGATTTTGGGTGTTCTAGACCATTGAGATAGCTGATGTTGTTTTATCTTTGGTGCATAATTTCTATTTCAGAGAGTTATGAGGTGGGATAGATTCCTCTATTATCCCCTATTTTTTTAAATGATGTGGCATTTTATATTAAAAATGTATATTTATCTGGGGATTATTGTGGTATAAGATGTGAGATGTTGACCTAATTTCTTCCAAACTGCTTGGCAATTTTCACAGAAATTTTTGTCTTCACTCTAATAGTTGGTGTCCTTGAATTTATCAAACATCATGGCTTCAATATTCAATTACTTTGGGTCTTACTTACCTAGTTTATTCCATTCGACAATTTATTTTTTTAAACCAAAACCAAATGGTTTTAATTATTCCTCATTTGGTGTCTGGTGATGGTGGTTACTTTATTCTTACTGTATTTTGCTATTTCTTGCTCCTTCAGATTAATTTTTATCAACTTGTCTAGTTTGATAAATTAATTCCTTGGCAGTTTCATTGGAAAGGCACTAAATCTATAAATTAATTTTAATATTGTCATTTTCATTGTGAACAATTAATATCTTTCCAATTATTTCTCTTCCTTGATTTTTCTAAATAGTGTTTTAGTGGTAGTCATTTATATGCTGAGAGTGTCTTGGTAGGTTGACGTCCAGATATTTTATACATTTTGAAGTTATTTTGAAAAAAAATGTCTTTTTTTCTATCACTTCATGCTAAATTTTGTGAGTAAAATACAGAAAAGCTGATAATTTTTCTGTATTTGTTTTTTAATTTACTTTTTTAATGAAACTATTGGGTTTTTTTTTCCATATCATTTACAAAGAGGAAATTTTGCCTCCTCTTTGCCTGTGCTCATTCCCAGTTTTTTTTTTCCTTGTCTCATTACAAAACTAATATTTCTAGAGCCTTGTTGAATACTAGCAGTGATAATGGACATCCTTGCTTTACACTGATCTTTTTAGAAAGCCCTCTAGTTTTTTCCCCCATTATACATAATTCTGAATCCTATTTTAAAAAATCGATAGTTTTATCATAGTAAGGAAAAGCAACTAGATAGTACAGTAGAGTGTTAGATCTGCAGTTAGGAAGACTGCTATTCTAAACCAGCCTCAGGTACTTAGTTATAGGACCCCGGGCAAGTCATTTAACCTCTAGAGGTCTACCTCATTTTCTTCATGTGTAACAGGGTTGTTGTAAGTATAAAAGGAAATAATATATGAGGGAATGTAATAGTGAGCACACAATGAGTTACAGCTAACTTGATATAGTAGTAGGGCATGAACTGGTTTCTGGAGTTGAAGGAGACTGGGTTCAGATCCTGTCTCTGATACTCGCAAACTGACATTAACCAATCCGGCCCTCAGCTTCCTCCTGTGTAAAATAAAGGGGCGGGGCTAGAGGATCTCTAAGGTTCTTATGAGTTCTAAATTCATTATCCTGATATAGTTTTTCGTCATAGAAAGACAAATGCAAACTTGAGCGTTGAAGGTGTTAGGGTTCAGCAGTACCTGATACCAGCAGAGAAAGCTTTCCTCTCCTCCGAGATGTTGTAGATTTCATAGCACTAATGGAGGAAGTACTTAAGACCTATTATACCTTTAATGAGAAGGCAGAGGCTGGGAGGGAAGGGGCTGGCAAATTTACAGTAACTAATTAAGTTGCCTGGTTCCCAGGTGAAGGTTTTGTTGCTACTTGCAGTAGCAAAGGTTCCCACAGACACTGTTTTAATGATGGCTCAGTGTGCAGGGATTTTTTTTTTCCTGTTTTTTTTTTCTTTCTTTCTCCCAACCTGTCTCAAGATCAGAACGAGTAAGAGCAAGAGGTTAGACTGCATTTTCTGGTCTCACGAAATCTCACTATCTCAGTGAGCCTTCTGTGCCCTGCCCAGCTGTAGTTGAGAGTCCTGACTTTAGTCAAAAAGCTTGGGTTCAAATGCTACCTCTTGTATTTATCCACTGTGTCATTTCACCTTTAGGAGCGTCAGTTTAACTATCTGGAGAAGGGGGGAGGAATCATACTTAGAGTTGTTGTTCAGTCGTTTTGCAATCGTGCCCGACTCTCCATGACCCCATTTGGAGTTTTCTTGGCAAAGCTACTGGAGCGGTTTGCCATTTCCTGCTCCATACCTCCCGTGGTTGTTGGCTGGAATGAAGTAACGTCTGCGAATGGCTTGGCCAAGTTTAAAGGGCTGTTTGAATGTCAGTTATTTCTTAAATGTTTATTTCACAAACTACTTCAGCTTCCAGTTAGGGACAGAGACCTTTGTTTTCCACCAGTCCTTCTATTACCCGGATCGCAAATTATCTCCAAGTCAATCTTAGAGTTGACCAGAGCTCAGAAAAGTGAAGGCACTTGCCCAGGGTCACACAGCTAATTACCAAGCATCTATTGTAGACCATTCCAGCTTAGTGTACTTCCCCTCCAAATGCTATCGGGGGATTCTAATTCATTTATAATTCCTCTACAGCTACATGAGGAACTTTTACGGAAAATAGCACGTATTTAAAAATCTAACCCGTCTATCGTAGCAGTAACATGAAAGGGTTTTATGCTGTTATTACCCATCGCTGTTTTGTCAAATACATAGTGTTCTCTTTCAGAACGGGCACAAAGACATCTTTGTGAAAAATAAAACGTACTAAAAATTTCATTAAAAAATTCACTAAGTCAGTAATAGAAATGATAGCAAGCATCTGTAATAAAGGGCTTACCCTGTGCTGGAAAGTGTTCTGGGTGCTGAGGATATGAACACAAAAAAGAAACCGTCCCTGCCCTCAAGGAGCTTCCCTTCTATTGGGGGAGACAGTAACAAGTACACAGACTTCTTCTTCTTCTTCTTGTTTGTCTTTCTCAAAGAGGACCAGTGACTGAGTCACAAGGTGATGTCTTGAGCTGCATATGGATTGGATTTCAGTGATTTCACTCTCTCCTCCAGAGTCTCTGGAGTCCACATTTACGTGTCTGCAGTACACCAAGTGGGTATTGGGGGATGGGGAAGCTCTAGCACCCCGGGAGATCTGGGAAGGCTTCATGGAGAAGGCAGTGCTTGGTTTGTCTTTTTTAAGTAAGCATTTACATGGGGCGTTTAACGTTTGCAAAGCCCTTTACATGTATAAAAATAATGATAATAATAAGTAGCATTTAATAGCACGTACTGTGTATGTAGGCATATTACAATTATCTCATTTGTTCCTCATAACAACCTCAAGAAATAGGTGCTGAGGGTCCTATGAGTTCTAAATTATTAGTATCCTTATTTTATCTCTTTACAACAACCTTACAAGGTAAGTACTAATATTCGCATTTTACAGATGAAGAAACTGAGACAGGCAGTGATTAAGTGACTTACCCAGGGTCACACAGCTAGTAAGTTGTCTGAGCCGAGATTTAAACTTGGGTCTTCCTGACTTTGGGTTTAGCATTCTGTCCGCTGGATCACCTCGCTGCCTTTTCTTGAATTAAGTCTTGAAGGAGATTCAACTTTCTAAGAGGCAGAGGTAAGGAAAGAGGACATTCTAGGCACTGAAACCAGCTAAGGTAAGAGCATGGAGATGGGAAATGGAGCACCATGCATAAGAAGCAAGGCAAATGAATTCCTACTATTATATTAATATATTATTAAATAAGATATTGTAGGGGGTACAGTGGATAGAGTGCTGAGCCTGGAGACAGGAATATTCATCTTCCCAAGTTCAAATCCAGCCTCAGACACTTGCTAGCTGTATAACCCTGGGGAATGTCAGTTAACCCTGTTTGCCTTGGTTTCCTCATCTGTAAAATGAGAAGGAAATGGCAAACCACTCCAGTATCTCTCCAAGAAAACCCCAAACGGGGTCATGAAGAGTAGGATGTGACCGAAAAACAACAAATATATCATTATTTTGTAATTATTTTATTATTACTTAGTTCAGAGAACAGCTACGTATTAAAGAAAAGTATGTTAAATAAAGCTGGAAAAGTAGAGGGGAACCAGATTTCAGAGGGCCTTAAGTGCCAGTATTAAAAGTGCCCAGGAGTGTGGTGTAGTAGAAGGAGTTATTGGATTTAGCACTGCCCCTTACTAGCTGTGTGACCTTGGTCAAATCCCTTGACCTCTTCATGCCTCAGTTTCCTCATCAGCAAAGTGAAGGGGTTAGACTCTGGTCCAGGTGGACTCTTAGGTCCCTTCCTTTGTTTTCAATGCTTGTTTACCCATGAAATAAAGATGTGTGACTTTTCTTCAAGATTATCTCAAAATTATAATTTTGACTTTTCTTAGGAGGCTTTGGTTGTTTTTTTTAACATGGCCCCCCCACCCCAGCCCCGAGTCTGTATGATAGAGTCCCTCTTCTTATCAGCACACATTTTGCAAGAGTTGCCGTTGGCTCAGAACTTTTCAGAAACAAGCCAGCAGTAAGACTGGAAAGCAGCTCAGTGTCCCAGCCTCATATCCCTAACAGAAACAAATATTTTCTCTGTACTGGAACACGTTCTACTCAGAGTTTCCATTATCCCCACAAATAACAAACTGGATGATAACATAATACTTGGAAACATTTTTTCAAAGCTCTCCCTGGCCGTGAGTTTCCCCAAAGAAGTAACTTTTGGGAGCCTGGACCAAGTAGGAGCACCAGTTAGTTCAATACCTGGACCAAGTGGTTGTTGTCCACCCATGTCACCTGACATGTCACCTAACAACAACTGACATTTGTAAAGCCCTGGAGAGGTTCCCAGGCACTTCTGTAGATTGCCTGCCAGCAACCTTGAGAAAGGCATCCCCTTTTTACAGATGAGGAGAGCTATACCCCTTATACAGGTCCTTGTTACCTTGTCACCTCTCATCTAAACTAATAAGGCAGCAGCTTCCTAGCTGGTCCCCTCGCGCCCAGTCTGGACAGCCCCCAGTCCTTCTCCAACACAGCAGGATATCCTTAAAACAGGAATGGGTTCGAATCACTTCCCTGTTCAAGGAGTTTCAGTGGCTTTCCGTGGCCTTGTAGATAAAATACAAACAGTTTTGTCTTTGAAGCCTCCACAGTCTGGCAACGAACTATCTTTCCATAGTGACTGCACGTTTCATATATTTCCTTATCTCCATTCATGTTGCTGTCCCTCCCTAGAATGTGAACTCCCGCAGGTTCTGAATTACTTTATTTTTGTCTTTCCAACATCTTCCACCTATATAAAATCATATGAAATATAAATGCTAGTTATTATGATTATTATATTATGTCCACGTAGGTGGTTTTTCTCTAAATGACATCTCATATCAGGGATGCAGCCCAAATTGGGGGCAGCCAGTGTTTGAACCAGGAAAATGGAGCTGAGCTCAGCATCTTTTCCTTCTCTCAAAATATGCTCCTCTTTCGCTCCCTCAATCCACAAGCTTTTACTAAGCCCCTGCTGTGTGCCAGGCACTGGGCTAGACTCTGTTGTAAAGAGGCTTGCACTTTCGTAGCAACAATCCGGCTAGCAGCTGCTGTGGGGATGTAAAACCAACAACAACCAGCTCACAGAACGCTGCAAGCCCAGGTTCTTTTGATCTGCTTTACTAGGGAAAGCAACATTAAGGGGTTAACACTCTTACTTTAATCTAACACACAAATATCATTCACTCAGCTCAGGGGGAAAAGCCAGCACCCTGAGCTTCAGAGGAAATACAAACAAATTACAAACATCCACAGACAGACCTTGTCTGATTCAAATCTCAATTCAGTTACCAGAGTTTAACAAAGTCCCAACATCTGGGATTACAAGCTGGAGGGCTCTTAACTGCAGCTGCCCGGAGTGAGAGCCTTAAGCAAATAGCTCTGCCTTCCCTTTTTATGCACTCTTTAGCTGTCATCAAACATCATCTGAGCGGCCAGAACTTAATCTCTTACTGCTGGCTCTGGAGTTAGCACCTCCCTTCATTGGCTGCACCTGGGGCCCCACCTTAGTTACCAATTCACACCCACATAGGCTTAGCACCTAATAGACAGGGGTGTGCGCCTGGGGCTTAGCACCTAGTAAGACTCAATCAAAGACACTGAATTAATCAAAGGAAACAAAGGCCAAACTCTCCAAGGACACTTGACTGAATGAGTGCTAGGAGCCCATCTTGATCCCCAATACAACTTTACATAGATAAATATGTGCAAGACAAATGTAAATAGAATAAATGCAAATAACTATAAGATATAAGGGAATTTAAGATGGGGGGGGGGGTTAGGGAGGGAGGAAGGAAAAGAGGGAGGGAGGACACTGGCCTTTAAGGGGCCAGGAAGGGCTTCTTGCACAAGGCGGTGTGATTCTCCTTCACATCACTGTTTGGGGTGGGAGCAGGCCCTGCCATTCACTCACATCTCTCATGTTCCCAACGGGAGGGGGGGGCAGCTTTGACACTGCCCAGTGGCATTCAGTGGCCAAGCTCTGTCGATTTGGAGCTGGAGTTGACCTTAGGGGTTATCCATTGAGGGAGGGGCCTGATCCCAAGGGTACTTCCTGCTTTTGGTCCTTCTCCGACTCCCGCTGCCTCCACCCAAGTAAATACCCTTATTACTGAGCCTTCTGCAGTAGAGTCTCATCCAGTCTCCTTTGTGCCTCTTCTGTGAAGTCATCTTGAGTTCCTCATGAATAATTCACTTTTCCCCATGTGCTCCACATGGCGCCATCTTTGCATTTCTCTAATGCAATTATTTTGTGCGATGGTCATCTATCACATCCCCCATCCATGAAGAAGATCAGCCAATCAATCAAAAAAGCATTTATGAAGCGCCTACTATGTGCTAGGCACTGTGCTAAGCACTGGAGATTCAAAGAAAGGCCAAAAAAAAAAAAAACCCCACGGTTCCTCTCTTCAAGCTGCTCACAGTCTAATGAGGGGAGAAATCCATGTACACACACACACACACACACACACACACTACATAAAGAGAAGGCAACCCTAGAGAGAAAGGCACCAGAGAGACAGTACAGGGACCAGGCCCCAGTGTTTAGCCCACTTGCTCAAGCCAAAGAATTTGTCCCTAGAGGCAACGTCATGGGGTACTCCGTGACCCTAAGCTAAGCTGGTCCTTAGAAAGCAGATAACTTGCTGCTGAGCTGTTATTCAGAGCCTTTCCAGCACTTGCCTTTCTCTGTATCCCCAGTGGATAGCACAGCTCCTGGCACCTAGTAAGTGACTAACAAATGCTTGTTGACACCTACCAGAACTTCTGCTTAATTTGTATAGCCTTTGAGAACCAGGAGTCCCCCAGATGCCACAGTGAGATGTTGGAGAAAGGAAGGAATGCCCAACGTTGGGGAGCTCACAAATTGTCCTGCAGCATCCAACTGTTCCAATTTTACAGGTACCTTGTTCAGATGCCTAGCAAAATGTTCTGCATACAGTTGGTGACTAATAGTTGTTTGTGGAATTTAATTAAATATGTAAAAGGAAAGGAATATTGAACTAATGTTCTATGTTGTGGTTTGCACAGTTTGACTTTCCACCAACATTGTAATTATAAGACAGGGGTCATCTAGCCCAATTTCCTTATTTTAAAGATAAGAAGCCTGAGGCCCAGGGGTTAAGGAACTTCTCAAGTCTCACAGTGAGGTCACGGATCTGTTGGAACTTGGACTATTTTAGTACTATTAGTACTATCTATTTAACTAGTGCCCTTGTGGGGCAGGAGCTTTGAGGGTGCTATAGAAATATGCGTTATTAAAAGCCAATTTGTCAGACCAACAAGAGAAATCTCACATGGCAGAGAGAATGCTTTCTGTGGGCAGGAGACTTTCCTCTTAACCAATTCAGGACAGCTGGAGACCCTTTTTCGGTAGAGAAGCCCCTAAGATGACAGAATTAGAAGGGCTCAGAGAGTAGAAGCGTCTGCAACTGTGGCAGGTTTCTACTCAAAAAAAGGAACATATTTGCTTAAGAATTGGTGCTGTTCAGGAGTAGGGGGAGCTGCCTCTGGAGGTCCTAGATGCCCCTCTCACTGGAGGGCTTCAGGCAAAGGCATGCTCTGCCAAGGACTTCTTGGCAAGGGACAGGGCAGCCTCAGTGGCTTCTGGGGCCCCTCCCAGATCTAAGAAACTTCCTGAGAATCAACTCATTGTGGTCAAAACTGAAGCTTCACTCCCTTGTAATTTACTGCAAGAAAAATCATTTCCCCTTGCAGGAAAAAGTGAGTGAAACATAACACTTTCATGTTAAGTGATTTATATCAGTCTCTTGATAATTGTTTGTGTGCCTAGCATTGTGCAAAGAAGGAGCCATGGGAGACACCACAAGCGAGTATAAGATGGTTTCTTTCCCAAGGAAGCTAACTTACTAGGTGGTGGGAGGGGATGAGTGAGGGTGAAGGTCAAAGGTGATGCCCAAGGCTAAGTGGGGGCTGGGGGTTCTGCTCCCAACAGAAACAGAGAAGTTGGGCAACCATTGGGTTTTGTATAGTCTGCCTGGGATGCTCTCCCCCCTCGTCACTGCCTCTTGAAAACCCCAGCTTCCTTCAAAACACCATTCAGGAGCCACCCCCTACACAAAGCTCTCCCTGATTACTGGTATTCTCTTCCTCTTGAAATTACTTTGAATCATTTTGAATATTCTTTGTATTTACTTATTTGAGCATTTGATGTTTTCCCCTAGTAGAACACAAGGGGGAAACCTCTATGTTTTCATTTGGGCGATATAACTGCAGAGATCCTAAGATCCCTCCTCATAATTCACAGTTAAATTCTTAAAAATATCTCCCAGTTTTCTCTCCTTTCTACAAAGTGTCCCCCCATGAGGTTTGTTAAAAAAGCACCAACCTCACTTAGACTGGATGTTAAACCCCAAATACTATTGAAGAATCAGTCAGTCAATGAGCATTTATTAAGCTCTTACTATGTGTCAGGCACTGGCATGCCCTGCCAAGGGCTTCTTGGAAAGGGACAGGGCAGCCTCCGTGGCTTCTGAGGCTTCTCCCAGATCTAAGTCAGCCCTGGCTATTCAAGAAAGGCAAAAGACAGTCCCTGCCCACAAGGAGATTACAGTCTAAGGGGAGAGACAGCAAGCAAACAAATAGGAACCAGCTTTATAGAGAAACATAATCACGTAAATGAAGGCACAAGAATTACCTCTGCTTTGTGCATCCTTAGTCTCACTTAAACTTGTGAACATGTTGGGTCTCTCCCTCTCCAGCCCTGTGGAGTGTCTCTACTGCTTCGCACCTTGTTTGGCCCAAATGAGATTGTGATGCACCTTGACAAGTGACGGTAACCTCTCTGAGTGCCAGTTCAGGGCCTCTTGTCTGAAACGAGAGGCTTAGACTAGCTAGGATCCCTTCAAGCTCTGAATCAATGCTCCCCACGTCTGATGGGCCTGAATTCTGGATGGGTAATGGTCTCCTGATTGGGACATGCAGCCACCACGAGGTGGCAGCAAACCACGGCAGATCCATGGAGCACATGCGTCAGCTCTTCATCCACAGCTTTGCCTGGGATTGGCCCTGGGGATTCTCTCCTGAAATTATCCCTTCCTAATTCAGTATCTCCTTAAAATTAATGCAATGGGCCTGGCCAATTCGGAAAAGTTAGGACAAATGGACTGAGAAGTTTTGGCTTCATTCAGAACCAATTAGGATGCAAAGCTCTATCCAAGGCCCATTAACAAAATCATTTTGAACTTGATGCTCAAGGTAGAGCAGGCAGGAACTATGTCCCTCACTCTAGTCCCCCCAGATAGATATGGCAAGGATTGCTGCTCCCATTTTGAAAATGGAGAAACTGAGGCACAAAAAATTAAGTGACTTACAAGGTTATTGAACTAAGTGTCCAAGGCTCTCTCTTCCCTGACAATGGTAATTCCCCCTAATGACCAGAATCCCCAAACTGGAGCCTTTCCACCTTCGGCTGGTTCATCCCTTGCTTGAGTTCGCTGCTGGACTAACTGCTCTTTTTAGATATATGGTGTCCGCAAAGTCTGTGTGCTGTGTTAAACTTTAACAGCTATTAGAACGAATAGCAATCAGAACTATGAAAGCTTTAAGGTACTTTGGGGACATCCTCTATAGACCCAGAGGTGCGTCTGACATTTTCAACCAATTACAAGCCATTTCCTGTGCTGCGCCATCTGTCTTCATCCAATATTCAAAGGACTTGAATCTTCTCTGATTGGTCAAGGAGTTGTTTCCCGTCCAGTTTATGCTGTTGATTGATTGGCTGATTGCGGTTGAGGTCTCTAAGTCTTCTGTGATTGCCTGGGCTTAGGTCAGAACCCCACTCTTACGTGTGCACCTCATTATTGCCGTGGCGCCCCTATTAGACTGTAAGCATCCTGAATCTGGAGGCATTTTTGCCTTTCTTTGCCCCTCCAATGTTTAGCGCACAGTAGGCACTTAATACGTCTTTGTGGATTTATTGATATAAAAAATCATTTTACAACATGGAGCTTCACGATATTCCTGGGAGGAGTTGAGGAGGTGCCCCATACATTATTATCCCATTTTACATACAGGAAGCTGGAGCTTAAATGGTAAAGTGACATATATCACACAGATACTGGGTAGTGCTTCTCCTAGACTACGTCCATCACAAAAACCTGGGTAAAAATCATCTCACCTTTCAGCCTCAGTTTCCTCATTAGTAAAATAATTGGGCGGTCTTGAGGTTTAAATGAGATGATTCATTTAAAGCACTTTGTGAACCTTCAGTAATATTAATATAAACATATAACTAATAAGATAATAGCTAGCATTCATATAGCACTTTAAGGCGGGCAGAGTACTTTACAAATACTCTCTGATCCTCATAACAACAGTAACAGATACTATCACTCCCCATTTTACAGACGGGCAAACTGAGCAGTCAGAGGTGAAGCGAGGTTTTAAGATTTAATCATTTCAGTAGCTATCAAAGCTCAAAACTGCACCTGAGTTTTAAGGCTGAATTTGAATCCAGGTTTTCCTGACTGCAAGTCCAGAAATCAGTCATCTTGGTTTTATATTTTCATTTACAAGATGGAAATAATGGGTGCCTTTCTCTTGGGGTGGCTGTGAGGTGGCTGTGTTGAGATAGATCATCTATGGCACCGTCTTCATGGGCCTCTTCCACATTATGATATGACAATTCTTTTCAATGGAGTGTTGTGATGACGCCTATGAATATTCCATGATTTAATAATGCACACAACTCCAAAAAGTGAACCAGGCTGGAAAAGAATTGAAAGCAAAGCCGTATTTCAAGCAATAATTTTGAAACAAAGAAATACATTTCCTTTTTGTGTAGGAAAATCTGAATAACAAGGAAATTGTTTTCTTGCAACAGGAAAGAACCTTTTAGTCCTGCTTTGTTGGTTCTCTTAGCAAAATGCCCTCTTCAGTATGTTCAGGAAGCCATTTAGCAGAGACCCACACTCGATTAAGCTATTCCCAAAGAAATTCCACCGGGACTGAGCAAAGCTGTTTTTCAGAAATCTGTAAGGCCAATTTTAAAAGAACTCGGCCGGGGGGACGTGCATACTTTGTGGGGACCTTTGCAGCAATAATGCATGCAGCTCTGATGCATGATTCTCCACGTCCCTATGTATACATTTTTAAAAGGGATAATTTGGCCACCAAACAATTCAGACTATCAAGATGACCGAGTGATCAGGGTTTGTGGCTCATGGATTCAGAGCTAGAAGGAACCTCATAGATTTTCTAGCACGAAGCCTCTCATTTTACAGAGGAGCCAATAGAAACATGGGACATTGCCCAAAGTCACACAGTCATGATCGTAAAAGATGAAACTTGAACCCAGGTCCTTATTCCAGAGTTGGAACTATTTCCGCTGAACCACATAGCCTCCTAAATGATGAGAGAGCTGATTTTTAAAACTGCTTGATGGAATTTGTCCTGTCTGTTGAGGGGAAAGCCCCCTTGACCTTATCTTGGGCAGCTTTGAAAGGAGAACAGTGGGTAAAAAGAGTTTTAGGATGCCCTGGTCAGACAAAGAAAATCTGCTGCTAAGAGTCCCCCCTTTCCTCCTCCTTTTCTCCCTCCCTTTCCCCACAGCCCCTGCTTTCTAGAGTCTTTTAGTAGTGGTCCATGTTGCTTTCACAGAGGGTTCAGAGTAAAGGCTAATTCCAAGGGTCTCTGGTGGAGGATCTCTGCCCTGCCTGGAGATCTCCTGAAATACCAGCTAGACAAAACTTGGTTTCTTTTGCAGAGCCAAGAAAGGGGGAACAGCCTCCTGACAGTTGTGGAAGGGTGAGGCTGAGGCAGCTTTGGAGATTCAAGCAAACTGAGTGTTATGACTACATCCACAGGGAGGGGCCTCAGCGAGACATCTTCAGAGCCAGATCTCTTGCCCTTGGGAAATAAAACTCCACTGGTACTTTCATTCAAGACGCCTCGCCTCGCAAGATCAATAAAGCCATATTCTAGTTTTCTGGGCATTGAGCAGTTTTTATAGGCCATGCGATACATCCTTCTCCTTCTGATTTACCTGATCAGAAATATCTGCTTAAAGGCTGTTGCTTTTGATTTACTTTCCAAGCCAGTAAAAGTTGATGGCTTACTTCCATCATCACCAGGCAATCAGAGAAACTGGTTATCAGGCAAATCTCCAACCTGAGGCATAATGTCACTGTGCTCACATTGTCTTCTTTTTCTCTAAGTTCCCCAGGTCTCTTTGAAATCCTTCCAAGACGAACCTCATCATAGTGTACATCCAAGTGCTTCCATCTTTAAAGACTATTCGACTTCCGGTAAGAATCATGTAATAGCTCACATTTCCCCAGTGCTCTAAAGGTTATAAGGTTCATCTCGCATCAACCCTGTGAGCTGGGTAGTCCGAGGGTAATTATCATTCCCATTTTTAAGATGAAGAAACTGAGGTCCAGAGAAGTTAAATAACTGGTCTAGAGTCACAGAGCTATTGAATGTTGGAGCGGAAATTGAATGCAGAACCAGTTCCTATCCTCAAGGAGCTTATAAAAATTTTCATGGTCTCATTTTCCTCCTTTCAAAATTTTGACCATTGGGTTCATCCAAGTGCACCATTAACTGTAGAGTCTCTCTTGGACCCTCTCCTCTTCTACCTCCATAGTATTCCACTTGGTGATCTCATCAGTTTCCACAGATTCCATGATTATTTCTATGGGAATGATTCTCAAACCAAACCCTAGCCTCTCTGCTGACTTCCGGTCTCACGTCCTCAACTGCTTATTAGACATCCCAGGCTGGATTTCATGTAGACATCTTAAACTCATCATGACTAATATTCAATTCCTTGTCTTTTCCCCCTTAACATACCTCCCAACCAAACTTTTCTGTTATTGTTGAGGGTGCCACCCTCTTCTTAGTTCCTCAGGCTCAAAACCTAGGTGTCATCCTGCTCTTTCTCCCCCATAACCAATCTATTGCCAAGTGTGTTGCATTATCTCTTGAATACACCCCATTCTCTCCTCTGACACTGCCACCACCTCCTCACGTCTCGCTTGGACAATTTCAATAGCCTAGCCGCTGGTGGGTCCTCCCACCTCAGTCTCTCCCCACTCCAATCCATCCACCAAAGTGGTTTTCTTAATGTACAGGTCCTATTCTGTCACTCCCCCCTCCTCAATAACCTTCAGTGTCTCCCTGTTGTCTCCAGGATCAAATAAAAAATCCTTTGTTTGGCATAAAAAGTCCTTCATGACCTCGCCTCCGCCCGCCCTCCAGTCTTCTCACACCTTTCTCCCTGCTACGTACTCTTCAATCCAAGGACACAGCCTTCCTTGCTGGCCTATGAACAAGACTCTCCATCTCGGCTTTTCTCTGGCTGTGTTCCCTGCCTGGAATGCTCTCTGTCCTCATCTCCACCTCCGGTTTCCCTGGCCTCTTTCAAATCCTGGCTAAAATCCTGCCTTCTACAAGAAGCCTTTCCCAACCTTTCCTAATCCTAGGGCTTTCCTTCTCTTAATTATCCCCTCATTATTCTGCATATATGTTTGCTTGTGTCACTCCCATTGCATTGTGAGCCTTTTAAGGATGGGGATTATCTTTACTTCTTTTTGTATCCATCAGTCAATCAACAAACATTTGTTAATGTGCTAAATGCTGCGGATACAAAAAGGGGTTGAAGACAGCTCCTGCCCTCAGGAAGCTTATAATCTATGGGAGGAGAATGCAAGCAGAACTACAGCAACAATAACTAGGTTAACTTCTGTTGGGTCATACAGAGATAACTAGTCATGGTACAGTGTCAGAACAGGATTGAGGAATCCGGGTTCCTAGGTCATATGTTCCTAGAGGATGTGAGTTCAAATCTCACTTATCCTGTCTACTACTGTCTATGTGATTTCATTCTTCCCTCTTTCATTCAAC
This sequence comes from Trichosurus vulpecula, assembly GCF_011100635.1. Lineage (NCBI taxonomy): Eukaryota > Metazoa > Chordata > Mammalia > Diprotodontia > Phalangeridae > Trichosurus > Trichosurus vulpecula. The sequence continues at coordinate 12,261,409 of NC_050576.1, read as the reverse complement.
TTCATTCTCTGAAAAAGGGGTTGGCTGGGATAGACTAGGTGACTTCTGAGTCGCCTTCTAGCTCTGAATCTTGTGATGTTTCCACTCAACTCCAAGCCAAGCCAAACAAGCATTACATGCCGACCGCATCTAAGTCACTGTGCTGGGTGCCAAAGCATATGAATAGAACGTGGAAAACAGGCTTTGGCCTCAAGAAACTTACATTCCAGTTTGGGGGAGGGGGAGGGGGTCAAGACTTGTCAAGGAATGAAGTGAATCAACATAGTCAACATGCCAGCACAGCATCCTACAGGTATGTAGTAGGTGCGGAGGTGCTCAATAACGTGGGTGAATAGTGAAGAGACAGAAGGATGGATAGATGGACAAATGGATGGACAGGCAGATGGATGAGTGCATGGATAGACAAATGGACAATTGGATGTGTGGACAAATGAATGCATTCACATCCATAAATCCCTGCTTTTATAATCTAGTGGAAAGGCAATGTAGACGTACCAATGGTGATTTTGGGGGCTCATTCCTCCAGTTCTATTAAGACATGCATAATGCTCTTCTCAATAGATTAGGAGTGACCTTTTTACCCTGAAAATGAGGCAAATTGAACATAAGCATCATTCACCTCTCACAGAAGGTTGAAAACAACAATAACAAAAAACCCAGACCAAAGCCACAGCACCACAGAAGCTAGTTTTGCTACCTGTGAGGGGCGATTGGGAATTCTCTCACAGGTCAAACCAAAGATGGTGCTTAACTAGAAAGGATCCCAACAATAAATGCACACATAGCACAGAAAGGTACTGAACCTGACCACATTTTCAGAATCACACCTCTAAAAATCCTCTGACACCAGCCTTCCACGCACACAAGTTTTCCGGAGTGAAAGGTTATTTGCAGAGAAGAATCTTACCTATCAAAAGACAGGCTCTCCACCATGCACGAAGACAAAAAGAAACTAAAAAGTAATTCAAACATTCATTCTTACAATTGGTCTATTAATATTATCAATGAAACTGAGGGAAGAAATCATATTTCAAAAGAAAAATTCCCTTCTCTCCTATTCCCAATGCATTTACCCAGCATGACAGGTAAAACAAAGTCAGTAAATACTTGTGGAAGGATGGGTTGATGGGTGGATGGGTCGATGGGTCGTTGATTTGCTTCCAACTTTCTATTTAAGCCCTTCCCTCCAAGATCATTGTTTTCTCAAACCAGAAAAGTTTGCTTGGAATGGAACCAGCTTTTATGCATGTCTATCCAAACAGTAAATCAGTTCATACACTTTAAGGATCAGCCCTCCATTCAGGCAATAGAGGGGAACAGCACTAACACAGTCTCCTTTATACTGTTGCCATTATCCTTTGAGCTCACACTAAGCATCCCTCCATTGACCACTCTCATCCATTGACAGTGGTTTCCCACATCTACTGGCTCTTAATGGCTCCCTGCTCTGGAATTCATTATTACAGTCTCCAGTGTGTGGTTGGCTATAAAGATGGCAGCCCATGCAGCAGAATCCCCTTTCTTCTCACCTCCTCCTACCTTGCAGAGATGTCCACAGTCTACACAGTGCACACTAAGAGAAAAAACAGATTCTGTCATTATTCAGCTGCAGCAAAAGCCAAGCACTTGTCTTTTTTCCCCCTTTTTCAGGCAATAGAAATCTCACCACTGGACTTTTGTCTGCAATACTCCTCTGCATCACTGTGCTGTCCACTCTTTTCTTGACTGTGATATTTAAACACTCACTCAGAGTCAGGTAAGTGTGTCCAGGACTCATCCTGTCAATCTTCCCACCACAACCCTCCCTCCAACTCTAGGTCATGAAACACCCAACTGACGTCTGTCTACACAAGACCAACACGTATTTGGTTGGTCCATCAATTCTATGAAAAACATCTAGGCAGTCACCTAGATGTTTTGGCTACACACCCAACAACTGCTTTGCTTTTTTCTAGGTGTTTGCCATCTCAAATGCACAGGGCTGTGGTCAGTTTGAGGGGCTCTATCCCTCAACTTCAATGACAGCTCACTCTTGTTTCATTCCTCTTTGAACAAACCACAGCTCATCTGTTTTTTCCAAGCTTTTCCATTGAGAAAGTACAGCTTTACTAAATGTCCTTTTCTTGTTTGCAAAAGAAAAATGTATTTAAAAATATTAAACCGACAACAATGAAGATGATGTGGGGGCAACTAGGTGGCGCAGTGAGTACAGCACCGGCCCTGAAGTCAGGAGGACCTGAGTTCAAATGTGGCCTCAGACACTTGACACACTTACTAGCCGTGTGACCTTGGGCAAGTCACTTAACCCCAATTGCCCTGCCTTACCCCCCTGCAAAAAAAAACATGAAGATGATGTAGCCAGATCTTAGTGGGAATGCTTAGGCTGGTCAGAATTGAAGATGATCCCAACTATTGAAACATTCTTTGGAGTTCTTGTGCTTTCCATGGCTTTTTTGAATGAATTTTACATTGTTATCCTGTTCAAATCACTGTCATAATTTCTAAAAGGAAATGCGATTTCTGGAGGTTTGGGCAATGAACTTATAGCTGAGGTTGGAGGAGGGTGGAGAATCAAAGAAGAGAAAGGAAAGGGAGCAGGGAGGGAGTGAAAGTGTAGGAATCTTCTAATTAGGAGTGACCTTTTTACGCTGAAAATGAGGCAAAAAAAAGGGGGGACAAAGCGCCAACTCATTGCTACCTAAAGAGGAACTGGATTAGTTCATTGGAAAAATTAGTGCCTACAGAGATAGTTTCTAGAGAAAGAGAGAGAGAGAGAGAGAGAGAGAGAGAGAGAGAGAGAGAGAGAGAGAGAGTGTATTCTACCACTTACGGTGTCCTCAAAGAAGTCATTGCCAAACTTGGTTCCAAACCTGAGCCTCAGTTTCTCTTTCTGTAAAACAGAGATAATCCTACTTATACCAGCTTCCTCTTGGAGTGGTAGTGAGGAAAGTAAATAGAGAGGGTTGGACTTTGTTCCCTATGAGGATTGGCCAGAGGACTAGGGGGTGGGGTGAGGAGGAGAGATGGGGGAGAGGTGATGGGTGTCTTCACGTATTGGAAGACTCATCATTTAGATCCCTCCCCAGAGGTCAAGACCAGGATTGATGCAGATAGGACAGTTTTGGCTTGATGTCAGAAAACCCTTCCCAGCAGCTATCCTACACGGGAGTGGGCTTCTTTCCCAGTGGAGGGACCTCCCTCCCTGGAGATCTTTAAGCAGAGGCTCTTTGTTGGGTATCAAGTGAGAGGGGAATCTCCTGTCCTTGGCTGGAGGCCTCCGAGACCTTGTCTGTAATAACATTTCAAGCATTAAATGACCCAGATAGAATCATATTCACAAAGCTGTTAGGAGAGGCTCAGAACCTGCTCCATCACTTCAGGCTGCCTTTAATTAAGCCTGGCACAGGCCCTGGGAGACGTTGTCCTTAACCATACTCTACATAAAATCATTAACATTAGGGTCACGAACCAAAGATTCCCAATTAGCTTCACAGGGCAAATAGAAAAGACCAACCTGCAGTTGGCAAGGAGAGATACATGGGTGGGACGGGAAATGTTTTTGAATTTATTAATATGTTTTAAGAGAGAGAAAGAAAGGAACGTGATTCTAAAGCCAAGCCAGTTGCTATACATAGGAACATATCCTGTTACTCAATGATCAACTGGGAATTGTTTGTCAAATCTTCATACAGGAAACAGAAATGGAAATAAGCATGGAAAACATTTCAGTGATGGTAGGAGAGAGGGTGGAAGGCCATTTTGGGGCCCTCCTAAGTCACCCAGTGTCTTGTCCTAAAGCTGTTGGTCTCAGTGGTCATTATCCATCCATAAGCATCTATCAGAACGTGGGTGTGCCCTGCAGGCTTTGTGCCCCCTATGGGGGATACAGCCCGGGTCGGTGAGAGAGCAGCCACATTTTGTGGGGATACACAGACATTCCCAGTTCATACACGGTGATGGAAAAGGGGGAGGCAGGAGAAGGGGGAGATCAGGAGCCAGGTTCATAATCTGGGATCAGGGAATTTTAAAAGTTAAATCGATGACTATTTCAAGTCAAAACGCATTTATTGAGTACCCACTGTGTGTCAGGTACAGTGCTGAGCACTGGGAATACAAAGAGAGGCAAGAAACAGCCCCTGCCCTCAAAGTGGCTTACATTCTAAGGGGAGGAGGGGCAAAGTAGCAGGGTGTCTTAACCAGGGGTCCATAAACATAGTTTAAAAAATAGTTTGAAGGGGAAGAAGGAAAGTATTCATGCCTGTTAGGTGCCAGGCCCTGTGCTAAGCGCTTTATAAATATTCTCTCATTTGATCCTCACAGCAACTCTGGGAGGGAGGTACTATTATTATCCCAATTTACAGTTGAGGAAACTGAAGCAAACAGAGGTTAAGTGACTTGCCCAGGGTCACACAGCTAGTCAGTATCTGCAGCTGGATTTGAACTCAGGTCTTCCTGATTCTAGTCCTAGTGCCCTATCCACTGTACCACCTAGCTGGTAACTCTGTTTCAGCATGATTGGTTTCCTTTGTAATCCTATATGTTTTATTTTGTGCATTTAACCATCTTATTCTGAGAAGAGGTCCATGGGCTTCACCCGACAGTCTGCCCATAGGGTCTGTGACACAGACATTGAGCAATTCTTGTAGAAGGTGATTCCTAGGCTGACTCTCGAAGGAACCCAGGATTTATGAGAGATAGAGGTGAGAAGGAAGTGTAGGGGATGGAGTGTCATGTAGGAGGGACCCCAAGAATGTCAGTCTGGCTGGACTTCTAGTACTAGGTGGCTAGGGGGCGCCATGGTGCACAGAGCACTGGGCCTAGAGTCAGGAAGACTCATCTTGAGTTCAAATCCAGCCTCAGACACTTCCTAGCTGTGTAACCCTGGGCAAGTCACTTAACCTGTTTGCCTCAGTTTCCCTATCTGTGAAATAGGCTAGAGAAGGAAATGGCAAACCCCTTCAGGATCTCTGCTAAGAAAACCCCAAAGGGGGTTGTGGAAAGTTGGCCACGACTGAACTAATATTCTTAACAGCCCTCATTCCTGTAGTACCTCAAGATTTATAAAGTGCTTTCCTCATAACAACCCCATGATGTAGGGGTTCGTAGGTATTATAGGCATATTATAGTATTATTATCCCTATTTTGCAGGTGAGAAAACTGAGAGCCAGAGTGTCTAAATGAAGCTCAGATAGCTTAGTAAATGTGAGTGTGAGTGTCCCAGCCCAGGCCACTTGGCACTCTCCGGCTTAACCCTCTTCTATGACACTGTCACACCCGAATAGAATTGAATGAGGCGATCCATAGCCAAATACCACTTCTAACGTTTCATTTGAGGTGTTGTTCTTTTAAGAATTAAAAGGAGACTGCTACTGCTCCTACCAAACTGGCTTCATGAAGACATTCCCGACATGAGGAATAGTTGTGCCGTGAAGACCTTACAGGTAAGCCTGCCAAGAACCGATAATGGTTGGGGGAGGGGGAGGGCATTCCTGGGGATGCAGGGATGGGGAGTCAAAATTGGGATAACTATTCTGTAGAAAATATTTGCTTAAAAACTGACGTTTGGTTCAGAAGGCAAAGCTGAGCAGGGCGGTGTTGGAGGTACTATTAAACTGGAAATCAATAATGTTCCCAACAGCAGCCCAAGCTCTAGGTGTGGGAGGTTTGTGGGTTCACATCGTAGATTGGGAGCTGGAAGGGAACTCAGATCATAGGGCGCCTTCACTTCCCAGGAGAGGAAACAGGCCCAGGGAAATGAAGTGTTCAAGGTCACATAAGTAGGAACATTTGAACCCAAGGCTTCTGAGTTTAGCGCTAAGTCCTCTTTTTCTGTCTTTGCGTAGGGAAATATTCATGTTTCTTAAATTCATAACACTAAAAAGATAAACAGTTTTGTAATATTAATGACAAAGTACCCTGAATATACAAACATATATAAACTGGACAAGAAGTGCCAGAGGTTACAATGAAAACTGTCGAGTGGCCGGATTTCGAGTCCCCTCTCTGCCACATCCTGGCTGTGTCCTTCTGGACGAGTCGCCTCTGGCCGTCAGCAGTCTGAGCCTACAGGGTAAAGAGCAGGAGCTGGGCTGGACTCAGAGTCAGGGTTGGGAAGGCCGGCACCCACTGAATAGACAGGTAATGGGCGGTATCTTTCTAGCCACCCTAAGATCAGTCAGTACCTCCTTCCCCGGCGACACAGTAGACAAGCTATACATAATCTAATTCTTCTGTTTTATAACATCATCTTAATAATAATAGCTGACAATTGCTTAGCATGTTGAGATTACCAAGTGCTGTAAATGCATGGCCACATTTGGTCCTCCCAAGAACCCCGGCAGGAGGTCGTCACCTACAGGTATTGTCTTCATTTGGAATGTAAGCAGGTATTCAAACATGGTTTCCCTCCATGGTTGGGAAAGGGAGTCAAACACAAAATACCCAGTTACATAAAGACGAAGAGACTGAGGTTCGGAGGACTTCCCTGATTTCCCCAATGTCAAACAGCCAATGAGTATCTGAGACTGGAGATGAACCTAGTTCTCTTTTGATTTCTAGGACACATCCTCTGGGGCCACCAAAGGACCACCCATGCTACTGACAGGGAGAGTTCCCTAGCTGGGCAAAAACAGATCCTGGGCCGGATTTGGCCCTTAGGTCAGAGTCTGCTGACCAACCCCTGCCCTCTGCCAAGCTCCTTCCTGTCTCATGTCATATTCTAACCAAACCCAACCACGATGTAGCTAAATACCTCAGTCATGTTGTTTTGATTATAAGATTTATGACTTTGTTCTAAGGGAATTCACTGATTCCTATTCATCTTTTGCCTAGCTATGTATTTTAAAAGGGTGACCCAAAAGTGAATTTTTAAGCTTTTAGAGCTTAAAACTGCACTAAGACTTATAGGATTCCCTATATACGTGTGTGTGTGTGTGTGTGTGTGTGTGTGTGTGTATCTGTGTGCATGTGTGTATATAATGTGTGTGTTTGTATATGTATACACACATACACCATATATATCAGAAGTGTTAGATTAATATTCAGTCTATTAGCTAACAAAAGTAGGAAGTAAGGATGAGAAATAAGATGAGGAAATGGAATGAGAAAAGCAAAGAGGCATGAGAAAGCAGAACGGAGACAGAATTCTGATCTTCTGCTCAGCCTCCATTTTGGACTTCTTAGATGGCTTTGGGGAAAATAATGCTTTTTTTTTCCTCTTTTAGGAAAAAAGTGAATTTATCATGAATAATTCCAGTGAGTCATTCCTTGACCCAGATCCAACAATCACAGAGATAGAGGAAACCTATCTCCACAAAGAATTCCAAGCCCTGCACTCCCAAATGGAAAACACAACAGAGTTAGTGGCAATCGGGGAGCATCTGCCAACCTCACCGCTTGTGGATATGACCATCGTGTATCTCCCCGACCCTAGCACTGGCTACAAACCACAGATTTCCAGTTTGCTCCCTGTGGAGAACCCTCCCTGCGAGATCAGTGATCTGAGAGTCTCAGCCTTTGAATCCCAAGTCAATTCCTTGGGCCTGGGCAAGAATGTGGTGATCAGAAACTGTCCAAGTCCAGTTTTCTCCCGCTCCAGCACCACTGTTGGGAGGGACATTTTCTCCCTGGAAGACGGAGGCCTCATCTTTGACCACAGTGAAAGTGGTTCAGTGGAAGGGCTGAAGGAGGATGAAATGGAAGCCTTGATGATCCTGGAAAAGCAACCGTCCAGAGAGAGTTTCCCAGAGCAGACCCTGCTACCTGATGATCTGGTCTCCTGTTTGAGGGCCACAGGGGAGGAAGAGTCCCCAGATGTCCGCCCTTATTTTCCACAGTGTTTGGGAGGGCCATTTCCATAGCATTTTCCCCTTTCAGTAGGAGAGGTTTTGTCTCATTTGAAGCCAACCACCCCACATGGATTCGATTGAAGTTACTGCCTGGCCCGAAGCCTGGTCTTTGTCTTGATGCTCCTCCAGATGATTAGGATAGAAAATGCCTCATGGTCATTAGGTGCAGAGATGTCAGTCGGGGAGGCCATAGATCCTTTCATTTCTGAGCCATGGCCTTCTTTGCATTGAGAATAGCTCCTTAACATATGTGAGTAACCAATGTAGGATATCAGCTGGAAACAAGGAGATGGGTACCATGCTGATAAGGCATTTGTATGCTGAAGGGGATGCATGATGTCAGCAGGGTGTCTCACCAGTCCAGACTACTCCTTCCCACGGAACACGACTCTCACTTGTATCTCTCCACAGAGGACCTCTGCAAAGCTCTGGACACCATCTTCTGGCCCTTTGACTATACTGTGGCTATTACTGAAATACTTGGGTTATGCATCTGTTATCCCTGACCTTGCTATGGACTGCCCCACCTCCCTTTCTGAACCCACATGTCTGGATGGCTTTTGCGCCACTTCTCAGATGTCTCTGGTAACTTAGACACAGCGGGCATATTTTCCCTTTGGGTCACCTGTGAGAGATCATCTGGGTCACCTGAGCCTTCTGAGATCAACATGTTCCATGGTTCATAGATGGTTCCAAAGGCATCCTCCAACCTGGGTGTCAAAAAGATGAGCAGCTCTGGGTCATTGAAAGTCCTGTAAAATTCCTCAAAGGTGATCCATCCATCTTGACCTCTTTCTCTGATTCCATTTTGGTTCCAGCTCATCATCCATATGTAGCATCTCCCCCAATGGGTTGTCTACCTGGATGTATATCACCATCATCATCATCTTCATCATCACCACTACCACATCATCATTGTCCTCTTCATCATAGCTGGCTTTTATGTAGCACTTTTATGATGGTTGACAAAACATCTGATGTGTTATCTCATCTGATCCTCAACACAGCCCTGTGAGGTAGCTGCTATTATACCTTTTAGTATACATGGGGGTTAGGGGCATGGTACCCCTGTGATCTGGAAAATCCACATAAAATTTTTTGACTCTCCCTTCCTACCAGAGAAGAAGTCTGAATTATTATGGTATGAAGAGATAAAATGTTTATATTATGCAACACTATACATATATTTTACATATTTCTGAGTTTCTAAACTTTTTCTGTGTCATCTGATGACTTTTGCATGTTATCTGCAGCTTCTGCAGGATTCCCAAAAAATTCCCATTTAATTTCTTATGCTGACCCACAATATATCAAAACCACGATGGTGAAAGTCATGATGTGGAAGGGATAACTGCACCAACATGCCTTTTTACAGATGAGGAAACTGAAACTGAGTGAGTTTAACTGACTTGTCCAGGATCCCAGCTGGTAAGTGCTTAACAGAGTGCCTAGAAAATAGTAGGTGCTTAATAAATGCTTAAGGATAACCAGGTGGTACAGTGGATAGAGAACCAAACCTGGAGTCAGGAAAACTCGTCTTCCTGAGTTCAAATCTGACCTGAGACACTTACTAGCTATGTGACCCATGGCAAGTTAATTCACCCCGTTTGCCTCAGTTTCCTCTTCTGTAAAATGAGCTGGAGAAGGCAATGGCAAAACACTCCAGTGTCTCTGCCAAGAAAACCCCAGATGGGGTCATGAAGGGTTGAACACAACTGAAAATGACCAAATGACAACAAATAAAAGCTTGCTGACTTGTTGACAGTAAATGACTGAGGAGTGCCATCTGCTATACTACCCAGCAAACAAAAAAATGCTCGCTATCTGTGCATTTTTATGGAATCTCCAATCTAGAAGGCCTTTTTCTGTGATGCTTGTCCGCTACAGCATAAAAGAGAGATTGATGCTCACCAAAGCTGCTCACTAGTGTCATGGAGAACCTACCCAGAGGCCCAAAAGAAGAGCCATTCCCCATTCATGGAGGTGCCCCACTTATGTTCTGGCTTGCTATTGACATTGTGCCAGTGGGGCTGTGGAGATGGATGGTCAAAGACTGTCAAAAGAGATCAACCTAATCATGCACACATGAAAAACAATGAGGATGCTAAAAGCAAGTATTTTTAGGTGATTATATATTTCTCTCCATACGCATATTTATATGGAAATCTCCCTTGGGGTCATAGATCTCTACCTAGAAGGGACTTCAGAAACCATCATCCAGCCCCTTCATTTTACACAGGAGGAAACTGAGGAACAAGTCCATAATGTCACCCAAGGAATAAGGAGAGATTTGATTCCGAGTCCCCCAACCTCTTTCCTCTGTTCCCACACTACCCCTCCTTTCCCCTATTAGTGCCCATAGCTCTGGGCAGAAGACCAGTGTTTCAATGATCCATACCAAGAGGGTTGGTGCCCAATGATTGACAGCTATAAACCGTGCGGCTATGTTCTATTTTTTCCTCCACCGTTTTCCATTTAGCTCTAAATGAACTCATTGTTCTATGTTGGCTTCTACTATGACTCACAGGATCAGGGAGGAAGGAGTGTAGAGGAAATCGTCAGTGTTGCCTTTTTGCATTTGCGTTGTAGGAGATGGTTCTCCTTTGCTCTGCCATACTTGGTCACCATGCCACACACTTCAGTTCCTTTACCACCCTCATGCAGAAAACATTCCCTGAGAGTTAGCAGGAGCAGCCAAATTAGAGCTGTAGTGATTCCTGGCCATGCACAGTATTCTTTAGCTTAAACATCAAGAAATTTGGGGATACTTCATTAATCTCTCTGGGCCAAAATTTGGGAAGGCAACCTTGGAAATATGAAGTATGTTTTTTTAATAGTGTGACTCCAGATTATTGAAAGAACTTAAAATTCATCCCCATGAAAAACTAGAGAAAAGAAAAGATGGTAAGATATGGGCTAGGCCATAGTACAAGCAGGTGGATCATTGGGTTGAATGGCAAAGACGCCATCTTGGAAGGGTCTCTAGAGAGGTGACTAAGAGATCAGTGGTTGGTCCAGAACTATTTAGAATTTTTTTAGATCAGTGACTTGTATAAATCCACAGATGATGATACAATTGGAAGTCTCTAACACATTGGATGACAGAGTCAAAACATTGGGTCCAGTAAAATGAGATGAACTATAATAGGTGTAACCACTAGGGGGCGTTATCTAGCAAGGTTTGCTGGTTTAGGTGGAAGAGGGGGTTTGAAGGAAGAGACCCTTGCTTTCCCTTTTTCGAGCTGGCCAGATTCTTTCCCCAATACCTTCCTTAGATGGCCCCAGGGGCATAACTCTCACTTAGTCAATGGTCCCTGCCAGGTATCAGCTTTTGGTGTCATCAAGATGAATTGCCTAGAAAAGGACAATTGAGGAGGGGGGAGGGAGGAATAAGCTCTTCCTGCAGGCTCTGCTGCCTCTGAGAAAAGCATCCCAGATTTTATGAAGTCTGCCAGGCCACCTGAGTCCATGTGCTGGGCTAAATGACTGCCAAGTCAAGTGGTTCATCTCCTCTGCCATTTAGGAGCTTATGAAAGTCATTTCCAAGTCAAAACCATAAAATTTTCCCTCATTCAGCTCAATTCCCATCACGGCGGGTGATGCGGACCATGTAGCATTTTGGACTGAGATTTAAAACTCTGCCATGTCAGCTCTGTATTCTGTAAGCTATTCACTGACTCCTTCCATTTCAATCCCACCTGTATGCAGTTAATAGAAGATATGAATTATACAGTAAAGAAATGATGACTGGTCATAGTTACTGATGAAAACATCAGAAATTACAACAGCTTAAGAAACAGAGGAATCGTGTAATAAGGCTGCTAGTCCTCCTGGGCATGAGAGGAGAGGGAGGTGGGGGGAGGAGGCCAGGCTTCACTGTCCTTCACTCTTAAGGACCAATAACAGTAGCTTCACCCCCTTTTCAGGAGTTCAGAGAGTGGGAGAGGTAAACAGGGAAGAGATTTCAGAGCACCAACACCCCCGGCTTTATTCTCCACTTAAATTATCCACTGGAGAATCTCAGCATCTCTCTGATGGGCAGACCTTTATCCCATGGCTGCCGGCCCCTTTGCTCTTCTCAAAATCTGAAACTCCAACTCAGCTGAGCCTCATGAGTCCAGACTTCCTGACTCCGGGTCCACTCTAGTCTATCTACTCTACCAACCAGGGGTCCACTCATAGGGACCTTCCTTAGGGCAAGGTGACAATTTTATTACTATTGTGTTAAATTGAACACATTCTTTAAAAAGTTGACAGTTTCATATACAATCTTCTTTTCGGTCCTTTTGGTATTGAAATATTCATATTTCTTGATGATTATTAAGTTCATAATAAAAAAGCAATTTTTTTAAAAGGGAGAGAAAAGAAATTAGCTTGTTCTGTTTGGGCCCAGAGGGCAGACCTGGTAGCTGTCAGTAGAAGTGACCAGAGAAGGAGATGAGGTTCCTGCAGGGCTGTGCTGAGGCCATCCCCAGTTCTAACTGGCTAGAGAGGCCCTTGTTAAATGCCTGGCATGAGCATGTGTACGTTGGAAATGCCAACACAAATCATGACTTGATACGTTGTTTTGTTGATTGTCTAGATTTAAGAAAGTGATGGAGGAAATGCCAACAATGCATATTAAACTTAAAAGTTGACTGTTTGTTAAATATTTACCAGGACACCCCTTGGTGTAAGGAAAAGCTTCTTGAGAACTAGAGCTATTCAGAGACGAAAAGAAGAAAGATGGAAAAGACCCATAATTACAGTTGCTCTTTTATGGTCAAAGAATTGGAAACTGAGGGGGTGCCCATCTATTGGTTAAACAAAGTATGGTATATTAATGTAATCGAATATTATTATACCATAAGAAATGATGAAGGGGGTGGTTTCAAAACCTGGGAAGACTTGTATGAACCGATGCAGAGAGAAGGGAGCAGAAGAACCTGGAGAACAATTTATACAACAAAATGCTATAAAATAAAACAACTTTGAAAGACTTAAAGTAAACTCAGATCAATACAATAACCACCTATGAGTTCAGAGAGCTGATGATGGAGCATCCTACCCATCTCTTGATGGAGAGGAGCTGATGGATTCAAAATGCAGAAGGAAACATACCTTTTCAGACACAGCCAATGTGGGAATTTGGTTTGCTTGATTAACCATATTTGTTTAAAAAAGATTTTTATTTTGTTTTTCTTTTTGGATTTGTTGTTGTTGCTGTTGGGTTTGTCCTTCATTCTCAAAGAGGACCAAGACATCAGGGAAATGATGACAAGACTTGCAGTTGACTTTGATTTGAGTGAGGGAAGGCTGTGCAAGGTCCCAGTCTCACTTTCTCCTCCAGAGCCATCTGGGTCCAGTGGCCTGATATTCACCAGGACATCTGGAGATGGCCCAGAATGCAATCTTTCTTTTTTGATAAAGGAAAAAGGAAAGGTGAAAAAACAAAATTAACTATCCAAAAGCACCGTGATCTACCCTGGGAAGTAGTAGATTTCCCCAATCTGGAGATATTTTAGTGATGCCTGAGTGATATATTGTTGATGGGAATTTCTGTTAAGGTATTAGACTAGATGACCTCTGAGGTCCCAAATCAGATTCTATAGTTCTGTGAAATCATTCTTAATTCTCATGCAATTCTCATTTTCATAATTAAGGGAATGGTGGTTCCTAGCCCCCTACTTCACTATAAAGAAGACTCGTGTTGTAGAAGCCATTGGCAAGGTCATTGCCCTGACAATTTAAGACGAACAAAAAGCCGTTTCTAACACCCCCAGGCATCTATAGTCAGTGACACCCTACCAGAATACAGGAAGGAAATCATAAGCTGTCAAACACCCAAGCCCCAACATGAGCCACAGAAGTGAAGGAGCCCAACACTTTTCTCTCTTCATTTCTGAGATAAAGACTTTAACAGAAGAAGGGGGGGCAGTAGGGACAGAGAACTATGGCAGAAAGAAGGAGATACCAGCTACCTCTGGGTTAGGGAGTTCCCTGTCACTGGAGGTCTCCAAGGAGAGACTAGATGACCAATTAGTTGCCTCAAATATTGCAGAAGGGAATCTTGTTTAGATACAGGTCAGACTTGATGCTTTCTGAGGTCCCTCCTCGCTCTGAGATTTTGGCATATGTCCCAGGTGTTCGCAGCTACGTCAAAAGCTGACCTCAAGAGCTGACCTCACACATGCATGTTTCTGTGAAAAAGATTTCCTGGAATCATTAAATCTTCAGTGGTGCAATCTGATGGGAAAACAGGGGGTAGTAGAAGAGGATTGGACCTGGAGTCTGAAGGCTGATTTAAGTTGTAACTGCAGCTTTACAGTGGTGGGAGACTTCTTTCCTTCCTTCCATCTTTCATTCACAAGCTTTTTTAATTGTCACTACGTACCAAGCACTGTGCCAGGTGCCAGGGCTACAAAAACCAAACAATACAGTCCCTCTCCTCAAAAGGTTTGCATTCCACTGAAAGAAAAAATACATTATACAGATCGATAAATGGTGGTGGTGGTGGTTGTCCTTCATTCTCAAAAAGGACCAAAATACATCACTATGTTGGAGTCAAGTTATGGTATGCCCACTGATCAGGCTGATCAGACCAATACGAGCTCAGATTGCTCTACTGTAGGTCTGGCACAAATAGTCCATGTGAACATTTGGGGTGGATTCTCTAAATTTGCTCATCTCATGTTTCTTTTGCACTACTTCAATTCTGCTTTGCTCATAGAGCACAACACCTTCTCTGATGTGGGCATGCCATGCTGAGCGGTCCTGTGGCCAGTGTGCCCCCGTCACACAATCAGTTCCAAAGTTCTTAAGAGAGACCTTGAAAATGTCCTATATCACTTCTTCTGACCACCATGTGAGCGCTTACCCCGTGTGAATTCTCTGTAAAATAGTCTTTTTGGCAAGCATACGTTTGGCATTTGAACAATGCGGCCAGCCCATCGGAGTTGCTCTTTCTGCGGTAAAGTCTGAATGCTTGGCAGTTTAGTTTGAGAAAGGACCTCAGTGTCTATATATAGAAGATATTTAAAGGATTTTTTTTTAGAAGTGGTCACTAGCGACCAAGGAATTCAGAAAAGGCCTTCGCTTCTTCCACACTCAGCTCAGGTGCCACAGCACCTGTGAAACCTCTGAGCTTGAGTCTCACTTTAAATCTCGGTTTAAAGCATTCAACCCCTCCTCAACCTTTGCTAGAGCCCTTTGTCAGGTTCTCCTACCCACTTCCTTTTCCTTATTGAATATCTAACTTGTATTTCTTATACTTAACTTTGTATGTCTCATCTTGCCCTTTAGAATGTAGGCTCCCAAAGGTCAGAGACTCTGTTGTTTTCATCTGTGAATCTCCCAATGCCTAGCTGAATGCCTCGCTCGTGGTAGATGCTTCATAAATGTTTGTGGAATGAATGGGTGGTTGATTCCGTGAATGAAGTGGGCACATACGGGCTGGGTTTGAAATATGGTGCTTAGTTTGTTCTGGCTGGGGAAGAGAATACATGAAAGGAGATAGTGTAAGAAAAGGCCAGAAGGGTAGGCTGAGCCTGGTTAGGGAGAGACTTGACTGTCAATCCGAGAATTCCCCTTGCTCTTCCAACATTTTAAAAAGGCCTGACTTTCTGTGCCCTATTTGTTAACAGGGAAACTGATTCTCCCAGGCTAACTCTTGAGGTTACCCTCTGGAGCTCCAGGGAGGGGAAAACCCTCCTTCCGTCTCTAGCATGGATTTATTGGAACTTGGAAGCTCGGCACTGGTGCCTCTCAATAAGGGTTAGCAATAGCATGTAGGGGATATTTTGTGGGTTTTTTGGTTTGTTTTGTAAAGCAATGTTTTTAATAGAGGTCATCATACCCAATAATCATAGCTGCATTTATTATTGTTCAGTCATTTTAGTTGTGTCTGACTCTTTGTGACCCCCTTTGGGGCTTTCTTGGAAAAGGTATTGGAGTGGTTTGTCATTTCCTTCTCCAGCTCATTTTACAGATGAGGAAACTGAGGCAATGAGGGGCAAGTGACTTGCCCAGGGTCACACAGCTAGTAAGTGTCTGAGGCTGGATTTGAACTCAGGAAGATTTCTAACTCCAGGCCTAGAGTTCTACGTACTATGGCATCACCAACCTGCCCCCTCATAGCTACATAGAATGCACAGAATAGAATATTTTCATGTGGGAAGAGAATGAGGTACAAATTTCCCTCGTCCTTTCTGCTGCTGAAGTTGTACCCAGGATCCTTTTAGAGCATCGTCAGAAGAAGAGCTTCTATCCTAATACTTTTATTCAATTATGAAAGGCAGTCATTCTGTCCAGCTCTGCAATCATCTTCAGACCATTAAACGTAGAATAGTGACTTGTCCCAAGACCGATCCTTGAAAAAGATGAGAACAAGATGAACATAATAATGATAAATGAGCATTAAAAGCTACTAATTAAGAGGCTGTGGCTGTGTATGAGAATAGACTTACTACTCCTGAAATAAAAGCTCAATGGAAAGTAATTAACACCTACACACAGAGTCTTAATGTACTCTTCTGAACAATAACATTAAAATGTGTCCTAACACAAGCCCATCCAACATTGATGAAACACATCAGCCCAAGACAGCTACAGAAAGATCTACACATTCTTGTCAATCGGGAGAAAAAGGCTCGATAAATGTTCTCAGAACACATGATAAACAGGCCAAACACTGAGAGAAATTCTTTTGGAGCAAATAGCACTTCCCAAAATCATAGGAAAGGCTGACAATAGATCCCTGGTTTTGTTGAATGTGACCAAAAGCAATTGACTTCTGCATGGATTCTATGAAACAGCTGAAATACAAGAGCAGAATCAGAAGGGCAACATGCCTATTAACTTACCAGTAATATGTAGGGGATAGTGGTGTGTGGGTGTGTTCCGGGTTTGGGGTTTGGGTTTTTTTTTGGCTCGTGTAGGTCGTGTATGACGGACATGGGTCTGTCCAGATGTGACTCCTAGGGAGGCAAGAGCAGACTTCTCTAGAGTCTCCTCCCCCAGCCTTCTCTAAGGGAGCCTTTGACTCCTGGCAGGAAGGGAAGCAGGAGGTTGGAGCCAGCACTGCCATTCTGCTCTCCTCAGAGGGAAAAGGGACCAGGCTAGAAGGATATCTATTTGCTCCCTTCAAGGTTATTTGTCTGGGGGACGTCATCTTCAAGTTCAAGTTGCACGCCTGATTGCTCTTCCTTAATGTGAAAGGAGGGCAGCAATCCAAACATATGCATACATGTACATAACACATATGTGTGTGTATGCAGATTGTATCTATGTGTATAGATATGTGGGTGCAGGTATGTGTCTGTGTGTTCTATGTATTCCAAGGTTTGATTATCTTCTAGTTAGTTCCATAATTAATATATAGCAAATGGCAAATAAACTCATCATTAATCCATGTCAGTAGCAAAACAGAAATCAGAGACAGTATACAAAGAAGATATACTAAACAACACCTTGTGAATGAACTCTCCTATTGGAAGCCAATTAACTCAGCTTGACAGGAGAGAGGTAAAGAAAGAAGGAGAAAGTGAGAACGACAGAGGACAGAAGAAGAGGAGAGAGGAGAGTGAGAGGAGAGGACAGGGGAGGGGAAGGAAGGAGAGAACAGGAGAGGAGGGGAAGGGGTAGGGGAGGAGAGGTGAGAGAAGAGGAGGGAAGGGAAGGGAAGAGGAAGGAAGGGGAAGGGAGGGGAGAGGAGGGAAAAGGAAGGGCAGGGGAAGGGAGGGAGTGGAGAGGAGAGGAGGGGAGGGAGAGTGTCAGTTCTCATCCCAAGGGGAAATTTCCCCAAAGTCTCTAGTGTAGTAAGCTGGAAATATGGGCATGATTGCAGTGACAACTCCTGTATATGTTGACTCTTTCCCTCTTCAGAGATGTAAAAAGAGTCTGGCATGATGCATCTTTACTCTCTGAGCTGGAAGGAGGTGGGGGAGTAAAGGGAATGAGCATTAATTAAGTGCCTACTATGTACCAGGTACTTTACAAACATTAACTTATCGGATCCTCACAACAATCCTGTGAGGTAGGTGCTCCTTCTACATCTGAGGAAATTGTGGCAAACTGAGGTGAACTGACTTGCCCAGAGTCACACATCTAGTAAGTGTCTGAGGTCAAACTGAACTTAGTCTTTCTGATTCCAAGCATGGAGCTATATCCACTCTGGCACTCTCTGAAAGCCAGAAGACCAGGAACTCTCTGCTCTCCAGCTCTCACCCGCTCTGCCACTTGCGGGCACAAGGGTGGGGCACTGAGTAATTAATCTGCACCAATGAGGAGAGGGTCCCACATCAACAGGCTTTTGTCTACAAAGAAGCATGAGACAAGAACGGCTGGTCATGCAGATTTGTTTCCAGAAACAAATGGCCTTTTGATAGTGGTCATTGCTACCAGAAAGGTAAAAAGGGCACCTTACAAAAAGGTCCTCCTTAAGGAGCTCAGATTTATTGACAGATGCAGAGTATTATTAATAACTAGCACTTATTTAGCATGTCCCAAAAGTCTTAGTGCAGTTTTATGCTTTAATAACTTCAGAAGTATAAATGCTACAAACTTACAAAAATTCATTTTTAAAGGTTAATTTATTCATTTTTCATTATACTTAATTTTGTGAATTTGAATAATGAATTTAAATTTTTAATTTAAACGTGAAGGGGCATCCTGTCATGCTTTGGGCATGTGACAGTTTCTGGATGGTGTTTTCTCAAACTAGCAGATCAGTGAAGGGGATCCCCTTGGGTGACCTTCATCACCTGATCTACATCCATGAGACATTTCCTTGTGAAATCGCATCAAAACATCATTCTTTAGGTGACCTTAAGGCTCAAATTACAAGTGTTATCCTTTCAGCAGCTGAAGAAAGTCTTACTTTCATCTTGAAAATTTTACTTTACTTCAAAGTACTTTACTTGAAAATCTACTAGAGTGATGTATAGCACAAGAAAATGGTTATGTTGAAGTTTAATAAGAAAGATACGAATATTTTAAAGTTTTAAATAATTAACCTTTCAAATACTGGTTTTGTAAGTCTGTAGTCTTTGTATTTCTGAAGTTCTTAAAGCACAAACCTGCAAGAAGATTTTTGGGACAACCCCCATAGCACCTTAGAGCTGGCAAAGCCCTTGATGAAGATTCTCCCATTTGTTCCTTACAACCACCAGGGGAGGGAGGTGCTATCATTAGCCTCATTTTATAGAAGAGGAAACATTATATGAGGAAGGAGCAGGAGCTGTTCAGCAGGTCACAAAACATCAGCACCTACCAAGTACCTTGAAATAGCTAGTCAGGTAGCCAGAATTACACGCCAGGTCGCTAGCTTTCATCGAGTGCAGAAGGTATGCCCCCACAGTACGAATACCCTGAACTATGCTGGAGAATTAAAAAAAAAAAAACCTAGTGAAACGAAAGCGTCATCCCTGGCAAAACCACTGGCCGTCATTTATTACACATCTCGCTGATTCATTAGCATTAATGAGGCTTCCCCCCTCCAAGTGACGTCATAAGCATCTTAATAGATGTTTCCATACCGTGTATTCGTCATCTCCAAACTACATGGAAAGGAAAAGTTTCAAAATTAGTAGAAGAAAGCAAACCCATGTGGGAATGAGATGAGGTCCATAGCATCCCCATCGTCCTGTCTGCTCCCGGATATACGGCAGAGGCGCCTTCAGAGAGGCCACAGAAAATGACCTTGTCTCCCAACACCGGTGTTCAGTTAACAAAAGCAATCATATCTACCTGGTAAGAACCACAGAACATTAAATATGCAAGAATCATAGGAGAGTGACTTGTTCCAGGGCTTTTCTCTCTGAAAGATCAAATGGAAGATGAGAAGAGTAAGGAAAATCATCATACCACTAATAATTGCCATATATGTGTGCGTGTGTATGTGTGTGTATGTGTGTGTGTATATATATATATATATATATATATATATATATATATATATATAAATACAGAGAGAGAGAGTATTATATTTCAGGTTGTGAGGCTCAAATAAACAAAGATAGATAGATAGACATTGTATCTCTCTCAGGATTATTGTGAAGATTAAACAAAGAGAGAAAACTCATGTGTATCACTTAATATTATATATCATATAAATTATATATTATATTAAATATAATATATTGAACACCACAACTTGAAATAGCTTGAAATATAACATTACATAACACCACAGGGTATTATCATCTCCCTTTTTAAATGAAGAAAGGTAATTAACTTTCCTTCCTCCACGGACGCGATGGGAAGCCTGCCCACCGGCTAAGCCTGTGGGGAAATTCCTTCCAGACTGCAGGGCTGCACGTCAACCTGGGGACGGGCTGACCATCGCGCTCTAACTGCTGAGAAGTGAATTTCCTCTTCTGAGAAGATACAAGCCTTAGAACCCTCTGTACTTTACCTTGGCCAACGCTTGATGCAAGAAGGCTGCAGGGAAACGGGGGCGGGGTCAGTTCTGTGCAAGGCGGGGTCTGGTAGTAAAACGTGGGAGGGAGGACTTACCACAGCCAGCTCAGACTTTATGGAGACTTCTGCTGCTGGCGGCGGCGCCCACGTCCCTTAACTGTGAGAGTACTGATGGGCTCCTGAGGGTGCTAGCCAGGGACCTGCTCTGAAATATCACTTCTCAGTTGTATAGAAATCAATCTCAATCAACCAACCAACAAACATTGACTAAACACCTACTATGTGCCGGACATTGTGCTAAACGCTGGACATACAAAAAGAGGCAAATGGTAGTCCCTGCCCTCAGGGAGCTCACCATCTAATGGAGGAGACAACATGCAAACATATGTACAAAGTGAACTAGAGACGGGACAAACATGAAATCATTAACAGAGGGAAGGCCCTGGAATAAAAGGGGTTGGGCATGGTTTGCAGCAGAAAGTGAGGTAGTTGAGGCTTAAAGGAAGCCAGGGAGGTCAGCAGTGGGAAGTGGAGGAGGGTTAACATTCCAGGCACGAGGGACAGTCAGAGAAAATGCCCAAAGCGAGAGATAGAGACTTTGGTCTGTTGAACAGCCAGGAGGCTGGGGTCACAGGATGGAAGAGTAAATATCTGGGAGGAAGTGTAAGGAGACTGGAAACGGAGGTGGGGGTCTAGGTGAGGAAAGACTTTGAATGCCAAACAAGGCATTTTGTATTTGATCTTGGAGGCATTTGGGAGCCATTGGAGTTTAGCTGAGGATGTGTGTGTGTGTGTGTGTGTGTGTGTGTGTGTGTGTGTGTGTGAGAGAGAGAGAGAGAGAGAGAGAGAGAGAGAGAGAGAGAGATGATTGGACCTGTGTTTTAGGAAAATCCCAGTGTCAAAGGAGGCAGAACTCCTGGGTAGGGCTGGCACTTAACCCCCATATTGGTCATGAAGGACCTAAGTTGGTTGTTGCTTGGTATTTATTGGGTGGAAGATGCAGAGGCATATTTATTCTGGATGGCAGGAAAAATTTCCTAACTCTTAGAGCTGTCCAAAAGTGGAATGGGTCTCTTTGGGGAGGAGTAGGTGCTCACGTTAATCGAGGTCTTTGAGCAGAGGCATTAGGACCACTTGTCAGGAATATTATGGAGGAAGGGTGGTTCTTGTTTAGGCAGAAACAGGACTAGATTGTCCTTCCAACTCTGAGACTCTGTAGTAGGATTACAAAGAAGATTTATTGTTGAATGTTGGCTTAAAATTATAAATAAGAGGGAGAAAGGAACAAATATGGAACTTGGAAAAAATTCTAGACTTTGAATTAACAGCGCTGGATTTGAATCCTGCCTCCAGTGCTTATCAACTGTGCAACTCTGGACTAACATCCTAACATCTCAATGTCCCAGGCACCTCAGCAACACTTTGAGTTACAGATGAAATTACTGATCTGTGTTGGGGAAGGGATTTTCCACGTTAGAAGTTCCCCTAGAGTGGTGGAATTACAGATCTGGATCCCTCCCTCCAAAAATTATTATTAAAATTTGGAAAATGACATCCAAGTATGGATTTTGGAGAAATATTCTGCCCACATAGCTACAGTCAGGAGACTAACAAAGGAACTAATCCCCATTATACAAAATTTCCAGCAACTGAGGGGAAACCCCTTTTTCATGTTCTCTCATCCCCCAACTACCTCAGGTCTACCCTCCCTGAGTCCCTGTGCCCTCTTCCTCTTCCTATCATTAACAAGCTCCCTTCATCCCAGACTTCCTAGCCATTTTCTCACCATGCTGCCTTTACCTCACTATCCTCCTCATTTTTACTACCTTGGATTCAGCATCTGGGAGTCCCAGCTCTTAGGGGTGAGCAGTCACCTTGTCTTGCTGGAAAAAAGGCTGCCACACCACTTCCCAGCCATCTCAATCATGCTGCTTGGACCTCCTTGCACTCACCCCACTTTCAACCTCACTTTTATGTATTCTCTTCTCTTACTAAAACATAAGTTCCTTGACTGTCTTACTTGGTTAATTTGTATTCACAATACTTAGCACACTGCCTGGCACAAAGCAATCCATCCATCCATCTCTCTATGTATTCATCCATCCATCCATCCATCCATCTCTCTATCTGCCCATCTATCAATTTTCCTCTCATATTCTTTTCCATTTTCTTGCCTTTATGAAAACCTTGTTATCCAACCAGAGGATCAAATGAGATAATATTTATAAAGTACCTGGCATAAAACAACAGTTTAATAAACACTATATGTATGTATGTATATATCTATCTATCAGCCTATCTATCCATCTACCCTATCTATCTTTTTATCTATTTATTTATCTGTCTGTCTATGTTTATCTATCAATCTCTCTCACACTCCTCTTTTCTTGCACTCCTGAAAACCTAGTTCCCCAACAAGGGGATAAAATGAGATAATTTATAAAGGTCTTAGAACAATGCTTGGCACCACACAGTAGGTACAATTCTTGGTACACATTCTATTTACATAGAGCATTGTTAACTCCTATAAAATATTCTGGGAGCTAGAGACAAGTAGATCTATAAGCAAAGCCATCCAGAGGAAACCCCTCTTCCACATGTACTAGGCAACAGTCATTCGTTACAACTGACTTCTTCTGAATATTAAAAACAATTTCCCAGAAACCTCCCCCTCCCAGGCTTGCACACACGAGAGCAGTTGTGCTTAAAATATTAATTGGTTGAAAAAATTCCCAAGAACAAAAGGCTACTGTTTTCCAGCTGGCTCCCACTCTACCCTTTAAACCAGATAGTCAAATGCTGTGCTCAGGAGGAGCCACTCACGTCCTCGGCCATTGTGAATCCTCATTTCTGCCCCCCAGTCATTCTCCATCATTCTGTGAGTTCATACAACACCCTCCCTCCCCCAAGCCCCAACACATACATACACATCTGGAAGAAGGGTGATGTAATTAGCACTGCTATTGCCATCAGTGGAGAGCCCTAGTGTTCCACTCGCCATCCCTAGACTCCTCAGAGCCGATCAGTCTTCCCTAGCCACCAATCCCCAATATGTCTGGCTACCCCTAGCAGAACGCAAGTTCCTTGAAGGCAGGGCCTGTCGTAATTTTGTATTTATTTCCCAAGGACTTGGCACAGTGTTTAACTTATAGTAAGTGTTTAATAAATGCTTTTTATTCACATATTCATACTATGAACTAAGCAATGATTTTAAGTGACTTGCTATTTTTATCACAACTTAAATCTACATATATTTTCAAATATATGATATATTTTCAAGGTAATACAGAATATGGTCAAGACAGTCTACAGAAGTTCATTTTGCTTTAAATTGTTGAATCATGCTGAATACTTCATTGGAGTAAATAAAGAAAAAAATGGCAAAGCTCGATGTGCATATGGATTCACAGACTCCATGGCTCTTTAAGAATGCATAGTCCAGAGCTTGGGATAAACAGATGTCATGAAGAGAGTGCCAGGATTTAGAGTCAGAAGACCTGGGTGTGAATCTGAGCTCTGCCACTTACTGTGAGTTGGACTTCATTTGCCTTCTCAGGGTCTCCATAAAATGAAGGAGAAGGCCACTCCCTGAACAAGACTGGGTCTTAGGGTGGCCTTCCTGAGACACTGGCCTTCTGTTGATCCCTGCCAGCCCAGGATCTTGTACACTCCCCACCTTACAATGAGTCATGATATATCTCAACTTTATTAAATGTGTTTGGACAACACCAAAGCCCTACTCTCCCCAGGTTTACTGGGAGGTCTGGGTGGGAAAGGGTGTGAGGGAGGATGTGGTTTATAAGGCCAGAAGGACTGACTCAAAAAAGCAAAGCCCTGAAAGGGTAGAGGTGAGCCCCTCCTGCTTTTCCTTGGCTTACACTTTAGAGAAACCATCAGTCCGGCTCTAGATTTGGTAAATTAACTGTCATTAACCCTAATGAAATGTGATTAAAATCTAAACAAAATAAAAGCACTAGGAACTCTATCCAACTATCTATCTAATACAATCTCTTTGAACCATAATATGATCATAGATCCAGAAGGGGCCTCAGAGGACATCAAATTCAAACCTCATTTTATAGGTGTGGAGACTGAGGTCCATTGTGAAGTGACTTACCCAAAGTCACACAGGTAGCAAGTGTCAAAGGCAGGATTTGAACCCAGGATTTCTGACTCCAGAAGTGGAAGCCAATTCCATTGTGCTACACTGCCTACCTTGCTGTAGGCATAGTCTATGATTTTACATCCCTGGGAAGATAGGAACTGACAGCTCTTAGAGTTGATGGTCCAGTGAACCAACAAATAAAGGAAATTACCAGAAAGAAATACATGGCACTCTCCCCGTGCGATTTGCTGGCCTTTGCCTAATAGCTGCTATTAGCTATTGGCCACAAAACACTATGGAACTCAGGCTCAGATAAACAAAACCATTTCCAGTAAGGAAATTCACCAGGTACCATCTAAGAAGGAGTGGAGAGCTGGCAATTATCCTGTGAATTTGCCAGCCTGGGGAGCTCAGCTGGGCATTTCAGGGCAGGAGATAGAAGTGTTCGCATGTTAACGACCTTGCAACATTAATTATCTCACCGAGCTCATGCAGAGGCTGAGCAGCAGCAGAGGACATGGCCAGAGTACTGGATCCTGAGTCAGAAGATATTTCTGCCCTCCAGAATCAC
The DNA here is from genome assembly GCF_011100635.1 of Trichosurus vulpecula. Lineage (NCBI taxonomy): Eukaryota > Metazoa > Chordata > Mammalia > Diprotodontia > Phalangeridae > Trichosurus > Trichosurus vulpecula. The sequence goes on along the minus strand of NC_050576.1, from coordinate 12,236,490 downwards.
AGAATTTCAGAGCCGAGGTGGACCTCAGCATTTAGCCAATCCTACCCTTGGCATCATCACCATCATCATCATCATTGTCATCAAAATGCCCTTAGCCGAATAACAATTAATAGTAATAACTATGCTTATCTAGTCCTGCCCTTAGCTAAATAATAATAAATAAGGATAAAAATGAGCATTTATCTAGTCCTGCCCTTAACCCGGTGATACTAAATAAATTATAAATAAAGCAACAGCTGGCATTGATTTAGTCTTGCCCTTAGCCTGATAATAACTAATAAGAATACTAGAAGTTAGCCTCTATCTAATCCTGTCCTTAGCCTAATAATACTACTAACTAGCACTTATTCAGCCTTCTTGAAATATTATCTCATTTGAGCATCATGACTCTCCCAGGAGAGTCATATGGCTAGTAAGTGTCTGAGCCCAGATTTAAATTCAAGTCATCTTGACTCAGTGCTCTGCCCACTATGGCACTGCTAAACAAACAGACAAAGAGACAGAAAGACAGATAAATTAGTAATTTGATTGATTAATACATGGGGATGAATGAATGGATAAATGGATAGATAGAGAGATAGATAGATATAGATAGATAGATGGATGGATGGATGGATGGACAGGTAGGTAGAGAGACAGGTAGATAGACAGATAGATAGATAGATAGATAGATAGATAGATAGATAGATAGATAGATGGATGGACAGATAGACAGACAGATAGGTAGAGAGACAGGTAGACAGAGACAGACAGATAGATAGATAGATAGATAGATAGATAGATAGATGGAACAACGGAACAGAAGTTTTCCTACAATGTCCCTGACAAGTAGCTGTCCAGTTTTTGCTTGAAGACCTCAAGCAGGGGTGAATTCATCACATCCTGAGGAGTCTCTTTCTCTTGGGGATAGCTCTGCTCAGAGAGTTTTTTTCCCTATATCAAGCCCAAATCAGCCTCTCCATAGCATCACTTCCTTGCTCCTTGCTCTTCCCACTGGGACCAGGCACAAGTCTAAAGCTTCCTTTACACAATAGCCCTTCAAATACATGAAGACCACTGGCATGTCCCTCCTCAAAGCTTCTCTTTTAAACATCCCCAGTTCCAGTCCTCAGATAACATGGACTTAAGGCCTGCTGCCATCTTGTTTGCCCCCTTCTGCGCACTCTCCACTCGATCAGTGCTTTTCTTAAGCTGTGGCATCCAGTATAGATGTGGTCTGACCCTAGAAGAGCACACATGGGACCATCTCTCCTTGTTCCTGGAAGCTTTGGCTCTCTTAATGCTCCTGAGATCTTGTTTGCTTTCTGGGTTGTTGTTTCATAGCAGAGTGTTGCATATGCATAAAGACCTGGATGCAAACCTAAGAAGACCTAGGTTCAAGTCTGAGAGATAGATAGATAGATAGATAGATAGATAGATAGATAGATAGATAGAGATAGAGAGAGACAGAGAGACAGAGACAGAGAGAGAGAGAGAGGAAGCCAGGGTCCCTGGCTTTGCCTCTCTTTAGCATTGAAGGGTCTTGGAAGACCTGTGAGTTCTGGTGAAAAGCAGTAGCATCTACCAGAGTGGCTGTAGTGGCAGCAGCCAGCCTGGCAACCAGGGAACCATGGCATCCGAGAAAGTAAGGCCACTAGAAAGAAGATCCCATTTGTCATCTAACCAGTCAGTACCCTGGGGAAGAGAAATGTAAACTGGTTAATTAGCCACCTTGTAAGAACTGCGTATGTCCCAATGTACCTAGGATATTAGCCCCTCATCTGATTGTTCTCCCAGTGACATGCGATTGAATTCTATTCTAATCATTCTTTAATGCATGCTACACTTCTCTTATGCTTAGCCTTCCCTTTCTGAATGGGCATAAACCTGTCCTATGCTTGATTTACTGAGACATTGAGAACTATTTTATTTACTACACACACACACACACACACACACACACACACACACACACACTCAAGCATGATAAATTCTTACGTTTAACAATTTATACAAGTTTTTAAAAATAGCACACACAAGTGCAAGATAAGGCAAGTGTGACTAGATGAGAGTTCTGAAAAATATCTGGGGTTGGATTGCAAGCTCAGTATTAGTCATCGGTTGATATGATAGCGTAGCCAAAAAGCCAGCACCAATTTAAGCTGCATTAAGAGAAGCATAGAGGGGGCAGCTAGGTGGCGCAGTGAGTGGAGCACCGGCCCTGGAGTCAGGAGGACCTGGGTTCAAATCCGACCTCGGACATTTCACACATGTACTAGCTGTGTGACCTTGGGCAAGTCACTTAACCCCAATTGCCCTGCCTTCCCCCCCCCAAAAAAAAAGAAGAAGAGAAGCATAGGGTCCAGGACCAGGGAGGCAATCACAGGATCTTGTGATACTCTGCCCTGCTCAGATCATCTCTAGAGAACCATGTTGGGTTCTGGGCACCACATTCTAGGAAGGAAGCTGGACAGCATCCAGAGGATGGAAAGCTGGGTGTGGAGGTGGGATTAGATTTATCCTAATGATATCCCAGGACAGCTCGGTGGTGCATACCAATCAAATTAGCAAAGCGATATTTTATAGTTAGGAAAAATTCTAACAATAACAAGTAAGAAGTGAGAAGGGAGAGGACCTAGCGTATCCTTAATTTATCATAGGGCTTGGCATTTCACAAGCATTTAATAAATGCTAGTTGACTAATTAAAACATAAGCTCTGTAAGAACAGAGACTACATTGTCTCTTGTATTAATACCCCAAGTGCTCGGCACATAATAAGTGCATTTTCATTCATTCATTAAGCACCTACTATGTGCTGGGCAATAAGTTAGATGATGGGGATACAGAAACAAAATTAAAATCTTTGCCCTCAAGTTGCTACTTTTGATAAATGTGATTGAGAAGTGATCATGTTTCACATCCATTCTTAATTAAATTTAGGGTTAAGTTCTGAATGAGAAAGTCAGATAATGTTGATGTTCTGGCCTCACTTTCTTGACCTCACAAGGTCATAGCCATCCCCAAGGCAGAGGGACTAGACACAAGGGTGACAGATCAGGACCACATGTTTGTGGCTCTATGGAGGCTCCCGATGAGAGGGCCTATAGCTCCTTCCCTACCGAAAGGTAGCTCATGAACCTTCTCAATGCCAGAAAGAACTGTCCAAAAACGGAACTTACGAAATGTACCTCAGTTCCAACTCCATAGCCAGACTCTTCTTCATCCATGATTAATGAGCCCAAAGCAGTGATAGAATATCCGTGCATACTCCCAATCTTTGCAGGGCCACCTTTCCATGACCTGTCATCATGCCTCTCCTGGAAGGCTCTCCAGCTTCTTCCACATGGGGGATTGCATCAGCCAAGCCCATTGCAGCCAGCTCACTAGCCCCCCAGTATAGTAAGATCGGAAGCTCTCAGATTTCCTCAGCCTACGTACAAGTCACTGGAAAGCTCTCTCTGTGCTTAAGGCCAGCCAAGGTTATGGAAATTACTGATCCTCTTCAACTTTCATGAGAAAAATCAATAATTAATGAGGATTATCTTCACTATTACATAACAAAATATGATTGTACAATATAATAATTAGCTTAATAATTAATTAAAATCCATTAATCAATAATACTCTAGCAAGAGCTAGTGTTTATATAGTGTTTTAAGGTTTGCAAACATATAAATACATACACATATATATTACATCTGAGCCTCAGGAGAGAGGTACCCTCATTATCCCCACTTAAAGAGGAGGTAAGTGACTTGTCCAGGGTTGTGCAGTTATTAAGTGTCTGAAGTTGGACTGGAACTTTGGACTTCATGGGGAACCAATCATGTTTTCAGCCCTCCCTGCCAGCGAAAGCACATCTCTTGTTCCAAGAATAATGTATGTGAGTGACTTCTATTAGTATTTACAAAGGCTTTGATTCTTTGGTTTTGTCTTCTCTCTTTGTAGCAGAGCTTCCTATGTGAGGTTTTCTCAGCTTTTATTTGTGGTCTGTCCCATCAGTTTTCATCATAAGCCCCTTGAGGTCAGGGCTTTGAAACTGATTTATCTAGCATCCATGACAGTATTGTTCAGTCACTTTTCAGTCGTGTCTGACTCTTCATGACCCCATTTGGGGTTTTCTTGGCAAAGACACTGGAGGGGGTTGCCATTTCCTTCTCCAGCTCATTTTACAGATGAGGAAACTGAGGCAAACAGGTTAGGTGACTTGCCCAGGGTCATACAGGTAGTAAATGTCTGGGACCAGATTTGAACTCAAGAGTCTTCCTGACTCCAGGTCCAGTGCCCAGTTAAAATAGGCATCTTATACTATTGAGGATTATTCATTGAATGAACTGGAGGGGTTTACGCTGGAGAAAAGAAGACTCAGGAGGGACATCATAGCCATCTTCAAGTATCTGAAGGGCTGTCACATGGTGGAGAAATTCAGTTTGTTTTCCTCGGCCCCAGACGTTGCTGCCACTTCCTGACGACACAATTTCTCCAATAACAGAGCCCGCCCTTATCCCAAGAACGGTAACAGCAATGGCCAAGCCAAACCAACAGCCTCATTCTGCACTTAGAGATGCCACCTCTGATAAGAGATGACCTCCAGTCCATCCTCTGCTGACCTGTCAAACTGATCTTCCTTAAACTCAGATCCTGTCATAACACCTCCCCCTTCATTTCAAATCAATTAACTTCCATAGTTCCCGAAGACTTCTAGGATAAAATATAAAATCTTTTCTTTGGCTTTCAAAGCTTTTGAATTAAGGCTGGTCCCATTCTCCCTGGACCAGTCTTGTCACACCATACTTTCCCTCTCTCCCTGCTCCCAACCCACTCTGTGATCCAGCGACACTGGCCTCCTTACTGTTCCCTGGCCAAGATACTCCATCTCTATAGATTTGTTTTTAATGACAATCTCTCATACCTGAACCTCCCTCTTCATCTCTGCCTCCTGGTTTCGCTGGCTTCCTTCAAGACTCAGCTCACTTCTCTCTACATCAGTTCATACAAATCTTCCTAGGTTTCTCTGAAACCACCCCCTTAGCATTCCTTATAACTTAACAGCATTCAGTCGCATGCGACGGGCACCCCCTCAGTCTCTAATTCTTTGCCACCACACAAAAGAGCTGCTATAAGTATTTGTGTACACATGGGTCCTATTCCTCATTCTGTGATTTCGTTGGGGTGTAGACTTAGTAGTGATGTCAAAGACTGGGTCAAAGAGCAGGCACAATTTGATAGCTTTGGGGACACACTTCCCAACTGCTTTCCAGACCAGTGCACAGCTCCATTAATCTGTCTGTTTTCCCAAATCCCATCGAGCACTTGTCATTGTCCTCTTTTTGTCATCTTAGCTAATGTCATGGGAATGATACAGTACCTCAGAGTTGTTTTAATTTGCATTATTATTGATTTAGAATGTTTTTTTCATATAGCTATCAGTAGTTTGATGTCCTTTCCCTGAAAAGTGCCTTTGACCATTTAACAATTGGGGAATGGGTCTTAGTCTTAGAAATTTGAATCAGTTACATAGATATCTTAGAAATGAAAGCTTTATTAGAGACATTAACTGTAACGATTTCCCCCCTCACTACCTGTTTCTTTTCCAATTTTAGCTTCATTGGTTTTGTTTATGCAAAAAAATCTTTAAATTTTATGTAACTAAAATTGCGTACTTTATCTTCTCTCTGTGATTTGTTTGGTCATGAACTCTTCCTCCATCCACATATCTGACACTTAATGTCTTCTTTGCTCCTTCAATTAGTTTATTTAACCTTTTATGTTTAAATTGTATTCTAATTTAGAGCTTATCTTAATATGTGGTGTGACACATTAGCCTATGCCTAGTTTCTGCCAAACTGCTTTCCAGTTTTACTAATAGTTTTTACTGAATAGTGAGTTCATGCCCCAATAGCTGAGATCTTTGGGTTTATTAAATATGTAACTACTGCGCTTGTTTGCTTCTGTATATTTTATAGCTAATCTGTTCCACTGCTCAACCTCTCTATTTCTTAACCAGTGCCAAATATTTTTGATGGTTATTGTTTTGTAATGTAGTTTGAGATGTAGTACTTTTTAGGCCCTCTTCCTCCTTTTTTTTCCTTAGCTCTATAAAGTAATCCTTTGGTAATTTCATTGGTATGGCAACGAGTAAGTAAATCAACTTAGATAATACGGCCATTTTTATTGTATTGGCTTGGATTACCTATGTGCAATTAATATTTCCCAATTATTTAGATATGATTTTGCTTTTATAAAGAATACTTTGTGATTGTGTACATGTAGTTCCCGTATCTTGGCTGGTAGGCTCCCAGGTATTTTATATTTTCTGTAATTAATTTAAATGAAATTTCTCTTTTGCTCTCTTCCTGCTGGGTTTCATTAGCACTATAAAGAAATATCAATGATTAATATTTTCTTATGGGGGCTGTTAATTGTTTCAATTAGTTTTTTTTTTCTTCAGTTAACTCCCTAGAGTTCTTTAAGTAAACAATCATATTAGCTGCAAAAAGCAGTAAGATTGACTTTGCTTATTCCTTCAAGTGTTGTCTTCTTGCTATCATTTCGGACACTATATTGAATAGTAAAGATGATGATGGGTAGCCTTGCTTTACTCCCAATCTTATTTTGAAAGGCCTCTAGTTTATCACCATGATGGTTAATGCTCAGAGTTCTTAAGTTTTCAGTGTTGTTTCCCTTTACATAACTGTGGTGATTGTATAACTTGCTTTTCTGGTTCTACTGGTTCTGCATCAGTTCAAATGAATCTTCCCAAATTTTTCTGAATCCTTTGTTTTCATCATTACTGTGGCATGATAACATTACAATCTATTTCTATACCATAATGAGCTTATCTGATATTTTGCTTGTAAGGACTGTAAGATCTTTACCTAAACACTCATTAGTGTGAATAATAACGCTTTCAAAGTAATGGCCTTTTTTTAACACGTAGGTCCTTTGACTATTTTCTCTTGGAAAGCAAGGGCAGTAATGGTCCCAGACTCTCCTGTAGCTCCAGCATGGGGCAGATAATGATCTTGCATGTTTCTCTCCCAAGGTGCAAAGCCAGCTCTAGCTGGCTAAAACAATTAACTTGCAAAATCTCTAACTCATTTAAATGCATAACCACAGTGGTATTTTAACAGAACCTCTTCTAAGAAACTCAGCTACAGTTTCCACTTCTGATTCTCTTTCCAATTCCTCTAAATGTCTTTTCTCTTTCTCTTTGCCTCTTTGCAGAGGTTTGTACACTTAAAAGAGCTTGGTCATGTCATTTTTTTGGTTTTGTTTTTTTTAATGAACCTAAGCTCTACTGAGTGTCAAGTGTTCCCCATGGAAATAAATAGCACTAAGGTCAGAGCTACAGCTAGCAAATTTTGTGCCTGAAACAAGAGGTCAGAGTTCACCTAGGATTTGGCCTAAGGAAGAAAAAGCATATGCTGGGACATCTCTGTCCCTTGGAAATTTGATGCCCTGCTGCAAAACTCCATTTGCCCTACCCTAGTTATGACTCCAAATGCGGTTGACATCAGCATGATCTGGGATGGGAGGGCTTGAGGTTTTGATTTTTTTAAAAGGTCTTGACATTCTAAGATTCCATGGATGTGTCAAACACCAGGATACAACACTAAAGAGACTCCATGTCTGTGATTACAAGCTTCTTCACCCAAGACTCTAACCTACTTAAGAGTAGGGGCTACTTACTTCACTTTTGACTTTGTATCCCTGGTGGTGCTTGGGGGCAGAGAATTTAAATTGATAAAGGACCTCTGAGGCCATCTAGTCCAGTGGTTCTCCAAAAGGGCCATGAATTCTATGGAATTTAGGCTATATGGAATCATAAAATGTGAGATCTAGAACAGACCTCATGACCACAAGTGCACAGACATGTAGAAGGCTCCTAGTCTGAGTATTGCTGAATGAAATGTCAGTGTGTCACAGTACTTATGGGGCAAAGATCAATATTGTGCATGAGCAAAAAAAATGTGCAAAGTACGAATGCAGCCCAATCCCCACATTTTACAGTGGAGGAAACCAAGACACCTAGAAATTAAGTGACTTGTCTGAGGACCCACAGATGGTGAGGAACAGAGACAGAATTTGACCTCAGGTCTTCTGTCTACCAACCCTGATTCCCCTCCTGCCTAAACATTGGATTCTGCCTCTTGACACTCAACACTGACAGCTGATCCACTATTGCTCAGCAGGCCTCTGAGTAATCTCCCTCTCACTGGAGCTTGAACTCTGTTCCTGGGAGTGTGAGCTCCGACAGGTGAACTTGCCTCCCACTGACTTTCCTGCCATCCCAAACCCCCCAGCACAGCATGTCACATCCTCCCTCCCATTTCTCCTATTATACTGGTTTCCCAGATTAGAATGTAAGTTCTCTGGGACAGCTAGGTAGTACGGTGAGTACAGCACCAGCCCTGGAGTTAGGAGGACTTGAGTTCAAATCCGGCCTCAGACATTTGGTACATTTGCTAGCTGTATGACCTTGGAAAAGTCACTTGACCCCAATTGCCCTGCCTTTCCCCCTCCAAAAATAAAATAAATGTTTAAAAGGAAAGAATATAAGTTCTCTGAGGGCAAGGATTATCTTTCTGGCTTATTTTTGAGTCTTCAGTGCTTATCACAGTGGCTGGTACCGTACAGAGTAAGACTTAATAAGCCTTAATAATAAATATATTATGATAATATTTATTTAATAATAAATGCGATTAATATAATAATAAATAAACAATAATAAAAATAACTTAAATAAGGTCTTAAATCTGATGCTCTTTCCACTACATGATAAGAAATGCTTATTGGTTGATTTGCCTCAATGAATTTTCAGTTCTCTCTTTTTCTGCTCATTAATATGTTTTCTAGCTTTCAGGGTCCATTGCAGTGATTAAAAAGGAGGTGCAGAAGTAAAAGTCCCTTTAATTTGCCTTGTATAAGGGAAGAGAATTCCATGACAACAGCAATAACCAAGGCAGTAGCAGACAGGGATAACAAAGATAAGTGTATTAGGATAAGCTACTGACCATCCCTCCTCTACTGAGACAGCCCATGAATCACCTTCCTACTGGGGCTAGGAATGATGCCTCCAAGGTTGGACTGGACAGGATAGATACACCAAAGATGTCATCAGGACCCTTGGGCATGTTGGTTTAGTAAGAGGCTACTCCCAGGGCATGGTGCACTCATGTACCAAGATCCTCCTGGGAGTCCTAAGTCCATGCTTCTTGCAAACAGCTTGAGGTCAGAGCGACTAGTTCAGGTTGGGGTTCATGGCACCTCATGAGGTTTATAGGAAGGGGAAGGGTCTTTGTTTAGGAGATTTGATTATTTTCTCACCCCTAGGATCACAGGTGGGAGGAACCAATCATCGAGGAAACCGGAACTTTCTTACCTGGGTTAGAAGATTGCAGATCAATGAGCAAGCCTTTATTAAGCACCTACTATGTGCCAGGCATTGTGTTAGATGCTAGGCGCATAAATGCAAAAATAAAGCAATCTCTAAATTGCTCATAGGGCTCACAGAGAAGAGTCAGGGAAGAAAGATAACTGGCCAGAGGAGGGGGCATGGCCAGGGAATACGTAGGCTGTTGGATAGAAGAGCCAGAGCTTTTTCCAGATAGTCTTTCCAAAATAATATCCCAGTAGTCAGCACAAGCACAAATCGCACGATGCCTCGTCCTCAGCTGAAGACAAAAGCTCTCCATCTGGGCTGTGCCAGATGCTTAGATCTCGTGCGTTGGGCTAACGTTGTCAAATTCCTCAAACTCAGAACCATAACATTTCCATAACTGACAGCCAACAGCCCAGATGTTGTTTGTAGATGAAGAAACCCCGTGGGAAATGCCAGGCTTTTGACAAAGAGCAGACCATTTTCTGAGACATTTAGGATACCAGAATTCTTTTTGAAGCACGAACCCTCCCACCTCGCTGATTCCTGCTCTGTAGGCAGGGTTGCTAATTATCAAATCTGGCTCTGCCACTCACCACCTGTGTGACTTGGGGGAACTCACTTAATCTTGTCCCTGTTTTTCTCATCTGTGAAGGAGTCGGCTTGGAAGAGGTGCTCCTACCCCAGGGATAAGATGGTTGGGGTTATTTCAGAGCAAATCAGCATTTTCAGTCTTTGTATAGATTCCCGTCCCCCTTCATTATTTTCTTCCTTTGGCAACTTCAAGCTGGGAAAGTATAGAGGTAGCAAAAGCAGAGATAGAAATGCAGTCAGGAGAGATGGATCCAAATCCACATGGATTTACAAGTGAATTATATTAAATGATCAAAGAATATTTAATTCTAATATTACATAAGCTTTTTGGAAAAATAGGAAAAGAAGGGATCCACATTCTATGACATAAATCTGATCTTGACACTCAAATCAGAGAGAAAGAAAACTATAGACTAATATTCCAAATGAATGTCCATCAACAAACATTTATTTAGAACCTACTGTGTGCCAGGCATTGTGCTAAGGCACTGGAAATACAACAGAGGCAAAAGACAGCCCCTGCCCTCAAGGAGCTTACACTCTAATGGCAGAGGCAACATGCAAACAAATATATACAAAGCAAGCTATGTACAGGGTAAATGGGAAATAATTAGCAGAGGGGAAGCACTGGATCAGAGGCCGAACATTGCAGGCATGGGGGACAGCCAGAGAAAATGCCTGAATCCAGAGGTAGAGTGTCACTGGATGTGGGTGAGAAGTAAGGTGTAAGAAGACTGGAAAGGTAGGAGGGGGCTGGTTAAAAGAGGCCTTGAGTGCCAAACAGAGGGTTTTGTATTCAATCCTGATGGTAATAGGGAGCCACTGGAGTTCATTGAATAGGGGAGCCATGTGATTGAACTTGTGTTTTAGGAAAATCTCTTCAGTCGCTGAATGGAGGATGGACTAGGGTAGGGAGAGACTTGAGGCAAGGAGACCCTCAGTGGCTACTGCAGAGGACACAGTGCGGGTACCAATAGAAGGTGCAGCCTTCTATCTGTTAGCCTGCTCTTACCTGACTCACCTTTTTCTTTTCAATTGTCCATCTCTCTGATGACGTTCTTCACAGCCTCTTATGTCCCATTCTTGGTTGGGGACACGTTTTAGTCGGCTCGTGCTCATCCTCTGCCTCTTCGTGGCTCTTTGTGAGACCCTATCTCTTGATGCACAAGTCCAGGACTGGCCTACGGGAAGAACCTTGCCTGTGAAAAAATGGACCCTTGTTTCATCACACACACTGGGACATTCCCCCTAGGCAATCTAGGTTTCTTTACTTCTTCTGTTCAATTTTGGGCTTAGCTTGTGGCCCACAAGCCCATTATCTGTCCACGATCAACACACTGAGGAACTGGCTGTATGAGCTAAGAAAGTTTTAATAGTAGAAATTCTTACAGTAATGATAGTGGTGGTGGTGGTGGTGGTAGACTACTAGTGGTGGTAGTGGTGGTGGTGGTTGTGGTAGTGGTCATTGAAGCATTTGTATACATATATATTATTTATATTTATATGCATCTATACATATACACATACACACATCTATACATATACCTAAAAATTATTCATACTTAGCCACATCTATACATTATATACATATATACATTATGTGTATAAACACCTATACATTACATTTAAATACATCTATATGTTATTTATGTTTCTATACATACATATATAATTTATATATCTCCCCCATAAGGATATAAGTCCCTTTTGAGTGGGGATTGTTTTATTCTTTGTACTTGTATACCTAGAACCTGGCCCAGGGGCACATACTAGGTGCTTACTAAATTGTTGTTAATCGAGTGATTCTTAATCTACTTGAGTTTTCCTCCTTTGACAGTACTTCTTGAGTGATCATAGACATCATTCTGGAGCTTCTGCAAAGTCCAGGAGTCTAATGAAATCATGTGCACTTAACCTGCAGCCATCTGTCTCAAATCCAGAGATCCCTGTGTTCAATGTGGAACAAAGGCCACCCGGCCATCCTAGCCACCTTTCCTTTGCCCTCACTTCCTGCTTATCCATTCCATTCATCCCTGTTTCTGGGAAGGAAGGCACAGCCCTGGTTTGCTTTTATGTCTGCAAGGGTACTCCTGGGAGTTCCAAGGCCCATTGCATGACTTGGAGATATTTTATGGTTTTCCAGTGGAGTGTGAAGCTTTGATAAAAGTGCTGAGAATAAAGGAACAACCCCTTTATATTTTACTTCAAGACGACAAAGTGACTTTACCTCTATTTCTTTCATTTTAACAACCCCATAGTAATACACCATTTCACAACTGAGGAACAATTCTTTTTTATAATTCCTTTTGGGGGAAGCCTGGGTCTCTGTGTGTCATCGGGGCTGGAAATGTAGCAGCCACTTACAAGCCGATCCCAATATTGATTGGCAAAGGCTTTAACCTGCTCTGCTTTTCTGATCTCTGCCAGCTGTCCCTATTGCAACTCAGAACTCCTTAACTCAAGTGATCCACTAACCTCCCTCCCTACTCCAAGGACTTGTGGCTCAATGGCATGCACCTTCATGCCTGGCCATTCAATCGATCTATCAGTAAGCATTTATTAAGCGCCTACTACATGCCAGGCATTGTGCTAGAGGATGGGAACATAAAGACAAAAATGAAAAGAGTCCTTGTCTTGAAGAGTTTACATCATTTCAGAGGGGACAACATGTAGACGTTGTAGAGAAAAACCTTAAAATGCATCCTAAATAAATACAATATGTCGATGTCCTCCAAAATAAATACCAATGACTTTCCTAAAATGTAGTGCCCCCAAATATGTTGGTGGTAAGTAACAAGGTCAGGATTCAGATCTAGGTCCCCTGACTCCATATATGGTGGAGGTCTTTCTGATGGACTGACTTAAAGAGTGAGTCATGGCAGACAAACATAATTTCCTTCTTTGACAAGGTTACTAGAATAGAAGATTAGGGCAATGTTGTGGCCATAGATTACCTGGATTTTATTTAGAAATGGAGATGACCATGGATTCTCAAGCCCTATATAGTACTGCAGGAAAAAAATCTTCCACATAATTTGTTATAGTGGGGGTTTTTTGTATTTTAAAAACTGCTGGAAGAGTTGGCTCTAAATTGGCTTCAGTTTGACAAAGGAGGGAAAGAAGGAAGGAAAAGGAGGGAGGGAAGAAGGAAGGAAGAAAGAAGGGAGGGAGGGAGGGAAGGGACTGATTTTCTAAGCACCTACTATGTGCCTAGCCCTGTGAAAAGCACTTTATGAACTTTATCTCATTTGATCCTCTATATATGTACATGTATCTTCCACATTAGAAGGTAAGGGCAGGGATTTTCATATCCCAAAGCACAGTGCAGTAGGCACCTAAGAAGTGCTTACTGATTGATTGGTTTACACATATGTGGATATTATACATATATATATATATATATACAATATTTACATATGTACAAAATAAATTTAAAGCATTTTTGGTGGGGAGGGTGCTCTGGTGAGGGGAGATCAGAGTGGCCTGGGTTCCAGGAAGTCTCTCGGCAACTAGGGGTTCTTTGAAATGAAGCAGAGGGGGTGATTCTAATCATGGGACACGGCCAGTGCAAAGGTGCAGAAACTGTAGGTGGAATATTTTGTGTAAAGAACTGCAAGAAATCCAATTTTGATACACTGTGTGGCATAGAAGACAGTATGATATAAGAAAGCTAGAAAGTTAGATTAGAGTCAAGGCACAAAAGGATTCGATTCAATTCATCATTTCAGCTTATCATCACCATCATCATCATCATCACCATCACCATCATCATCACCATCACCATCACCATCATCATCTTCATCATCATCATCGTCGTCGTCGTCGTCAGTACCACCACATTAAAGGAAAAAAAAGATCTGAACCTTCCAAATCATCCCACCCTCCCATCCCTGCTCTTGACAACTTTCTACTAAGGAGAGAATAATTATGGTTAATTGATGTTTGTTATTGCCAATCTATTGCCATTAGATAAAATCTATGACATAATAGAGTTGTCTTTTTATGCACTGTATCCAGTTTATGGTACATTGGGGTCCCTTGTATAATCATTGTGAAAGCATTCATTCATTGTTCCTTCCTTCAACAAACATCTATTTTATGAGACTCTGAGTATATTTTTTACTATTTTGGTAATGTTTAGTGATTTATATTTGTAGTATCTTTATGTTTGTGATATGTTGTAGGCTCTCTCTATGATTTATTTGATGCTAATACCTTAGTCAGAATGCAAACCTCAATCACAACATTATTCTCAGGGATCAACAAAAGCCACTCTACAGCTGTTTTCTCAAAAAGCGGGGCATTAGGGAATTGAAAAGAGCTCTATAGCAACAGGCAGCAGATTTGGGTTCTAGTGTGATTCAAACAATGTATAACCCAAGGTAGGTCACTGTATTGAGTGTCAGTTGTTGCATCTATGAAATAGAAATTTTGCTACCTAACCTCAAGAACCCTCTGATTCTATAATGCCTTTTTCCCTTTTCCAATCAAAGCTGTGTAGTTATCTGACAACAGAGGTCCATAATCCTTGGTTGCAAAAGATGAAAGTATTAAAGGATAGAATGGAAGGAAACACACAATTAACAGTCATAACTGTGAACATGAATGAGATGAACTCACCCATAAAATGGAAAAGAATAGCAAAATAGATTAGAAAGCAGATTCCAACAATATGCTGTTCACAAGGAAGACACTTGAAATAGAGTCACAAGGAGTTGAAAATGAGGGGCTGGAAGAAATTTTATGTTTCAGGTGAACTTAAAATAACTACTAGTAGTAGTCATGATCTCTGATAAGGCAACAATAAACTTGATTGAAAGAGATAACCAGGGAAATTATATTTTTCGTGTCCTCCTATTGCATAGTGCTAAGACCAATTTCAGCAGTCAGAAATATTACAGTGCCATAAGAAATGATTACGTGGACAACTGCATAGGAAATGAGAAAGAACTTTCAGAGGGCAAATTTTACAGTAATAACATCATAGAGAAAAAACAACTATAAAAGACTTTAGAACTCTTATCGATGCAATAGTAAACACTAATATTATTAGCTAGTATTGAATGCAAAAGAATGAAAAAAGACACATATGACTCAGCTCTGGACAGGTAATGGACTTAAAAATTCAGAAAAAGACCTACATTTCTGGGCATGCCTAATGTAGGAACTTATTTTGTTGGACATGAAGTTATATATATTTTTAAAATTGGTCTTTGGTGTTTTTAAAATCATTCTGTAGGGTAGTGAGAGGGATGGATTAATTTTTTAATGCTTATTATTTGAAAAATAACAAACTATTCAAAAACTTTAAAAGAAACTACATTATTTTTAAAGGTACGAGAGACGATTCATCAATATAAACATTTAGCATATATGCGCTGAATGGCATAGAATATAAATACTTTAAGGAAAAGTTAATCAATTTATAGGAAGAAATAAACACATTACTATAATATTTTGAAATCTCAATGTATTCCTCTCAGATTTGACAAATTTAAGCAAGAAAGAAATTAAGAGGCTGAATATAAATCTTAGATAAGGTAGATATGACAAATCTCTGATGATTACTGCATGGGAAGAGAAAGGAATATGCTTATTTCCCAGCTATGAATGATACACAAAAACTGATCTTATATTTGGGTATTAAAACTTCACAAACAAATGCAGAAAAGCAGAAATATTAAATAATCCTTTACTTACCATGACACAATAAAAATTACATTCAATTAAAAGGCCTTTGAAGAAAGGATTAAAATAGATGGAGATTAAATAACTTATTCCCAAATAATTTGTGATTCAAAGAACAAATCATAGAAACAATGGAGAATTTCATTAAAAAACGAGAAGACAACATATGAAACTTTGGGGATGCAGCCAAAGCAATCTGAAGGGGGAAAATTTATGTCTCTAAACATTTTTATCAATGACAAAGAGAAAGCATATCAACGAATTGGTTATGCAACTAAAAATCAACAATTAAAAAATATTTAACTAAAACCAGGATAAAGATTCTGAAAATCAAGGAAGAGACTAACAAAATTCAAAACAAAACAAAAGAATTAGTAGGTTGAATTGATGAATATAGGGAGAAGGTTTTTTTTTTTAATTGACAAACCTGGGACACTAATTCACTGTTGACAGAACTGTGAACTAATCCAGACATTTTGGAGAGCAATTTGGAATTATGCTCAAAGAGTTATAAAACTGCCCATACCCTTTGACCCAGCTATATTACTACTAGGTCTATTTCCAAAGATGATTAGGGGAAAAAGAAAAGAACCCACATGTTCTAAAATATTTATACCAGTTCTCTTTGTGGTGGCAAAGAACTGGAAATTTCAGGAATGCCCATTAATTAAAGAATAGCTAAATAAATTGTGGTGTATAATTGTGATGAAATACTACTGTGCTATAAGAAATGATGGACTCAATGATCTTAGAAAAACATAGAAAGACTTACATGAAATAATAAAGAGTGAAACAGGCAGAACTAAGAGAATGTA
Organism: Trichosurus vulpecula; assembly: GCF_011100635.1. Taxonomy (NCBI): domain Eukaryota; kingdom Metazoa; phylum Chordata; class Mammalia; order Diprotodontia; family Phalangeridae; genus Trichosurus; species Trichosurus vulpecula. The sequence goes on along the minus strand of NC_050576.1, from coordinate 12,220,031 downwards.
ACAGCAGTATTGTTTTAAGAACAACTTCGAGTGACCAAGTTATTTTGACTATTATATTTACCCAAATTAACTTCAAAGGACCTAGGAAGGAAGATGCTATTTGTATCCAGAGAAAGAAATGATAAATAGAAGTGTATATAGTATGGTTTTACATATGTGTGTGTATCTGTATGCACACACACATACACATACATATAAATACATATATATATATATATATATATATATATACACATATTTGTCTGTAATGTTAGCCATCTCTAGAGAGAGGTGGAGGAAGAGATGAAAAATAAAGTTGTATGATAACTTTATTATATATTTAAAAAGGAAAAGCAAATTGTACATAATAGATTTGTATGATAACTTTATTATATATTTAAAAAGGAAAAGCAAATTGTACATAATAGATTTTCAGTTTCATATGCAATCCTTTTTCCCTAGTCTACTTTTTTAAGGAAATGCTTGTTTTATTTCTTAAATTCAGAATAAATTTTTAAAAATAGATAAACAATTAGCCAGTCTGATTAAAAAAGAGAAAGAGGAAAATCCAATTGCCAAGATGAAAAATTTTGAAAAGAGTTCAAAACAAGTGAAGAAAAAATGAAGGAAATTATTCTTAATTATTTCCCCAATTATATGTAAAGAAAATTGACAATTTAAATTAAATGAGTAAATATTTAAATATTAATATAAATACCTAGATGAACAAAAGAAGAAATGGAGAATGTAAATAACCTAATCTCAGAAAAAAAGATTGAGTAAGCCATAAGTAACTCTACAAAACTCAGGCCCACATGGGCTTACAAATGAATTATGGCAAACATTCAAAGAATATTTAATTCCAATATGACAATATTTTAGAAAAATAGGAAAGGAAAGGATCCAAATTCTATGATACAAATGTGACTTTGATACTTAAAGAGAAAGAAATCTATAGACCAATATTCCAAATGAATATGAGAGTAAGGATGAGGAAAGGCCACTGGATTTAGCAACTAAGAACATTAGTAACTTCAGAATTAGCAGTTTTGATGGAATAGTAATACAAAAATTTAAAATAAAATATTAGCATAGAGTTTAAGCCAACACACCTAAAAGATGGTATACTAGGGCCAGGTAGGATTTCTTCTAGGAATACAAAATTAGTCCAGTATTAGGAAAACTATAAACATAATAATCTATAAAAAATAAAAACCACATGATCATATTAATGAATTTTTTTTTTTGCAGAATGCAGCACCCATTTCTGTTTAAAAAAGAGAAGAAATCGTAGGAAATGGATCTTTCCTTAATACAGTAAGCCAAGTGCCTGCATTACGTGTAATGGAGGTAAACTAGATGCTGTATGTCCATCATCACCACTATTATTTGACATGGTGCTAGAAATGCTAGCTATAACAATAAGGCAAAAAAAAAAAAAGAAATTAAGTGAATAGATATAGAGGTAAAGAGGAAATAAAAGTATCTGTTTTGCAGATGATATCACAGGCTACGAGATAACCCTAGAGAATCAACTAAAAAGTAATCAAAACAGTTAATATCGTCAGCAAAGTAATGGTATTTAAAAGACACACGCGTTATCAGCATCTATACATTGCCAGCAAAACCCAGCAGGAAGAGATAGAAATCTAAATTACATTTAAATGAACTAGAGAATGTGTAAAATATTTAGGAGTCCACCTACCAAGACAAATAGTGAAACTATTTGAATATGACTATAAAAGGTCAGAGAAATGAAGATAGACAGACCTAAGGAAGGGAAGATAATGTTATTCATGGCAACATAATGAAAATGACAGTGCCTCCTAAATTATTTTTACTAATTCAGTGCCATAACCAGGAATGTTCTGCTAAATGTTTAACAAGCAGTTTGCCAGGGGCAGGGAGGATATGAACATACAACAACACAACTGTAAGTTCAATACTTTATTGTAACTTCATCACATTCTTAAATCCAGACACGCAATAAAACTAACTCAAGCCCTGATTTGTAGCCTCTTACAATTTCTAAGGTATAAATGCTCACACTGAAATATTAACATTTGGCTCTCACAAGCAGGTTCCAGCTGGCTCCTGCACACCCCTGAGTGTAACAGAAGTGAGTTAGCTGAGGAGCCAAGACACCTGAATTCAAGTCTCCCATGGCTAGATCTCAGGCACTGAGAGCCTCTGATACGCCAGGTGTAAGATGGGGACATTGCCATTTCCACTGCCAACCTACCTCACACATTGTGGTGAGGGAAGGTCTTGAGTCAGCTCAGTTCTACAGCACTTCAAGATACTGCTATCGTGCTCACAATCTCACACTTTCAATTTGCTTAACAAACCTTTTTTTTTTTTTTTTTTGCCAAGAACAAAAGTAAACCAACCCAGCTTCCCTTCTGAGTGTTCTCAATTTCTGAATTAGTGAAGGCTGGGTTAATGAGGCTTTGCCTTTAGATAACAGAATTACCTTGTCTCACCTGATCACCCACGTGTAATGTTTTAGCTAAAGGGTATTCTGAAGGACGAGGGAGAGGAAAGTCAAATGGGTGTCAGTGGGACAGCACTAATCAGAGCCCACACTTACAAAGAGCTTTAATGAAGGTTCGCATGATCTCGTTGGCTCCTCACATCAGCCCTGGGGGGGAGGTGCTATTACTGTTCCCATTTTACAGAAGGGGAAACTGAGGTTAAGAGAATGTGACAAGGTCACACAGCTCTTAGATGCCTTGTGTTCAAGTCCAGTGTTCTACCCAGCAGGGACTTGGAGGCAGGCAAGACCTGAGTTTATAATCCCTGCTTGAATATTTGCTAGGTGGAGGCGATGGGCTTGGTTTACAAAGGGCTTTTAAGATTCCCGAAAGGATATATTATCGTATTTGATCATCACAATAACCGCAGGTGGTAGTTAGTAAGGCAGTCAATAAGCCTTTATTATGTGCCAGACACTAATAGATGAACACACACAGAAAAAAGCAAACCAAGCCCTGTTCCCAAGGAGCTCACTCTAATGGGGGAGACAGCATGCACACAACTGTGTCCAAGCAAGGATAAATTGGAAATAATCAACAGAAGTTGATGGAAAAACCACATAACCTCTGACTCTGTTTCTTCCTCCCTAATTAGGATAATCATAATAATGAGATGGCATTTATATGGCACTAAAGATTCGCAAAATGCTTTACGTGTCTCCTTTGAGCTCACGATAACACTGTGAGACAGGTGCCAATTATTTGATCTATTGTATTTAACAGAGGAGAAAACTGAAGCTGAGCTGAGGTGAGGGACTTGGCTAGGGTCGCTCCAGTGTTTGAGGCCAGATTCCACCTGGGATCCTTCTGACTCAAACTTGGATAATAGAATAGCCACTGTCTGAGAGCAAAAGATCTCAGGCTTAGGGCTGGTAGGGACCTAAGAGGCCATCTAACCCAACATGCATTTTATAGATGAAGAAACTGAGGCCCAGGGACTTGCCCAACGCCACTCGCTGGGATTTGAACTCACTTTCGTTTCAAAATTTTAAAATCACCCAACCTTAGGGTTAAAGTTTATTTATTTCAAGATGTGGGAAACCTGAACGTGTTCTCACCTTATTGGGTGGAATCCCTAGCACCTGGAAAATGCGTGCTGATTCGGTGATTTGTTTGAGATTCAAACGAGATCGTGGGCACATGATTGTAGACTTTATTTAACCTGCGAGAAGACCGAAGGAAAATGATTAGAATGCCTTCGGACTTCTGAAGGAGAAGAGGCACCAACAGCTTCGGGGACCTGGAAAGGCGGGTGCCTGAGCCGAGCCTTGAAGGGAGTAGGGATCCTCCGAGTGGGCCAGAGACGAAGAGGGAGAGCATCCCAGCCTGCTCCCTGTGGTCGCTGCTACTCAGAGCCATCTTTTTCCTGAGAGCTCCCTGGACCATAAGTTTCTTGAGGGCAGGGCCTACGTGCTGCAGCTCTGCTGTGGTCCCGCGGCGCCGAGGCCAGTGCCCCACGCAGGTACTCGGTGGGGAGGTAGGGGGGTGGGGGTGGTTCTCGGTAACGGGTCTGGGAGTCGGAGATAGAGTCACTGAGCTGGGAGGGAAGCCCCTGGTAAGGGGCCAGCCGGGCGGCCCCACCCGCTAGGTCTTTACTCGCTCCTAGCGCTGTCACATTCACACCCCCACCCACCTGGTCCCTGTTTGTTACCCGCAGCCGCCGGCAGCCCCAAGCGCTTACCCCAGCCCGGCTCTGGGGAACTCCGGCTGAGCAGGACACGGAGCGGGGACGGGCTGGGTCTGGGGACTGGGGCTGCCCCAGCACTAGCGGCCCCCCAGGGCTTCCCCCAAAAAAGTTCTCGCCCTCCACCCCTGGGCTGATGTAGCCGAGGCCGGGTTGGAGAGGAGCTAGGAAGCCGCGGAGATCTCATAGAAGCCGTGACTTTGGCACGCGGACCTCCCGGGGTAAGTGCCTGCCACCGCGCCGCCGAGAAAGGGGGGGGGGGTGGGATGGAAGGACCCCGATTCCTGCGGGGCTGGGGGAGCAGACAAGCCCTGGAGGGTCGCGGCTCAGGCTCGCTTGCCAACCTGGGCGCTCCCCTGCTCTTTTGAAATAGGCGTCTTTCTCTCCGCTCTGAGTTGATTTGGGGGAGTTTGTATGGTCGAGATCATGGATGAAGACGGGGAAAAAATGGTTGCCTTTTTAAAAAAAGAGTATAGAAAAAAGAGTTAGAAGTTGGAGGAAAAAGAAGAGAGTTGAGGGGAATTCGGGGTGTTAACTTTTTTCCTAAAAGATGCCCTTTCTCCTGTTGTGGGGGTGGCTCAGTGGGGAAATTGGTTTTGCATTTTTCTAGTAGGTTTCTATCCCTGTCCCAGGTGGTGCTAGAATTCTTTGGGGTGGTGGGGTGAGTTTGGCCAGAAGACTAGAATGGGGCTTGGTACTGCCGGGGATCGCCCCCATTACTGGACTAAGAAGCCTGGGAATTGGTGGGGGTAGGAGAGGAAGGAAGGAAGGAGGCGTGTGTTGTAGAAAGGGGAGTGAGCTGTGAAGAGTGGCCAGAAGGTGCCCACTCCGTTAAGGGCCTGTTTCCCACAAACTTGGGCTTGCTTTCAGAACTTTAAAAATCTTTTTTGATAACAGGAAGTGGAACCTACATAAGAAGTGGAAAGTTGGGACAATTCTTTTTCATTTGGAGGGGGATGGGGGGAGTCTTAAATTTTTTTGTATGCTTAGACCCCTTTGACAATCTGATGAAACCTAAGCGTGAGCTCCTTCTCAGAATGTTTTTATATTACAAAATGTAAAGGATTGCAAAAGGAAGCCAATTGTTTTGGAATAGTTATCAAAAAGTTTAAAGTTCTGAGACCCCAATCTATCTGTCAGCAAGCCAATTAGCATTTCTTTAAAGCCAGGCACTGTGCTGAGTGCTGGTTAACCCCAGGTTAAGAAACCTCTGATTAGAGCAATCCCCACCAAACGAGTTTCCTCTGATGTGACTAGATCATCAAGTAAACCAGCTGTTTATTTCACTTTGGACTGTCTTCACAAATGCTTAGCTACAAGAATGGATTTGTGGAACCCACCTTTAGTGTCTTATATGCACAGAGCAAGATCTCTAACGCTGGAGTTTTGGCCATGAGAGACAGTGTTTTACAGAGGAAAGGACCTCTACTTTGGCACTTACTAGTTCTGTGACTTTGGGCAAGTAGTTTGACTTCCCTTGGTCTCCTTTCCTCATCTGTAAATTAAGGTGTATAGACTACACTGCCTCTAAGGAGCCTTGCCACTGGCAATCTCTGCTCTTGCCTGTAAGAGGCAAATGTATCTGATTCTCATTTCCCCAGTATAGAAGAAACAATGCTTTTCACCAGCCATCTTTGTCAGAAGGAACCTGAAAAGTCAATAAAATCTAAGATCTTTAAGGTTCTTTCCCCTTCATCCCCAACTTTATTTAAACCCATGGAAAATTATCACATGATTACCTTCAGGCAAAAGAAAGACATTGTCATTTCCAACACTTTCTTTTGAAAGACTGAATAGGGGTGTTTATTCTTTTGTACAGTCATGTTATTTTTATATGGTATTTTGAGGGGGTTTCAAGGCTCCCATACAGTAATAGCTTTGGTCTCTGACAAATTATTCACTTCTCAAGATCAGAAAATTGGCCGTCTAGAGTTGGAGAGGATCTTGAAGGTCAGCCAGTCCAGCCTCTTCATTTCACAGATGAGTGAATTCAAGCCCAGAAAAGGGGAAATGATTTGGTCAAAGCTGCATCAATCATAATAGCTTGTCTTTAGAGCATTAAGGTTGGCAAAGTGCTTTACAAACATTATCTCATTCAATTCTCACGGCAACCCTGGGAGGTGGGTGCTATTATTATCCCCATTTCTCAGATAGGGAAACTGAGACAGACAGGTTAAGTGACTTGCCCAGGGTCACCCAGCTAGCATCTAAGGTCAAATTTGAATTCGGGTCTTCCTGACATTCAACGTTCTATCCACAGTGCCACCAACTGCCTTCGAATGAATATTAAGTACAGGAATGGGATTTCAACCTAGGTCATGGGACTCCAAGTTTAGTGCTGCTTCCACTACACCTCTATAAGAGTTTTACTCTTTGCAATACTTAGCAACAGTTCATAAGACTGCTTACAAATCCTCCACATACATGCTGTTAGTGGCCTGAAGACAGTGCTCAGATCCAAAGGAAGATGTAATGAAGCTTTTACAGAAGCAGAATTTCTTAGGTAGATAGACCTCAGTGGTCATCTCATCCAACCTGAACCGTCACTAGAGTTCACTGAACTTTATGCTGGTTACCTAGCCTCCAATGAGGGACTACCCACCGCCACTCCAGACAGTCCATTCCACTTGTGGAGCACCAAAGTGCCAGGAGGATTTTTTCCCTGATCCCAAGCTTCAGTTTGCCTCTTTTCAAACTCCCACCCCTTGTTCTTGGTTCTTCCAACAAGGGCCAGAATGAATAACTGATCAGTCTTCCACCTGATGACCCTTTAAATGCTCGAGGACATACCCTGCCTAAATCTTCCTTCATCCAGGAGAACCTCTCTAGTTCCCTCAACTACATCATGTGGCAGGAACTCCTTTCAGCCAGTTCCCTTTCCCTTTGGGGGACTTGGGAATACAACTAGCTAAACTTCTGATCTCTCCACTTATGTATCTGATAGATTCTGGACTAAGAGGAGGCAGGAGAGGCAGCTGTCCTGGGCACTGCACACGTTGGTGTACAACAAAGGATGAATCTTAATGAGTTTTATATGTGTATATTTTTAATGCCAGGAAATGTCCTGCTTTGTAAGTCATCAGTGACATCCTGTGGGCAGTAACTCACGGTGGCCATGATTTTGGAAGTTTTCCCCTAGTACAAGAATAGCTTTAACGCAAGTTTAAGAAGATTCACTGAACACCTACAAGGAGCCGAACATGTGCTAGGCACTATGGGTCTTTGGTTTAAGATGAGCTATTTGCCCTTGGAGTTCAGACTAGTTGGGAGTGGAATGAGAGGGGAGACAAACCTGCAGAATTAAGTCTATACAAATCAGCAAGAGGGATACTATAGACAGAAGATTGGCCTGGGAAATCTTGTGACTTGAGCAAAGCCCCTCTATTCCTCTGGAGCACAGTATTCTCATAGGTGGGAGGAAGGGATTTCATTAGATGATTTCTTGTTTCCTGTCCAGCTGTGATTCAGGAAATGGGCAGCTAGGTGACATGATGCATAGCGTGCTAAACTTGGAATCGGGAAGACCCAAATTCAAATCCTGCGTCAAATGCTGGCTAGTTGTGTGACCTTGGTCAAGTCCCTGAACCTCTAGGCCTCAGTTTCTTCCTCCCCCATCTATTCATTCCCAATTCATAGAGTTGTTGCCAGGATCAAATGAGATGATGTATGAAGTGCTTTGGAAACCTCAAACTGTTATTACGCACGAACGTGCTCTCATTAAACACAGGCTTGTAGAGGGTCAGAAGTGAAAGATAGCTGTGTCCTGGAATGGCTAGGGAGCATGAGTTGGACCTGGAAAGATGGGTAGGATTTTGGTTGGGCGGATAAGATCGAAGGCACTCTCAGTGGGCAGAACATATTCGTTCCAAGTGATAGGAGGTGAATGGGGGAAGGAGGTTTGTGGGAAGAGTGGGGGTGTGCTGGCCCAACGGGAGCTCATCATTCAATTTTCAGTATAAACATTTTTACCTCAGAAATCAGCAAACCCTACAAATCTGGGCTGGGTCAATTGTTTTGTTGATTGTCTAGGCTTAAGAAAATGATGGGGGAAATGTAAACAATATGGATTAAACTTAAAAGTATCCTAAGTACCTTTTTACCCTCCCTCCACCATAGCTGGTTGTACCAGGTGCACCAACTCGTGTACAAAACTCATTCCAAGTCACAGATATTTACCAGCACACCTACTGTGTGACTGGCAAAGAGTCAGATAAGATGAGGTTGAGAATTCCAAAGGACTGATGTGATCGAAGGATTTCATTTAAAAAAAAATAAGGTTTAGTCGTGCCTTTTCTTGAGAGATAAGTCATTTCTGAAAGTGCCTCCCTACACTTACCCATCAGCATTGAACCTTCTTTTAACAAAGAAAAACTGTTAAACCAAAACAGCCCATAGGGTGACACATGTGATGGGGGAAATTGAATTCAAAATCATTGAATCACAGAATTTTCAAGCTGGAAGGACTCCATGGCACTAGCCGTCCCCCATGCCTGGCATCCATCCTCTCCTTAACTCTGCCTCAGTTCTTCTCTTCTTTGGAGATGCAGGTTAGACACCATCTTCAACAGGAAGCTTTTCCTGATCCCCTCCCCCAACATTTATTCACTTTGTGTGTATGTAAATAGGTATCTGTATATACAGTTGGTATTTGTGTTATCCAAGTGCAGACGTAACAATTGATGTCTTCCCCGTTAGAACATGAGCCCCTTGAAGGTAGGGATTATTTCATTGTATCTGTATGCCTGTCACATAGTAGGAACTTAGTAAATACTTGTTGGCTGATTGATTGATATAGTTCAAGTCCTACCAAAAAGGAATGCCCCCTGGGATCTGTCCTAAGCAGTCCTCCAGCTTTGGCTCAAAGATGGATCTCCTGAGGGAAACCGAACACCTCCCGTGGGAAGCAGGAGGGGGTTGGCTGAGCTTGTGAATGAGAAAAGAGAAAATTCATTCAGAGTGAAGGTGAGTGAGTGCCCCAATCAATAAACAGAATTCTAGGGAAAGCTACCTTCTCAAGAGAGAAAAGGTGGTCCTATCTCAGTAGGCTGAGACTCACTGAAAAGCTTCCTTCAGGGTCACAGAACTAGAGCTAAAAGGAACCTTAGCAGCAATGGTGTGCTCTTAAATGTTTAACAATAAAGTCTCCAAACAAGCCCACTCCAGCATCGCTCCCCTCCATTTTACTGATAAAGAAACTGAGGCCCCGGGAGAGAGGAAGTGACTTACCCAAGGTAACAAAGTTAGTAAGTGTTCTTTCTGCTCCACCATGTGTTGCCTCTCATGGTCACTCCTCTTCAGTCTAATCCTGGACTGTACCAGATTTTTCTTTATTTTGGTTAAGTTAAAGATTCTGCCCTCTCCATCTCTCCTACCCCCTTTCTGTAGGCTGGAGATAACCAATACTTACTTTACAGGGTTATGATTAAATTTTACAATTAAAGCATATATTGCACACCTTGGCAAAGTACTAAATAAATGCTATTTAAAGATAATTAAGACAAGCATCTTAATTTTAAGCATATTGAGAATGAAGCCCTCAGTAGTCGGAGTTTGTGGGTGAGACTAAAATTGAACTTGGGGGTCTCAATGAAAACACCTTATGAAAGAGCAGCCATAATTAGAACCTTGCTTTCACAATCCCTAGAGGACATTTTGCAGTTATTTGGAGAGCTATTGTGAATCCTCACAAAAGTCTCTAAAGAAAACTCATTTTAATAAGCTGTTTTTTTCTTTTAAGGATGCTTTACTGTGCTGGGGGATGGGGCTTGAGTTGGTATTATAGCTGCTTTAAGGTGGAACCCATTGGTATAAAGAACTCCCATCAGTCTATCATGAAGGAGCTGTGTACTCCTGGCGGGTGGGGTGTGTGTGTGTGGAAATGACACAGCCTGTGCAAAGACGCGGAGGTGGGAGACTGAAGAATGTGTAAGGAATGATAAGACCATTTGGCTGGACTAGAGTCATAAAGGGAAGTAATGTGTAATAAAGCAGTTGGAGCCAGACTGTGAAAGTTTGAAATGGTTTATTGACTCAAAAAAAGAGCCCTTCCAAGAAAACCAACAAAAGAAGATGAAAACCAGAGCCATGACATGTTACTTCCCAGAACAATCCATGATGTCTCTGACTTCAGAATACCATCATGTTAAAGGATCTGGAAGAAGGCTTCCAGCACATTAGGTGGATCATCTCTAGAGGACTGATGAGAATCGAGGGACCAGGTTTCAGACACTCCCTCTACCACTTATTGTGGAACCTTGGGCAAGTATTCTAACCTCCCTGAGCCTGTCTCCTCATTTTTAAATGAGGGTTTTCTCAGGTGTCTTCCAGTCCTCTGATCCTATGACCTCTCTGGTCCTCTGTTTCCTCTTCCATAAAATGAAGGGTTGGACTTGATGACCTTTAAGATTCTGTATAGCTCCCAGTCTCTGAAGGACGAGAATACTGTATGCTCCTGGGTCAAGATGCCAGTCTTCTACCAATGTGGGTGCATGACTGTAAGACATGGAGCATCACTGTCTTCCAAGAATTAAAGTGGAGGGTTGGGAAGGTCCATGCCATGGGGGTATGACCAGGCTACAGCATGATCGCAGGGATGGGAGTATGTTAATCATGGAAAAATGAGTTCAGGTAGATGATTATATAATATATATATATACATACATATATATATATATATATACATATATATATATATACACACATACATACACAGAGAGAGAGATTGATTGAGATTGAGATTCAGCCTGCAGGTAGAATTGTTTCAGGGCACCTGTTAGCAGTGGGGATAGAGGGAGATGAGGCAACTTCTGTGCAGTTGTAGGTGGTGGCCAGACAGAGTTTAGCATACCTTCATATAAAAATTAGTGGGAAAGAAAAAGGGAAACTGAGCAGAAAGATGGGAGAGAGGAGCTGAGAAGGGGAGAGAAGTAGAGAGAGGAAGGGGTAGTGAGTAAGGAGGAGAACAAGGTGAGGAGAGAGGAAGTGAGAAAGAGGGGAGAGAAGGCAAAATGAGAGAGACCCAGGAAAGGGGAAGAGAAGGAAGGGCAATGAGAGAGGAAATACGGAAAGGGATGGGAAGTGAAGCAAGAAAGGGACAGAAAACCCAAAGGGGTAATAGGGTGGCATGATAGAAATGGAAACCCCTTTATGGAGTCATGACGGCAAAAATGAAGAAGTTGGGGTGAGAAGTCAGGTGCGTTTGACAGCCAAGAGGAAAAAAAAAGTTAACCTCTCTTTAAGGTAGAGGCAGATGGAAAACAAGAAAGGGTGGGGGAGATCAGAAGAGACAAGACCAGGTGCTTCTAGTTGCTCTCTCCTCACTTGGGTTTTGCTTAGAGCATTTTGTCTGATCCTTCCTAACCCCCACCCTTCCTGGGATTAGGAAAGTTAGGAGGAGCAGGTTTTGGAAGGAAGAAAATGAATTCTCTTTTGGATACAAAGATAGGCAAAAATACTGATAATTGAACCCTTTGGAGTCGATGAGATTCCTGAAGGTTTAGAGAGAGAAGAGTACCGGGGCAGAGCCCTGGTGTGCCCCCACGCAGAGGAGGTCATAGATGATGATGCAGCAGATGAGACAGGAGTGATCAGGAAGGTAGGAGGAAAAATCCAGGGAGGAGAGAATGTACTGGAGAAGAGGGTGGAGCAGGACAGGAAAGACTGAGAAAGGACGATTGTATTTGGCAATTTGGTCATTGCCCTTTCAGTTTAGTTTTTGAATCAGAAGATTGCAAGGGGATGAGAAGTGAATGGGTTGCGAGCAGTGTGGTCAGTGGAAGAGAGGAGAGCTCTGGGATCCCGGGAGGTGGATGGGAGGATCCACATCATAACCCCCGATATGCTTCTTATCTGTCACCCCATAGAACCCCTACAGAGAATCCACTGGGCTGCTAGGTGTTACCCAGGTCTCTTGACATTTTGTGGTTACTGATGTTCCCTCAACTCATGAAACCACAGCTGCAGCCAATATAAATGACGAGCTTAGAGAAGGGGCGAGTGCCATGGGATGCAGCTTCTTGGAGGGGAAGAGAGCACTGGATGCAGAGTGTTTTATAAGTCTTAAAATGCTGCTTAAATTCTAGCAATTGTGATCTTGTCTAGAAACTGAAATCAAGCTCCCTGGGCTATAGTTTGAAGATTCTGTGTGTTTCTTTTTTTGGAAAATGAGGATGCGTGCTCCTCTCCAATCTGTGGTTCCCCCTCCTGCTTTCTATGAGCTTTCAAATATAGTTGACAGTGGTTCAGGCATCGGCTATGCCGGGGGTCTTCCCTTCATCAAAGGCAGTGAGGACCTTCCTAGTCTGGAGTACCCCCTCCCTTGGTCAGCTCCATTCTGCCATTCTCCTTGGCAGAGAGAACAAAGAAAAGTTAGAATTGAGCAGCTCCCCCTTCTTTCTGTGGTGTCTGGGGTTCTTCCAGCTCTGGACCCAGCAGGAGGATTGTTTGGTTGTTGAAGGAATGAATTTACATGATTCCATCCGTGCCAATGCCTGAGGGCATGTGTCTGCCAGGGAGCCGGCCAGGATTCTGAGCACAGCTTGTGGGAATATGGCTTGATTTACGTAGGTTTCTCAGCAATGTAGCTAACCACAGTCCTGGGGTACAGAAATAGAAAAGTGGGAGCTAGGACCTGGGAAAATGTGGATAACTCCTAGTGAAAAGCCGTATGGCATAACAACATACAGAAGGACATACATAGACACGTGTCTTTAAGGTTTTCAAATTGCCTCTTATACTTTTATATCATGTGAGTCCCAAAACAACCTGGCGGGGGAGGTGCTATCGTTATCACCATTTTACCATTGAGGAAACTGAGGCTGAGAGACTGGCTCATTGTCACATGGCTACTAAATGCCTGAGGCCAGATTTGAACTCGGGTCTTCCTGACTCCAAGGCCAATATGTCACCCACCATTCCACCAGCACAATGTCTGGAGTTCTAGACTCGGAGTCAGGAAGAGCCGGGTTGAATTTTGTCCTCAGACCCTTCTCTGGATTAGTCATTTGAGCTCTTTGAACATCACTCTCTTGTCTGTGAAATGGGACAATAATCCTGCACTATTTCTTTGAGGAAAGCACCTGGAAAGTCTTGAGTTGCTACTGTATGGCACCATGGGCTTTAGGGGAGCAGTCTGCCATAGTAGTCAATCAATGAACAAATATTTACCAAGGGACTGTAATTATTAATGTATATGTCTTCCCTTTGCATGTAATTATCTACGTACAAGTCTCTCATAGGTAATTATGTATATGTCATCCCTGAGAGAATATAAGCTTCTTGAGGGCAGGGGCTGTTTCTGTTTTTATCTGTGTATCATCAATGCCTAGTTTATAGTAAGCCCTAAAATCAAATGTTCGAGTATTGTATAGTGGTCTCGAAAGCGCTTTCCTTCCTCAAGACAACCCAGGGAGGTGAGGGTCTATACATGTGACATCGTCCCTGTTTCACAGAACTGAGGCTCAGAAAGGTCAAAGCAGCAAAAATCACATCACGGTAGAAAACGATGCGTTAATCTGTTAAGAACCAGATGAGCGCAGCAACAAGCAATGTTTAGGACACTTCTAGGCTCTCTCCAGGAGAAGGACTTTTCAGGAAGATGTCCTTCAGCACAGTCTGTGTGGGCCAACTTTAGGTCCAGCACAGGTGAGGAAGATGACTCTTCTCAGCAGAGCCAGGGAGCCCCTGCCTGCAGCGTGTCTGAGTCGGAGTGATGAGTCACAGTGCAGCCTTCCCTTTGAATTTCTGGCCCGGCTGTACAGCTACTGTATGGTTTTGGTGTTGTCTCTTCAAGGCTGGTTGCACGAAGGATGCTTTCAGCTCTTGGAAAGTTTCACTTTATTGGAAAATGGCCCCATTTACTCGAAGTCCCAAAGTGCTCTGAACTCCTCAGGAGGAAGCTGTGAGTCTGTAATGGCCCGAGGCTGTGTCAGAGGCAAGTAAAGAGAAACCTTCTTGTTTCTCTGCTCCCATCTGCTCTGCAGTGAAGCCCTTCATTTCCTCCTGAGGCCAGTATCTTCAGGAAGTGGATTTTAAAGTTGGACCAAGAGGAAGCAGGAGGAGGGTAGATAGCAGAATTCAGGACTTTGAGTGTCGCCACTAATGACCTGGACCATGCCATTGGGCCGATGGCTTGACATTGGTGAGCCCCATCTGTGAGATGGAGGTATGGATCCGTGCCCTACCTACCTCACGGGCTTTGGGGAGGAAACTGTTTCATAAATTACTTATTACAGGCAGATCTCGGGCAACCTTGAGCAAGTGGCAGCCTCCTAGTACCTACTCCAGTTTTCTCATTCATAAAATGAGGGAGCTAGATTTACATGGTCTCGGAGAGTCCTTTCTGCTTTAAACTCATGGTCTGTTACCCTGAATGTGGGTTATTTATACTGCACGTTTTGGTGGACCAAATGCGTTAACGTATGTAAAGCAACTTGCAAACCTTAAAACCCTCTATAAATGTGGCTCTTGTTGCTACTATCATTATCATTACAGAGTTGTATCCGTCTTTCCACCTCTGTGGTGGCATTTAAACTTCATTATTTGAAAGTTAATCTCAAGTCAGAAATATAAATGACTAAATCCAATCATATTCATGTAAAATATGTTCAATATATAAATATGTTGATAGAAATAAAAATATATTATTACATACTATACATTTGTTCATATATGTATGTGTATATATGTACAAAATATGTATAAATGTTGATAAATATATAAAATTATTAATTCATATATATTTGTGTATACATACATTTATCTACACGTATACATACACACACACGCACATCTTTTGATAGGACGTAGCAACAGTGAGGCTGTGACCTCTCTTGACTTTAGCCAAAAAGCTGAGAAGATATTACCTAATCATAACTGAAATTTGTTTAATGCCTTAAAGCCCTTTCCATTCATTTAGTCTTGCCTCTATGCATTAGGAAAGGCCAAGACCCCATGGGTAGAAGATTTATCTTACAGTTGGGAAGACCTGGGTTCGAGTCTTGCCTCTGAGATATATATATATATGTGTATATATATATATATATATATGTGTGTGTGTGTATGTGTATATGTATATATATGTGTATATGTATATATGTGTATGTGTGTATGTATATGTTTATGTGTATATATGTATATATATATATGTATGTGTATGTATGTGTATATATATATGCTGTTTGACCCTGGGCAGGTCACTCAACTCCCCCAAGTGAGAAATACAAACTACAATAACAGCTTGAAAAAGTTTCTCAATTGTTAACTCAAATTAGAAATCAAAACAACTCCGAGGCACGCCCTGGTCTGGTCAAACTGAGGTGTCTTCCAGCATGTGCCATTGGTTACGTCGTTCTTTATTGCTTTCCAAAAAAGTTGAGCCAAGTGGTCGCTCCCCTGGCAAATGACCAGCAGACCTGCTTTCCCTTCTCCTTGTCAACATGCATTTTTCTGTCTTGGCCAATTTGACCAGACAAAAGTGTCAGTCAGGCTTGTTTTGATTTGTATTTATCTGATTATTAATGATTGGGAAATCTTTTTCAAGATGTCAGTTGATAGGCTTGAGAGAGCAGCCAAGCACCTCCCCTGTCCTGATCAGATTTTAACATTTCTACTTCTGATCTAAAATAATTAAATTAGAAACCATAGTTTTCTTTAAATTCTACACAAGGCAGAAAATATATACTCAACATTTTTTGAGGGGAGGCTTTGGGGAGCCCCTGGAGACAATTGACAACTTTAGAATTGCATTTAAAATCACTTTCTAGAGTGACTTGATTCCATATGTTATAGGTTATGTGGGTGAACTTATCTGTGAAGGAGCTACTGTTCCAGGCCAATACTGGAAGAAACCATCGTGACCGTTCAGAATCAGTGATGATTAAGCCACTTTTCTTCTCTGAGACTTCGTTTTACATCCATAAAATGGGGGGACTGATCTCTTGGGTCCCATCCAGCTCTAAATTCTGCAATCCTGGAATTCCGTTGCTGTCTCTCATCTCAGAGTACTATGCGCAGGAGAATTATTCTATTTTCTTTTTCTGCCTGTTAGATTTGGAGTTAAAGGAACCAGATTCGAATTCCATCTCTGCTGCTGCTTCTTGATCTGTTTGAATTTGAGCAAGTCAACTTGCCTTTCTTGGAACAGGACAATGGGAAATGAACTTGGGGGCAGAGGCCCAGGGTTCAAATCCTAGCATTAATGATTACTCTCCACTTCCTACCTCTGAGCCTTGGTTTCCAATAAAGTGAGGAGAGTGGATGAAGAACCTTCCAGCTGCAAATCTATCACACGTCACTTGACCTCTCTGGTCCTCCATTTCCCTGCCTTGTGAGATCTTCTGGAGTTGGACTTGGTTGCCAACTTTAAATCTGTAGACCTAGGGATGCTTCTCCTAAAAACTTTCATGGTTTTGTTTCATGTATTTGTCTCTTTATTGGGTTTTCCAAAGGGATTGCCATTTCAGTGAGTTTTGACATGTCCTGAATGTTTTGTTGTTGTAATTTTCCATTTGGGCTACATTTTACCAACAAATGGGCCAGTTTCTGCCTATGGTGCTGTAAGAACACAAATAACCTGCTGGTGACTCGAACTTTGCTGCCCTCAGTCAAGGGAGGATGATGGGAGGTGGTAGGATAATGAACAAGGCAGAGTCTTGCCTTCTCTAAGGAGAGATGAGATGTGCACACAGGAAACTGGAGGCTAAATAGCAGTTGTTGTGCCAAGGTGTTAGGCAACATGGGAGGAAGGAGGGAACCATCCGAGCTCAGGCACCCGCCTTCTTTCTTCTCCCATTCTGTGGTCTAACGTCCCTTACAGTTTTTCATTCTGGGTTCTAACGGCCCTTGCCTGCTGCTGTGGTCCATGTTGCTCAGACTGTGTTCTAAGGTCTCTTCCAACTCTAGTGTTCTAAGGTTTCTTGTGGAGCAAACATTCTATGTTGTAAAGTACTTCCAGGGTTCTAGAGTCCCATCTAGCTCTCCCAGTTTATGTTCTTAGCTCGTCTATGTTCTAACATGCTGCCTTCAGAAGTCCCTTACATAACAGTCTGTGTTCTAAGACACCTTGTTCTCGTAGTATTTATTTAAGTGTACCTTCTAGTTGTGTTTTGTAAGGTCTTTTCTAGATCTCACTTTCTGTATTTTAATATGCTAAATTCAAAAATCTTTTGCCACTTTCTCTGAGCACCATGTCAGGAAGGAATGAGTTCCCTGTCACTGGAAGTCTTCAAGCAAAGGCTGGATGACCCCTCCTCTTGTATGTTATGGAGGGAGCTTTTTCACAAATCTGAGATTGGGTTCAGTGGCAGCTGAGGTCCCTTTTGTCTTAGATTCTGTGATTCTTTAAGAGCTTCTAAGGCACAATGTAGTTTTTAAAAAAAATATTCAACAATTTGGTGAATAAAAGGCTTTTTTGACTGTCTAAAACTATCTTAAGTTGCTGAATTTGGGGGATCTGCATAAAATGCAACTACTTATCTTTTTAAAATCATATGCAGATATTTACTTTTCTGAAGGCCTAAATATAATTTGCTAATTTTTTTTTTTTGCTTGCTTTGTCTTCATAAGGGGGGAAAAGAGAACCTGGAATTACCTACAGGAATCGTGTGCCTTTCATGGCATATGCGGCTGGAGTTTACTCAGTGACCCTCATTTTATTCATCACATGGCTGTTAATGAAGGCAGAAATAGGTAAGGATAGTGTGTCAAATAAACAGAGACTCCTTGGTCTAAATTATGATTTACCGATTAAATATGTTTCTCAGTAGAATTCATTTTTCTTGTTCCTTTGCATTCAATCTCTAGTTCTCTAACTTGATAAGTTTTTGTGTATCTCTGCCAGTGGTTGTGTGTGACAAGTCTCTTATTAATTCTGTTGTGCCACAGCCCTACTTTTTACTGAAGTGATAAAATGCCCAACAAGAGGGACCCACCTGAGATGAGGAATTCTTAAGGGCTGTACCTTGTAATAACTAAGTCACAGAATCTGAGTTGTTGGAGAGAACCGCAAGGGCCTTTCTCATAGCATACCTCACACCTTCCCAGGCAGCCCTTTTCATAAGTTTCATTCTGATCTCACCTCCCAACCTCTGCTTCTAGTTGGTTTTCTGGGGTGAAGCAGAACAAGGTTAATTCCTCTTTGTTATAAGCCTTCAAATGCGTGTCCATCAGGCAACCAAAGTAATAGTGGGCTGAGTTCTGAACTTGAGGTCAAATTCAAATCGGGTTCAGACACTTACAAGCTACATAACCCTGAGCCTGTCACTTGACTCTTTCAGCCTCAATGTTCATCTGTGAAATGGGGATAATAACAGCCCCTTCCTCACAGGGTTTTTGTGAGGATCCAGTGAGATAATTATATGTATTATATTTTATGTCTATCATATATGTATATGTAGTACATATTTATATATACATATGTGTATATATATATATATATGTAAATACATATTTTGCAAACCTTAAAGCCATATGAAATGTGATGATTAAAAAATTCCGAGAGACATAGTTTCTGGGTAATTTAATCATTTTATTAATAAGGCTAGAGCATTTATTAATAAAAGGTTGGTCATCTGGCAGCCTCTCTTAGACCAAAGATCTGTCATGATGGTGGGCTCACAGTTTATATGCCCTTGGAAGAGCAGGTGTTCCTGAAGGGTGGCAATTGACTCTGGTTAACAATTAATGAGAAAACGAATATTACAATGAGGGTCTTGGGATTACATGACTTGGATTACCCAAATCTTGGTCAAAGAGACATCAATTTCCATATCGCCCATCTGACAAAAGGAAGAATCAACACTTGCCAGACCTGTCTGCGCAAACACAATGAGGAGGAATACACCCATTAACCCAAAGTTAGAATTTCTTTTACCATCTGATTAGATCTTGGCCTGGGTAAATCTTTAAGAAAGAGTTTCTACTCTGGCTTCTGGATGAGGAAGCAGAAAAGGGGAAAAATCTAGGTCTTAATATAACCATTAAATAAAAGAGAGAAGTGCTCATTTCTCACAGCAATTGTGAGTTAATATTAAGGGCTTGATATATGCCAGGGATACAAAGAAAGGCAAACAATCCCTGCCTTCAAGAAGCTTACATTCTAAGCTAAGGGGAGATGATTGATACACAGATAACTGCATATGTCTTATCTCTAAATGGAAGGTAGTCTCATGGGGAGGAGTGGTAAAGATTGAGGGTAGGAATGAAGCTGGATCTTGGAGGAATCCAGAGAAGCTGGACTAGCTTGTCCTTCCTAGGGAGGTACAATCCTACACTGATGCCTCTTTATCTCAGTATAGATGGAACCCCAATTCTTGAAGGCTCTGACCTGTCCTCCCAAGGTGGAAAAACTGGACTCAAAGACAGACTGTACCTATTGTCAGAGGACCCAACTTTGGGGTCCAGAGTCTGGGGAGAAGTTACCGCTCTCTAGAGAGTTGGCCACCTGGGGATAATCATTTTCTTTTGCTATAGCACCTCCTGAAGACTGGCTACCAAAGTGAAGGGTGGGGCAGAAGGAGAAGTACTCTTGCCAACAAAATCACATTCTTACTGTGAATGAGGATAACTGAGTAAGCTGGTAGGCTTTCTAACCCATCAGGGCAGGCAGTGTAATGATTTAATAAATATAGAAATGAGAAATACTTTTTTTCCGCTCTCCTATCCACCCCCATATCCAATTTGTTGCCCTGGCCTGTTGATTTTTCTCTTTGTGGTGGCTCTTGCATTTGCCCCTTCTTTCTTCTGACTTTGCCACCCTCCTGGTGCAGACCCTTCACCTCATATCTTGACTGTTGCAAGAGCTACTAAAGGGGCTGCCTGCCTCAAGTCTCCTTGCCATGCCGCCCCCCCCCCCAAGTCCATCCTCCAACCACCAAAGTGCTTTTCCTAAAGCAGAAATCAGATCATGTCACCCCCCACCCCATTCAATAAATTCTAGTGGCTCCTTATTGCCTCCAGGAGCCAGTAGTCCTTTCCTACCTTTCCAGGCCTTTTATTCTTACTTCTGCCTCCCCCACATACACATACTCTGCAATACAGCAAAGTCAACCACCCCCAAATCTTTATTTTCAGTGGTTGTCCCTCATGCCCATACCACACATGTGGTATACATGCCCACTCCACTTAACATTTTCAGCATGCCGGGATCTGCATGCTGGCATAGACTTTGAAAACCTATACCAGTGAGATGCATACATTAGATGGTGCTGTGGATAGATTGTAGGGACTTGGTGTGAGTTCAATCCTGTCCCAGACACTTATTAGTGGTAGCACCCTGGGCAAGTCACTTAACCTCCATCTTCCTTGGTTCTCTCATCTAGAACATATGGAAAATAATAGCACCTGCCTCCCAAGGATCAAATGAGATAGTAAAAAGAAAAAAAAAGGCACTTAGCACAGTGTAGGCACATAGTAGGCACTATACAAATGCTTCTTCCCTTCCCTAATGGGCAGAGAGCTGGCCTTGGAGCCAAGAAGATCCAGGCTTAGATCCTGCCTCTTATACTATCAGGATATCCATGGGCAAGTTGTGGGATCATAGCTTCAGAGTTGGAAGAGTCTGGAGTGGTCTCCACTCCAATCTTCTTGGGTTAAATGACTTGCCCAAAGCTTCACGATACTAAGTGACAGAAGCAGGTTTAG
This sequence comes from Trichosurus vulpecula, assembly GCF_011100635.1. NCBI lineage: Eukaryota > Metazoa > Chordata > Mammalia > Diprotodontia > Phalangeridae > Trichosurus > Trichosurus vulpecula. The sequence continues at coordinate 12,199,196 of NC_050576.1, read as the reverse complement.
AACTCAGGTCTTCTGACTCTTTGGGACAAGTACTTTTACCACTTGCTCTGCTGTTTCTCTCTCTTGATCTGTTTTCTTGCTTGGAAATGGGGATGATAATATCTATAGTCCTAGATCACAGAGTTGTTGGGGGGCTCAAATGAAATATTGTATAAAATAAATAATATTGTTTTAAATTAAAAGGGCTATAGAATGGGATTGTTACCATGTTTTTCCACTGAAGTCACTGTTTATTGTTATTGGTGTTTTCAAGGACTCTACTAATTTAACCTAATTCCCATTGCTTGTATACATTTTTCTTTGTGTCTCATGGAGAAACTGGCATAAACTGGGATTGATACCTCAAGGTGCTTCTAGGATTTCGCTGGAATGATGTCACCAGGATGTGTAAATTATCACATCTGCCATCTTTCAAAAAGCCAGCCCCTGGAAGTGTCCTTGAGCATCACCATGTGTTTTTTATTGCAGAAGTTTGCAAGAAGGGAGTCGTAACTGTGAGTCCCGCCCGCACAATTTTGTTGGGATCCACGGTCAATATTTCATGTTCTTTGAAACCCAAAGAAGGCTGCTCACGCACTTCCGATTTCCAAAAGTTAACCTTCTACCAAAATCACATTCGGATTAACTCTCTGAAGAGCCACTTGCTCAGCATTCAAGTCTCCAATCTCCCCCTTGGAACAACCGTGTTCGTGTGCAAGGTCTCGTGCAGCGGCCATATGGAGAGTCAAGTGTGCGGGGCTGACATCTCTGCTGGAGGTAGGAAGGCTTTTTTCGTCTTAATGCTTTCGTGGACTTTTGGCACTTCAATTGGGATAAACAAAGATCAAAATAGCAGATAACTGCAGGTTTTTTTTTTTTGTGCATCCCAATATTGGGAATGCTAGAATCTCAAGCCTGGCATTTACACAGATATATAGGAAAACATTCTTAGAGCCCAGGTTAAGAATCCCTTTCAAAAGAAAAGCCAATACATATAGGGGAGCATGACTAGGAGAGGAGCGGGGTGTCTTGGTCTTAGAAGTCACTGGGATGTGAGTGGAGTCAGGATAATTGACCTCTGGTCCTGAAGCCTTCGAGGTCTGATTGGTGCATTTCAGGGCTTTGTGTCCCTAGCATGGTTCTCAGAGCACATCAGGCACTTGGTAAATGCTCGTTGACTGGCTGGGACAAGTTGTCTCTCTGTAAAACAAGAGATGGCACAACATAACCTCTCCAGTCTATTCCATCTCTAAATCTACGAAAAGATGAGCCTCTCTGACTGCTCTGCCATGACTACCATTATATGCCTTTGCTGTTAGGTTTTCGGCCGCTTTGGAGGCAGGGCAGGAGGAGTAGAACCAGATTTTATGGGTGTCAGGAACTCTCAGAAGAAACGCCATCAACTGATGAGAATCAGTAGCTCCTCTGCGACTTCTGAGATAGTCGGGGTGGACTGAAAGCCCCTTCTCAGGTCACATGGCCAGCAGTATCAGAGGCAGGGCCTGGGCCCAGTTTGCCTGACTCTGAGGCTGTTTTCCTACCTATGAAGCCACGTTGCCTTCCTCTTCTCTAGAATCCCAACCTTCTTCCTGGTCCCTACTTTGCTACCCAAGAAGTCATTTGAATATTCCCAGCTGTTTGAGGTTGGCTGCCAGTGGCAAATTGATCAACAAGCATTTATTAAGTGCTTACTATTTCCCAGAAACTGTGCTAAGAACTGGGGATACAAAAATTAAATAAAATAAAAGGGCAAAAACTATCCCTGCCCTCAGAGCTTAAATTCTAATGGAGAAGATGAGATGTACAGAAATAGGGCCAAACAAGATACAGAGAGAGCAGTTGGAAAGTGACCTTGGAGGAGGGCGGCAACAGCCAAGGGAACTGGAAAAGACCATCTTCAGGAGATGAGGTTTGAGCCGTCTTCCTCTTTCCTCCTCCTCCTCTTTTTCTTCCTCTTTCCTCCTCCTCCTCTTTTTCTTCCTCTTTCCTCCTCCTCCTCTTTTTCTTCCTCTTTCCTCCTCCTCCTCTTTTTCTTCCTCTTTCCTCCTCCTCCTCTTTTTCTTCCTCTTTCCTCCTCCTCCTCTTTTTCTTCCTCTTTCCTCCTCCTCCTCCTCTTTTTCTTCCTCTTTCCTCCTCCTCCTCTTTTTCTTCCTCTTTCCTCCTCCTCCTCTTTTTCTTCCTCTTTCCTCCTCCTCTTCCTCTTTTTCTTTCTCCTCTTCTCTCTCCCTTGTTCTTAACTTTTTTTTTTTTTTTGGTGTGCCCAGGGTCACATAACTACTAAGTGTTGAAGGCTGGATTTGAACTTGGGTGCTTCTGACTCCAGGGCCAGCACTCTATCCACTGTACTATCTAGCTTCCCCTTTTCCTTTCTTTTAAAAAAATTAGTTGGTTTTTCCAACAAACATTTATTTTCTCTTCTTCCCCCTGTGAAAGGAAAAAAAGAGCAAACCCTTATAACAATTGTGCATAGTCAACCAAAACACATTTCCACATTGACTGTGTCCAAACACACATGGTGTATTCATCATTTTCTACCTCTCCATCAAGAAGCATGCCTCATTGTCAGAACTCTGATGTTGCTGGTCGTTGCCTGACCAGAGTCCTTAAGTCTTTCAAAAGTTATTCAGCTTTGCCAAGCTGCTGTTTCATGGTTCTGCTCTCTTCCCTTGCATCAGTTCATCCAAGTCTTCCAGGTTCCTCTGAAAGCATCCCCTTCATCATTTCTTGTGGCACAATAACGTTTCTGCACCATGATGTGTCCAGCCATTCCCTACCTGACGAGCATTCCCTCAGCTTTCAATTCTTTGCCACCACAAAATAAAAGCTATTTTTTGATCCGAGTCTTAAAGGAAGCCGGGGGTTCTTGCTCAATCCTTGTCTGTATCCACATAATCATCTCCAATTCTCCATTAGTGTTTTTTCATGATGAATTTAATGGGCTGGCTCACTGGTGCAAGTCATGGGCTCCTGCATGGAGGGGTAACCATAGAGACCAATGGGGTGTGTGTGTGTGTATGTATGTATGTGTATGTATGTGTGTTAGTGTTAGAAACACTCAAGAGAAGTTACAGGCTGATACTCTGAACTGAGACAGTTGTTCTAGGAAAAGTCAGAGTAATAGATGGCTGTTGAGTCTGTCTGTCTGTCTCTCTCTCTCTCCCCTCCCTCCCTCCCTCTCTTTCCCCCCCACTCCTTCTCTCTCTCCTTCTCTCTCTCTTTCTCTCTTCCCCCGCCCCCAGACCTGGGACCACCCTCCCTTCTCACTTCTAACTACTGAATTTCTTTAAGTCTCAAATCCCATCTTTTACAAGAAGCTTTTCCCAACCTCTCTTAATTCTAGTGCTTTTCCTCTGAATTATCTCCAAATCATCCTGTCTCTAGCATGCTGGCATGTATTTGTTTACATGTTGTTTCTCCCATTAGACTGTGGCCTCCTTGAGGGCAGGGACTGGTTTTTGCCTCTATTTGAAGCCCCAGTGCTTAGCATGGCACCTGCCACATAGGAGCACCTAGTAAAGGTTTGACTGACAGGGAGCTTAACTTCTCTTGATGTAATAATGCCATCCCCCTCCCTTGGTCAGGGAGCAAGTAAGCTTTTCTTTCTGAATGACTCCTGGCCATGATGTCATCAGTAAAGCGGAGTGTTCCACGGGCGTTCCAGGCCGCAGTAGGGTTCTGAGTGTTCTCACCACAAGTCTGAGTAACCCTGACACTTAGGCAGAGATCTTGGGGGCAGCCGTCTGCCAGTCCCTTCTCCCCTCCTTCCTGTGACTAGGTTGTTCCTCTGTTTGAATTGTAATAACCAGGTGACCTTTGCTCTTTCTGGGCTCAGAATTAGTGGCTGGTTGGCATTATCTCCGCTGTGGGAAACTCAAAATACATTAGGACCTTAGGTAACCACAGAAGAGCTTTTAAGAACCACAGAATTGTTTTAAGAACCATAGAATTTAGAGCTTTTCAAGATGATTTTATGTCTGGTGCCTCCTTTATTCAACGGTCTCTCTCCATTTGGAGGAAGGATCTTCCCACACAGCCTGACTGCCCTCTGGCATCGGCCTACACGTGGGCTCTATCTCTGCCCATCAGTTCTTTGCCTTCTTTTAAACCACGGACCCCTCTGGCTGCCTGGTGAAGTCTATGGTTCCTTTCTCAGAAAATTGTTTCTCAAGGTGCATGAGATAAAATACAGAGGATTACAAGGTTTGCCCATTATACTAAAATATAAAAAACAAATCCACAGACCCAAAGTTAAGAAAGTATTGAGTAGGTAACAAGGCTGTCCACGAGATGGCTTAGTCCAGGAGGCCCCTTCCTAGAGACAGAATGAAGAAGGAATGCTGCATCTGGGGCAGGAGATCTCAGAATCAGAGCTTGGGGCTTCTAAGAGCACATCTGCAGCTGGAGTGTAGCTTCATGCCTGTCAAACCTGTCACCACCATGAGGAAGAAAGCACCTGTAGAGGGTTAACAAGCATCTGGCTGCTTTCCTGGTTTTCTTAGGGTCAGGGTAGGGACCAAATAACTAAGTAATTTACACACATATGCCTCTACCTCCAACCATGCTCAGCTCGAGGGGTTTCCTATCTGTAAAATAAGCACATTGGACTTGGTGACCCCCGGGGTCCTTCCATCAAGATTCAGGGTCCCCTGACCACAGGTCACAGAGCAGACGTCGGTCCTCATTGCCTAAGGACGACTCCCTCACTCAATATCAAGTATGTGATGTGTCTGGCCTTTAGGCACTTAATAATTGCATGGTATTGAATATTAACTGGATAATATTGACAAGGGATTTGAAAGGATGAAATGAGGTGACAATTGGAAAGTTCTTAGCAGTGGCCGGCACTGTATAGCAAGCGCTATACGAATGTTAGTTGTTGTTATTAATCTACGTACACCACCCTTTCAGTAAGACTCAGATGTTGTACTTATTAACCTTCCATTTTTTGCCTCCTTTTTTCATAAAGTCACTCCAGAGCAGCCCCAAAACCTCTCCTGTAGTCAGCTCGGAGAGCTCGGGAACGTGGTCTGCACCTGGGATAAAGGAAGAGACACCCACCTGTACACCGTGCACACCCTTCGGTGAGTGATGCAGCCCCTACCAGAGCTCCCTTACACCAGGTCTCTTATACCCAGTAGATGGGGCTTTAGGGAGTCCCTAAGGAATGCTGCCTCACTTAAATCCAATTAAGACATTGCCCATGATGGTCACTGGTCCTCTTCAAAAACAAAGGACAAACAAACAAGGAATGATGGAAAGAACACTGATCCTGGAGTCCCAAGACCTGGGTTCAAATTTTGCCTTTGTTACTTACTGCCTGAGGGACCTCATCAAACTGCCTTTACCTCTTTGGATCTCAGTTTCTTCCAATGTAAAATGAGGAGGCTGAACTCAGTGGCTTCTGAGAGTGAGTTTTAGTTATCTATTAATACTCCTACAACAGCCGAGGTTCCACAATGATGTGGGACAGGGCTGGGGCTTGAACCTGGGGCTCCTGTCTTCCAGTGCTACATCCCCAGTGCTAAGCTGCCTGTGAACACAATGAAAAGTCACTTTCTTCTGTTCTTTTCCTGAAGACCCCTCCTCAGAAAAGTCTGTCCCCGATCCTCAGGCCAGGCACCCTTAACCCAACTCCTCCCAGATGGAAAGGGAGGCAGAGTTTGTTGTCTCTTTTTTTTGGTCTTGTTTTTAATCTAGTTTGTAGAATCCTAGATAGAGAGCTAGAAGGGAATCCCAAGACCACTGGGTTCAGCCTCCTCATTGTAGCAGCAGCAGAAGTGAGAGCTTGGCTCGTCTTTCCTCCTTCAGGAGGTTTCTAACACACTTAATGAAGCCACTTGGATCTGAAGCATTTCTCTCAAACTTTCAGAAGACCTTCCGGTTTTCTTTCCACTTCTGGATGCCTTCAAAGGGCCCTCCGTTCACTGCCTCAGCATCATGGAACTGGAGCCAAGTCTCTGGGTGGTCTCCACCACAGCAGGGGCAAAGGCTTTTCTCTGCTCCTGGCTGTAGAAGCACTTTCCCAGTACGGAGCCAGCCTAATCACTTTCTTCAGGTTCTGAATCCTCAGCTCTTCCAACCAATCTGCTTCCAATGGAAGCGCTGTTCCTCTCTTGGGTACTGACCCAGTCCCGAGTATAGCAAGGGCTTCTCGCTGCTCACAAGGAACTGAAGCAGCAGCAGTAGTAGGTCCCCCCACCCCAACCTGAATGCATTTGTTCATACCTTATTCACAGACAGATCTTACAGAATATACTAGGAAGGCAGAATTTATGATTTCAAAGAGAATCTCATATGTGCCTAAAAGGTCCAGAACCACAGGATATAAGGAATTCTCTAGGTAGAAGGCAGGAGAACTAAAACATGTATTTACACTCCACAGTAACAAGCCCACAAACCAGCATCCCCATTTTGATATTTTCGTCAAAAGCTTCCAGGCTCAATAAGTTCACCTTACAAGGGTAACCAGGAGGCCACGGAGAAGCGAGATGGTATAAGGCAAAATTGTATACATGCTTCCCCTCTACAGTAAGAAGATTACCCACTAGCCTCTAGTCAGCTCTGCTACCGGCAGCTCAGCTTCGGCTGTAGGCGTCTCTGGCTCCAACCGGAAAAGGAAAGGAGGATCTTCAAGCTGTCCTCTCCCCTCTTATAGAGTTTTTACATCATCAAGCGCAGCCTGAATGACCAGGGCCGATTGGTTCTTGACTTGGCCCCTCCCCCTAGCGTAGACCACGTTAACACACCTCCCCTCAGCCAGCCCCACGACTCATCACACAGGAAGCTCTCCGATCCCTGGCATGATCGCTGGGCCTCCTGCCCCGGAAGAGCAAGCCCCTGTGTCCAGGGAAGCTCAACGAGGCAAGCTGAGTCATTCAAAGAAAACAAAGTCCATTCTGGCTACACTCCACCCCTCACAATGTTCTAGGATGCACAATCCAATCATAATTCAAATTAAATTATGTATCCTAGAACATTGTGATCCAATTATGCAGGAAACTAAAACATATCATTCAGTGACATTCCCAAATATTGGTTTACGATTCAAATGTGATCCACCCCTAGATCCCAGCCAGATAATCTCTTCAATCAATCATCCCAAAATAATTATTAATAATTCAAATGTCCACCCCTAGATCTTCGTATCCATTACATAGGATCAATAATATAACAATAAAACAATATAGCAAGGATAACACAAAATAAGTACACAGAACACTATCATCATCCCCCCCCTCAAACAATTGGGGCTCAAAATCTTGGGGTAATGGATGAAGGTCTCATTTTCCATAGCTGCTTCTTGCTGAAATTGGATGTAGAGGTGTCCCTGCCCCAAAGAGTCCCATTCCAGAGTTCAGTTCTTTAGCGAGCTGGCAGGAATTCCAAGAATGCTACATGCTTAGGCAGTCACCGGAAACTGCAGGGCGCTTAAACCTGAAGGAGACAGGACTAGCGACAAGGTTAACTAAAACAGAGAACAAAAAGAGTAGGCAAGTATAGGCTATTATCCTTCAAATAAAATCATCTCCAGTTTAGTTGAAATTTCAGTTACGCAGAGATCCAATATCAGAGCCAAACTCAGATGGGAAATGCTTCTTTTTAAATGGAACACAATGAGGAAACTAAGCCAAGAAGATCCCACCCTAGATGGAGACCAGGATTGTCCTCCTAGCCTTTCCCCAGATGTACAAGGGAAACCAGGAGGATCCCATCCTAGATAGACTAGGATTGTCCTCCCAGCCTTTCCCCAGATGTACAAGGGAAACCAGGAGAATCCCATCCTAGATAGACTAGGATTGTCCTCCCAGCCTTTCCCCAGATGTAGAAGCTTTCATCTGTTAATCACACAAAGTCACCTTCCCTCTGAGTGGCTTGTGTCAATTACCAGCATCAGCCATACCTGTGGGGTCTGTGAGTCTAATATTATAGCCCTATTCATGGTAAAATATATGGTTCAGGGGCATGATTTGGTAATTATCTTCCCCTGAATAGACAACTGTTACAGTGTTGTTCTTCCCATGGGCTATGACTTCTGCATCCTTTGGAATATCGTCTGGCTTCCGTTTTACCCATACCTTAGCTCCCAACTTTATTCTATCAATGGAGCAAGCCCCTTTTGCCCCTCTAGTAGTTATTTTGGGAGGAGGGTCAGTTTTCACAAAGGGTATTTTTTTCACAGGGGATAATAATCACTTGAACTATCCTATCATTCCTACCAAATTGTGCAGGTTTTTCACCCAAATTTTGGAGTGTCACAACAATTTCTTTTTGATAATTCGAATCTATCACTCCAGCCAATACATGTACTCCTTGAGCTGCTAATCCTGGTTTAGCTAATATCCGTCCAAAATGATTCTTGGGGATTCTCATACATACTCCAGTAGGGGTTTTTCTTATCTCTTTCCTATTCAACCTAAAATTCTCTATACAATGTAAATCATATCCTGCCGAACCAGGTGTTCCTGGACATGGTAGGGGGACATCTTCCCTCACAGTCCAAAATTCAATATTTTGGATCTCACGTGTTTGCTGTTCTCTAATCTGCAAATTTGGGGTCATCATTTTCGCTAGAGGTGTACTCCCCCCTAAGGGCCTATTATTCAAATTACGTAAGGCAATAGACAAATTATCCTTCCAATGTCGATGTGAATTATTGGAGCTTAATTTTCTCAGCTGTTCTTTCAACAATCCATTCATTTCAATCAGCCCAGATGCTTGCGGGTAATATGGAATACGATATATCCATTCTATATTGTTCAACACACAATATCTTTTCACTTCTTTGCCCTTGAAATGTGACCCATTGTCACTTTGAATCTGCATTGAGGTTCCATAGTATAAACTTACAATATCTAGGGTTTTACAGGTGTTTTTCTGAGTTGCGTCCTTATAAGGACAAGCCACTAGTACACCTGAATAGGTGTCAACACACGTACATACATATTTACATCCTTTATCCTGGGGTAGTGGGCCAATATAATCTATCTGCCAAATTTGGGCTGGAACTTTTCCCTTGCTATTTCTCCAGTTACTATCCTAGGAAGAGTTCGTTCTTTTTCTAATTGACATATACAACACCCCTCTGTTATTTGTTTTAACAACGCATGAGAGATACTGATGCCTCGATCCTGTGCCCATCGGTGGGTGGCCTGGACCCCTAAATGGCCGGCAGTCTGGTGGACCCATCTTGCTAAGGCTGAGTCATCAGTTGGAGTTGGAGTAGGGACAATACATTCAGTGGCAATCTTTGCTAGTCGATCCGCGTGTGCATTGTACTCACGCTCTGGCGTGGTCAGGGTCGCGTGAGCATCAACATGAAAAACTGACAAATCCGTAACCAAAGACATGTCCCATGTATTTTCCCATAACTCTTTACCCCAAACTTGTTTGCCATGAATCTCCCAATTCTGATTCCTCCATGTAGGCATCCAAGTAGCTAATCCATTAGCTACCGCCCATGAATCAGTGAATATATGACACTGTCCTCCCTTCTCCATTCTGATGGCCTGATGTACTGCCATCAGTTCAGCATATTGGCTACTTCCCCCTATCCCAGAACTTTCCAGAGTTCGCCTAGTACAGGGGTTATAGGCTACTGCTTTCCAATGTCTCTTCTGTCCTACATATTTTGCTGTCCCATCAGTAAACCAAGCATGTTTCTTCTGTTCTACACTTAGTCCATCATACCCATTATTCCATTTCACTAAGGATGGCACCATCTGTTGCTTAGATTCAAGGGGTTTTTCGTTTCTCTCAGTGCCGATGTTCGCCACTGATTCATGTAAAGCAGAGACTCCACTTTTGCCTGCTCTGGACCTATTCTGAATATACCACTTCCATTTGATTATGCTTGCCTCTTGTGCACGTCCAATTCTGTGAGAAGCTGGGGTACTCATTACCCAAGTCATAATTGGAATTCCAGGCCTTAATATCACTTCATGACCCAGGGTTAGTTGCTCAGTTTCTACTAAAGCCCAATATGCAGCTAACAGCTGCTTCTCAAAAGGTGTATACTGCACTCCAGATGAGGGCAGTTTCCTTGACCAAAAGCCTAAAGGTACACTTTGGCTCTGTTGTTTTTGCCACAGACTCCAATTTGCATAGTCATCTTGTACAGTCACTTGTAACTCCACTGGCCCATTTTGCATAGGCCATAAGTCCAGAGCTAATTGTATAGCAGCCTTTGCTTCCTCAAAAGCTCTACTTTGTTCAAGGCCCCAATCGAATTCATATTTCTTTCTGGTGACTTTATACAAGGGTTTTAAAATCTGTCCCAAATGTGGGATGTGGTGTCTCCAATAACCAAATAGCCCTATGAACTTTTGGGCCTCTTTCTTATTAGTAGGGGTGGGAAAATCCTGAATTTTTTGTCGAGCTTGTGGGAGAATTTCTCGCAGTTCTCTATTCCACTGTATCCCCAAGAATTTTACAGTTTGAGCTGGCCCCTGAACCTTTGCGGGGTTGATTTCCCATCCTTTGCTTTTCATATGGTCAATTAATAACGCTAAACTCTCCTCCACTTCTTTTATATTCTTTCCCTGTATCATGATGTCATCTATGTAATGTGTAAGCTGTACACCAGGTAGCTTTAATTCATCCAAATGCTCAGCTACAATCCTGTGGCAGATAGTTGGGCTATGAATATATCCTTGTGGCAGGCGTGTAAATGTATACTGTCAGCCTTGCCAAGTAAAAGCAAACTGGTTCCATTGCTTGGGGTCTATTGGGATCGTAAAGAAGGCATTGGCCAAATCAATAACTGCATACCAAGTCCCTTCATGTTTTTGTATTCTCTCTATTAAAGTAACCGTGTCTGGAACAGCAGCATACAAGGGAGGAGTCACTTTGTTCAGCTGTCTATAATCTACTGTCATCCTCCATGTCCCATCTGACTTTCGGACTGGCCAGACAGGGTTGTTCCATTGAGTAGTTGTAGGGACTAACACTCCTGCCTCAACACATTCTCTTATAGTGTTGGCAATTTCATCTTGCCCACCTGGCACACGATATTGCCTCAAAGTAATTATTTAGAAGGTTCAGGCAAAGTGATTGGATCCATCTTGATTTTCCCCACTAAGACTGCATTAATGCCTATTTTCCTCACAGCAAATTGGTATTTCCCTTTAGGTAAATTTAAGGTCATACCCTTCAATAGGTCTATTCCAATGATGCATTCAGGAATAGGCACAATAACCACACTATATTCTTTCTTGGGCAACTGTCCAATTTTCATCATCAATTTAACTTGTCTGGCTGATATTTTAGTCCCTCCTAGTCCTGTGATGGTAATAGGAGTTCCATGGCTGAATTTGTCTGGATTCCCATAGATAAGGGTGGCCTCGGCCCCAGTGTCTATTAATGCCCTAGTTACTGTACTTGACCCATTTTTCCAATATATGGTCAACTTAATGTGAGGTCTGCAATCCAGCTTATGTATTTCCTTAATTTGGGCTGGGGCCTGGCCTGTTTCCTAGTATTCCCTAGCATGTGATTCACTTGGGTATGAAGGTTCAACATCTGTAGCATTTGCAGGAGCAGTTCTTATTTCCCTATCTCTCCTGTTATCGAGTCCTTTATCTCGGTACATCCTGTACAATTCATTGGTTGGAATGCCATCTATCATTTCAAAGCCTACCCCTGCTCTCAATAGAGCAGTGAACATTTCTTTTCTTGTCACTCCATTTTGGCACCAAGTTTGCTGGCTATTCACCCTTCTCTCTCGAGGAGATCTATCCCTTCCCCAGTCTCCTAAGTCATGTAACTGTAAAATCTTATTTATCACCTCTGTAAGATGGGTCCCTACTTCCCCAAGTAACAGATTCAAAATTAGTTGTTTATAAGCAGGGGGAGCTGTCCTAATTATTAAATTCCTGTGAGGGATTCCTATGGGATCATTGTAATATTTGTCTGCAGTTCCTGTCATAATAGCAGTTTTCATTACCTCCTCCTTTAGTCTCATGATACAATCTTTAAGTGAATACCAGGGTCTGTGCTCAGTGGGCCACATAGAATCATTAGTACATCTCTTATTGCATCCCGCAGCAGCTAATGCCAACAGAGTAGTCCTGCTAGCATCATCTCCTCGCTGATGATGTACCCTAAAAGCTTGCTGAACTAGAGGATCGTGGCTGATACCTATGAATCTCATACAGTCCCTCTTATCTACTAATATTCCACTGGCCCCTTGATCACTGAGCCTTACCATCCAAGATATTAATGGTTCTCCTACTCTTTGGCTGAATCTACTCAAAATATCTGTGACCTCTTGTGGTGAGAAATCTTCCTGATATTCCCTCGTAACTAAATTGCCACCTCGGGTTTCTGTCCTCCTCCTCTCTACGGGACAAACGCTTATCTGAGTATTTAACCATCTCCCATTCTCTGTGCGAGGGATGTCCTGAACCCTAGTAGCGTTTTCTGTCTCAGCCCCTAACATTGTCTCATTTTCCCCCCACTCGCTTCCCCTGCCACCATGGCAAGGACAAAGCAGGCAGTCAGGCTTGGTCTGGGCTGAGTTGGGATGCACTCTTGGCTTATTTGGCCTCCTGTTGCTCCTAGCCACATTAATAGAAACGTTCTCATCTGAGTCAGTGGGTTCTTGAGCAGCAATTTGTTCTCCTGCTATCTGAGATTCCCCTTCTTGCTGTGGGATAGGAGTGCCCCCATCTCTTTCACTTAATCTCAATCTTTCATATACTAGCCGGTAGGCTGATAACACTATCCAGCTTTGCCTAGATAGTGATGCCCCTGGCTGAATCCCAACCTCTTGTAAACACCTTTCCAAATCCTTAGGATCTCCTCTCTGTAGCCTTGGTTCCCAGTTTTCACAGGGTCCGGCTTTTTTAGCCAATTGCTTTGCTAAGGAGGAATAAAATGGATCCTCCCACCCTGGGATATTCATCTCTTCCTCTGAAGTTCTTCTGCTTCTGAATAGAGATCTTATATCTAGCGATCCCATCCACCTTGTTGCCAAATATATTAGGAAGGCAGAATTTATGATTTCAAAGAGAATCTCATATGTGCCTAAAAGGTCCAGAACCACAGGATATAAGGAATTCTCTAGGCAGAAGGCAGGAGAACTAAAGCATGTATTTACACTCCACAGTAACAAGCCCACAAACCAGCATCCCCATTTTGATATTTTCATCAAAAGCTTCCAGGCCCAATAAGTCCGCCTTACAAGGGTAACCAGGAGGCCACAGAGAAGCGAGATGGTATAAGGCAAAATTGTATACATGCTTCCCCTCTACGGTAAGAAGATTACCCACTAGCCTCTAGTCAGCTCTGCTACCGGCAGCTCAGCTTCGGCTGTAGGCGTCTCTGGCTCCAACCGGAAAAGGAAAGGAGGATCTTCAAGCTGTCCTCTCCCCTCTTATAGAGTTTTTGACATCATCAAGCGCGGCCTGAACGACCAGGGCCGATTGGTTCTTGACTTGGCCCCTCCCCCTAGCGTAGACCACGTTAACACACCTCCCCTCAGCCAGCCCCACGACTCATCACACAGGAAGCTCTCCGATCCCTGGCATGGTCAGTGGGCCTCCTGCCCCGGAAGAGCAAGCCCCCGAGTCCAGGGAAGCTCAACGAGGCAAGCTGAGTCATTCAAAGAAAACAAAGTCCATTCTGGCTACACAGAAGAACGTGAACATTTGTTCTTCTAATACACTTTTAATTGGCTCTTTTTATTTTTAAAAAACTCATTGTTTCAACAACAAATACTTACATGGCACTTTATAACCTTCTTCCCAAGAACCTTGTTAAGTAAGCAGATATACATTACTCCCATTTATCAAATAGGGAACGCAAGGCACAGAGAAGTTAAAATGACTTCTAAGTGGCAGAGGGAGGATTTGAATCCAGGTCTTCTAAGTCCGAGGCTTTGTCACACCACAGGTAAAGTGAATAAACATTGCTGAGGACTCTGTCCCTAGCTAGGATGAGAAGCCACAGACATTTTGTGGAATCCAGTCACCGGTTTAAACGTTTTCTCAAGTGAGAACAAATCTAAACTATAGGGATGTCAAAACCACTCCAGGGAAGATGGGGAGACCCACAGCCTGGTAGGTGAAGAGGATCCTTTTCGGGAGTTGAGAGTTCCCAAATTGTCATCAGATTTGGAAGCCTCTGAAAACTCTTGCACAAATTCAGAATAGGTTCTGGCAACAGAACGAGTCTGGAAGTTTCTCTGGAGCAGGGATGGCTGAGAAGATCCTTTGTTCAGAGTGGTCTCATCTAAGTCAATGATTCTGTCTTGCTCCCATGGCTGGTATTCAGCATCTTTTGCCCCAGGGAACCAATATGGCAGCACGACTTGAGAACTTTGCTTTTCATTTTGGATCCTGGGCCTTCCTTCTTGCTCGGAATGCTAGATGCATCACCACGACGCATTTTGACTTCTGTCTCTTGGCTCTTCCTTAGATGTCTCCCCTGCTTTGCTTTCTCTTGCTCTAAACAGTGCTGTCTTCCATCTGTACTCTGTGAATGTCTGCCTATTTGTCAAAATCTTTTGAATGTTCTTGTTCCGTTGAGTTCTCGACTCCTCTTCCAACTTAAGGAAAGTCTTTTTGGACCTTGGCTGCTGTGGTGGCGGCAGCAGCAATAGTAATCGCTGGCATTTATGTTTTGCTTTTCAAGGGTTTCAAAGCATTTTACAACCATCTATTTTGTTTGATCCTCACAGCTCTGGGGGGTAGGTGCTACTTTTTTAGCTTTCTTTTATTTTTTTTAACATTTGTATTTAAAGTTTTGAGCTCCAGGTTCTGTCTCTCCATCCCTTTTACCCCTCCCCCTTCCCTTAGAGGCAAGGAATCAGATACAGATTATACATGTGTAATTATGTAAAGCATTTCCGTATTAGTCATTTTGTACAGGTAGATAGACTCAGATAAAAGACAAAGAAGAAAGTGAAAAATAGCTGCTTCAGTCTGTCTTCAGTCAGTATCAGTTCTTTCTCTGGAGGTGGAGAGTGTGCTTCATCCTCAGTCCTTTGGGATCGTCTTGGGTCATTCTAGTGCTGAGCATAGCAAAGTCCTTCCCAAGGTCCCCCGCTCCTTGAACAGCATTGCCGTTACAGTGTATCATGTTCTCCTGGTTCTGTTCACTTCACTTTGCATCAGTTCATGTATATCTTTCCAGGCTTTCCTGAAATCATCCTCCTGGTCATTTCTTACATCACAATAAATAATATCCTATTACAACCATATACCACAGCTTGTTTCGCCATTCCCCAGGTGATGGGCATCCCCTTGATTTATAATTCTTAGCCACCCAAAGAGTGAATATTTTTGCACAAATAGGTCCTTTTCCCTTTTTGGATATCTTTGGGATATATACCTAAGATAGAAGCTGTTATTATTTTTCTCATTTTCATACATAAGTAAACTGAGGCAGAGGTGAAGTGACTTGCCCAAGATCCCACAGCTAGTAAGTGTCCGAGGCAGGACTTGAACTCAGATCTTCCTGATTCCATTTAACTGCCTCCAGACAAATCATTTCAGCTACCTCAGTCCATTCATTTGTAGATGAGGGAGTTGGCTTACATGGTCTCAGAGGTTCTTTTTGATCCCAAATTATCTTGTTGTCCCTTTAAGCCGAGTCTCAGTTTTCTCCTCTGTGAAACGGGGTAGGAAAACTGACCAATGCTTCGCAGGTTTATTTTGAGAAAAGTGACTTGAAAACTTAAGCTCTGGACTTTAACCCAGGAAGACACAGATCTAAATCCTGTCTCTGAGGCTTCCTAGCTGTAGGACACTGGACACGTCACTGAACCTCTGCCTCAATTTCCTCCTCTGTAAAAGGAGGAGGTAGCCTTTGAGGGCCCTTTCCACTCTAGACCTGTCATAGGACAAGTTAGATTCAAGGGCCTCAGTTTCCCCATTTGTAAAACAGGATTAGACGAGTTTGCCCCTGAAGTCTTTCTAGCTCTGGACCTGTAGGATCCTATGACCTTTAAGTGCCATGGAAATATAAATTGTAGTGGTAGTAGTATAAGTAGGAGTGGTAGGAATGGTACTGGTGGTAGTAGTGGTGGTGGTAGCAGTGGTAGTGGTGGTAGTAGTAGTAGCAGTATGGTGGCAGTAGTTGTAGTAGTAGTAGTGGTGGTAGTAGCAGCAGCAGTATGTTAGCAGTAGTAGTGGTGGTGGTAGTAGTAGTGATGGAAAACTGGAAGAGAATTCAGAGATCACCTCGTCCATCCCACCTTATTTTACAGATGAGGAGGCCGAGCCACACAGGATCACCCAGCTAGGAAGTGTCCTAGAAAGGATGAGAAACCACTTTTCCCAGCTCCTGCCTTGAGGTCCTGCCTCTTACAGGCACTAATATGTCTCTTCTTTGTAGGTTGATGGGGCCAAACAATCTAAATTTGGAGAAACAATGTGCTCCGTATCATGATGACTTGGATCTTGGACTAAGCCTGAGCTCAGCTTCTCCCGAAGCCAATTACACAGCCAAAGTTGTTGCTTCGAACAGCCTGGGGAATTCTTCTTCCCTCCCGTTGGTGTTCTCCTTTATGGACATAGGTGGGTGTCTTTTGTCCACCATCTTTGTGGTTCACTTAATGCTCCACACTTGCCGCTGGGAGTTCTCAGCTGTCTTCCCCTGTGGCTCCCAGATAAGGGCTCCAAGAGAATGAAGAAGCTTCTTGAGAGGCTAGGCTAGCTTTATGCTACTTTGTCCACCTTTGCACCATGCCTCATGCATAGCAGGAGCTTAATAAGGTAACTATTTCTTGGATTGCTTCGTCTGGGCTGTCTCCCTTGGACCCAGAAGGCTTCCTGACTCGTCTCTTGGAACCCCAGACTTTGTGCAACACTCCACTTGTGCAAAATGCTCATGGGAAGTCTTGATGACTCCCCAACTCCCTCACATTCTCTCCTCCTTCAAATGAACACATCTATACTTAACTGTGTGTTGTTTCCTCCCAGTAGTATGTCAGCTTCTTGAGGGCAAGTACAGTTTTGTCTTCACCTCTGTATGACCAGGGACTTAACAGATCAATTTGATTCAAGGAGCTTTTATTCAGCATCCACTTCGTACCAGACACTGGTCCAGGTGTCAGTGCTACAAAGACAGAACCAAACTAGTCTTTGCCCTCAAGGACTTTACGTTCTATTAAATGTTTGTTGGCCGACATTGATAAAATGCCTGGATCTTGGGGTATGAGAGGTGGTTGTTGTATTTGGCACCCGAGGATTTCAGGAAATCGTTCTATTTTCATGTGCTTGTATTCCTTGGTGACCCCCTGCCCATGCCATCCTTTACACCTTCCTTCTTTCTCCTCCTCTCCTTTCTATTTCTAGCCCTTCCCCCACCAAGGGTCCTGTGTTCGTTGTTCTATGGCACCATCCCCTCTTTCTTTCTCTTCCTCTTTTGTTTCTCCTGTGTTCTTTCCAGCCTGGCAGGTCATTTCCCCCATATGGTCTATATTCCATTGAACTAATGCCTTTAAATTTAAAAAAAAAAAGGCCAGACCAATGATTTCACCAGTATAGGGAACTTCCAGTGTGGAAATCCCTCTGCCTATGAACATTAGCTTTTTTTAAAAAATTGAGAGTCTTAGAGAATCTAAACAGAATTTCAATGACTTAACTAGGTTCAGACCTTCATTTTGTGTCTGAGGGAAGACTTGAACCCAGGCCTTTGACAATCCAAGTTCTTTATCTACTGAAGCATGAAATTGTGGATTAAATGAAATCACCACCAGGGCCGATGGTAGTCATTGTCTAATTGGTAAAAGTCAGGAGTGGGTTATGGAGCGTGGGGTGGGGAAATCATTTAGCAACTCACATCATCTTCTCTCTCACCACAAATGGTACTTCACCAAATGAAGTTAATTGTGCTCGTGGGAAATAAGTTCCATAGTGTTGGTTACACTTCAAATACCCCTGGTGGTGATCTCTAGAACTGCTGGCTAATTCCCTTTTCTATTTGTGTTACTAGTGAAGCCTCTTCCTCCGAGTGACATCAGAGTTAACTTTCCCAGTTTGTTGGCCAACTTCTGTACCTTGCAATGGCAGGACCAAGGGCTAGTGGTGTTGAATCGCCTCCAGTTCCGGCCGGTCCATGGGAGCACCTGGAAAACGGTAATCTTTCAAGAAGGGGATGGGAGAGGGGCCTCTCTTTTCCTTCAAGTATGTAATATTTGTGGTGGGAAAGAGGTTTCTTTATCAGATATTTTCAATATGACTACCTAATTCTTTGTCATTACTATTCATCTCTTTCTATCTGAAAATTAGGGGCCCTGAGATGATTTGACCTAAAGGATATGCATTTGAGTCATTCCTGAAAGTTCTGTGTGGTTCCGTCTCTTAGTAGATGGCGTAGACTTCGATCAATGATATTAACTGCTCTTTTGTTTTCATATCCCTAATGACTGAAATAATCAGTCACATAGAATAGTAATATTTACGTAGCTCTTTTAAGGTTTGCAAAGGGCTTTACAAATTTGATCTCATTTTATCTTTACAACAACCCTTGGAAAAGAGATGCTTTTATTATCCCCTTTTTACAGATGAAGAAACTGAGGCCCAGAAGCTTAAGGGACTTGCCTAGCTAGTAAGTGTAAGAGGTAGGATTTGAATTTGGGTCTTTCTAGTTCCAGACTCCAAGCCCCGCACTCTATCCACTCCTATATCAAAGGAGATAATATTTGTAAAGCATTTAACCCAGGGCCTGGCCCATGGTAGGCGCTTAATAAGTGCCTGTTGAATCAAAATGACTTACATTGCTTTCCCCAAGTTATTATTTTTTCCGAGGCTTCATCAGGGTGACCTAATTAATGGTTTATATCTCTGAAAACAAGTGAAATTTGTTGCTTCAGCCCAGACCTCAGATTTGTCTTTAAGCAAAGAGAATTGGCAATTCTGTTCAATTTATCAGGCCCTTATTAAGTACCTACTGTATCCCCAAGCACCATTCATGGCACACGGACGAAGGATGAAACAGTCCTTGTCCTTAAGAAGCTTATGTCCTCTCAGGGGGCATGGAGACATAGGATTTTCCTAAATATACCTTTGGTCGTGTCACTGCCCTACTCAAACTGCTGTGGTTCCCTACTACTACCCTTAGGGTCAAATACAGACTGTTGTTAGGCGGTGAAAGCCTTGTCCAACGTGGATCCACCCTACCCTTAGGCCATTATAACATATTACCTCTATCGTCTAGTTAACCAGACCTTCTTCCTTTCCTCATCCGTGGCTTTCTGTGCCTTGGCACCGGCTTGCCCCCTATGCCTAGAATGCATTCCTTCCACACCTCTCTTAGAATCCCCTGATCAGGAATCAGAGACCTATCGAGATGAATTATGACCTGCTGAAGGTCAGCCGACTAGCTAAGGGACAGCATTGGGATCTGAACCCGGATATTTCAAAAGCCTCCTTTGACCCTATCTTGCTGAAACAGTGAAGGGTCGTGATGTGTCATGGTTTGAAAGTATCTAAAGTCTGATCAATGAAGAGGGGAGGGAAGGAAAAGATACTGACACAGGAAAAAGGGCAAGAGAGAGTCAGGAGTGTCTGAACCAGATTGAAGGTGAGAAGAAAGACTCATGAGCAGGGGCTTGAAGCTGGCTTTGTTTCCACTTTTCTCATATTACTCCTCATCAGACCTACTCCACTTGAATCACACTGAACCACTGGTCTGCATTTAAATCATGGACCAGACTTTTTTCTGAGTCAATAGGTTTATTTCCATGATGCCCTATGCCTGGAAGGTCTCCTCCCAACATGCTACCTCCTCTGGGAGACTCTTCCCCAACCCCCTTAGTGGTGGTGGTGATGCCAATAATGTTTTTAAGGTTTGCAAAGGCCTTTGCAGTTATTGTTTCATTTGATCCTCAAAACAGCCCTGAGAGGCAGGGGTGTTATCTCCATTTCATAGATGAAGAAACTGAGGCAGAGAGAGGTTAAGTGGCTTGCCCAGGGTCACAGGTAAGTGTCTGAGGCTGTATTTGAATTCAGGTCTGGAGCTGTCCACTGCACTGACCTAGATGGGTGCCTTCGAGGTGTCCGCCCCACTTCTTGTGTATTCCACATAGCACTTTGTACCAATCATGTATTATATCATAGTTATTTATATATGTTGACATATCCCTCCACTAGGTCTTAACCTTGGTGCAGGCAGGTATAGTTGTCTAAACTCTATTTGTCTTCCAGGGTTTAATAGAGTGCTCTGCCCACCATGTAAAGTTTCTCAAGTAGGGAGCATTCCATTCTTTGTACTCATGCCCCTGGCACCTAATTCAGTGCCTGGTATGCAGTAGGAACTTAATAAATGCTCATCAATCGACAGATAGTTGGTACTTAACGAATGGTCATGCAAATGAAAATTCAAAGCAAAGTGGTCAGAAATCCAGATTGGCTGACGTTAAGATTTCTTCTCACAGAATCAGAAAAGGAAGGCAGCTTCAAAGACCATTGGGCTAACTTTATTTAACATTCCTTGTTCTCCTGTGAACTTTTTGTTTGTATTTCAAGGTTCATATCGCTAATTCTGGAGGAAGATACAATCTGTACGACCTGAAACCATTTACAGAGTATGAATTTCAGATTTCCTCCAAGCTACATTCAGTCAAAGGAAGGTGGAGTGACTGGAGCAAATTACTGAGAACTCGGACTCCAAAAGAAGGTATTACACACACACACGCGTGTGCATACACACACAAATTCTCATTAATCTAAATTTGAGAAAAAAATTACTGCTGCTTTTTACTAATCTCTTGTTGAAATAGAGCATTTCCTTCAGTTATTTAAAACCATTATTCTGAGAGTGGAGCCATAACAAGATGGTTCATGACACCCTGCCCCAAAGGGGATGTAGAATCATGGAAGATTTTGGACATCCAAAGCATGAAACCCTCCTGACAAATGAGCTTGTTTTTATTAGTTCTTCGTCATGGGGAACAGTCAGATCAAAAGCTGGAGTGGAGGCGTTTAGACTAGATTGCTCCCACTGTTTCCCTCTCTTGTCCATCAGCGAACAGACTCAGGATTTTGGCCAAAGGAAAAGGCCACCATGTTCAGTACATTATAGGAATGATTTTAATCTTGTCATCTTTTTAAATTAATTGTGTTCTTTTTTCCCCTCCCGTGTTTTTGGACTAATTCCTCAAACCTCTTATTCATTATACTTTCCAAAATTTTAATTCAGTCTACAAGATAGACTTGAATTGTTGTTGCTGTTCAGGCGTGTCTGACTCTTCACGATCCATTGGGAGTTTTCTTGGCAAACGTACAGTAGTTGACCATTTCCTTCTCCAGCTCATTTTACAGATGAGGAAACTGAGGCAGACAGGGCTAAGTGACTTGCCCAGGGTCACACAGCTAATAAGTGTCTGAGGCTGGATGTGAACTGGGGTTTTCCCCGTCTCCAGGCCCAGCAGTCTTACCCACTGCACCACCTTATTTAATTAGTAAGGAGGATGGTCATCATCATAACCATAGGGAGAAAGTATGCTGGGCTCGGAGTCAAGAGAGACTAAGTCTGAATCCTGTCTCTGATAACTAATAGCTGTACAATGCTGTGTAATTTGCAGTTTCATGGATTCTATCTCATCTGACTCTCACAACAGGGGAGGTGAGGTGGGAAGTATTTATCGCCAGATAAAGAAACTGAGGGTCAGGGAGGTTAATCTCTCTGGAATTTACCCAAGATCCCACAACTGGGGATTCTGTAAGAGGATAAGTTACAGATCTGGCAGGTCTGAATAAGTGAAGGGAATTTCCACACAAGGAGTGATCCTCCTTCCTCCCCCCTTTTCCACGCAAACAGTTCAGGCCAAAAAATAATTAAAAATAAATGATTTTATAATAATAAATAAAATACTAAAAATCAGGACTTGACTTTTCACATCCCCATAACATGCTCAACAAGAGACTTGTTTGGTAGGGGGTGGGGCGGGGAGGCAGCGGTGTAGAAGAAGACTGCCCTTCTGAAGGTTTTCTGATATTTATGCAGAAAATGCCTACTCCCCTGAAACACCCCTCCCCTGGCAAAGCCATCTTGGCTGACGCCCAATGTTTTCATCTTCCTTTTCTAAGTCTGATCTTGTGGGTTGTTTAAACACCCTGGGCTGTATTCTTAGCTCCTTGGTGCTTACCACTTACCGCTATTTCTGTCATCAGTTCCTTTCTGAAACACTAATTGATGCAAGACCCCAAAGGTGTGATATTTCTCTCTCCCCTCCTCCCCATCCCCCTCCCCCTTCTCTCTTCTGTCCCTCCTGTCTCTTTCTTCTCTCTCCCCCCTCCCCCCAGCTTCCTTTTCACCCCTTAAGCACATATTTGTCTGCTCGGGGTTTTCAGTTGGGTTTTTTTCTGCTGTGAACTCAGTAAGGTTTCAATTCAATTTCAATCCTATTGTAACTATTACTGTACATTACACTTACATGAAATCGAACGTCGACTTCTTTAAAGCCCTCCAGTAGCGACTCTGCTCCCCAAAGGCAAATTCTTACATATCTCAAAATCATGAAATCTCTGGAGCTGAATCAGCAGCCACAGAGCCCACCTCCTTCCAAAGTTTCCAGGCCACCACGTACGTGCGGAGTGGTCACTCAACCTTTGCTGGAAGGATTTTAACGCGAGGGAAATCTGGCAAGAAATAGATTTTGGATATAGTTGGTTGGAAGGGCTCATGACCAGGTTGGCCATCCCCAGACAGCATCTCCTGTGTCGTGAGAACGTAGATTTTAAAGTTAAGCAATGTCCCAGGCAATGCAGAAATCCCCTTCCACTCTTTTTAAAATGTTTTTTTTTTCTTCCCCCCCCATCCCATTCTACTTTGTCTTTTAAATGAGAGATTCTGTAGTCTTAGGATATCTGATTTCCACCTCACTTTTTTTTTTCCTTTTCTGAGGTGAAGGAGGCTTAACGTTTTCTGGTGCTTTTCATGTTCTGAAGCTCCTTGGGTAAAGAACTGGAGTCAGGAAGACCTGGGTTTGAATTCTACTTTTGACATTTACTTGCCTCTGGGCAAGGGCCTTCCTTAAGTCATCTGTCAAGTGAGGATAGTAAGCCGGTAGGAGCCGCCTGCCATGATTGTTGTCTAGTCAATAAGCATTTATTAAGTGCCGACTATGTATATGCTGGGCACTGTGTTAAGTACTGGGAATGCGGAGCAATCAGCAAGCATTTATTAAGTGCTTCTGGTGTGCCAGGCACTGTGCTAAGTGCCAAGGATACAAATACAAACTGAAAGACAATCCTTGCGCTCAAGGAGCTTATATTCTAATGAGGATTGGAGGGGGCGGGGAAGGGGCTGCGGGAGATGCTCAGGAACATGAAGTGCTTTACAAACTTCTCACTTGATAGAAACACGGCCTCCTCTCTCTCCATCTCCTACTGCTTCAGGGCAGGTAATTCCTGCCTTTTCAAACCACCAAAATATAAGGTAGGAGTTTAGATGACTTTTGTGGTGCCAAATAGCAATGAATTAGTTCCAGTCTTACTTGAGTGCAGTGGTTTGACACCGTTAGAGCGCCCTTTATGCTGCAGCCCGGGCAACTTTGTGCCCCAATCAAGGTCCCCTCGTAGTCCGGGCTTGACTGTGGGCGGCCGGTTTCATCGCCCTGAGCTCCGAGGGTTACAAGGCACTCCCCTCACAACCCTCCTGGGGGGCAAGGATGAGAATTCCCATTGGTGTATGGGAACAGACTCGGGAAGGCAAATGACTTGTCCAGAGCCATATGGCTAGTAAGTGTCTGAGCTCTCTCTCAGAACGGGAGCTGCCTTGGGAAAGGACTACTTTCATCTTCTTTGTATCATCAGAGCATATCCCAGTGCCCGATACAGTAAATATATAGATATGTGGTGACTGACCATGACCTCAAGGTCTGGGTTATTCTGTATCCACTGCTTCCTAGCCCCCACCCAATTTATCATGTAAAGAGAAAGATCTCCTAGAATGCCCATATTAGATCAATAGTGAGCATTGAACTTAGAGTCGGAAGACCTGGATTCGAATCTTGCCTCAGTAAATAAAGTATGGAGCTCGGAGTCAGGAAACCACATCTTCCTGAGTTAAAATGTGGCCTCCGATACATACTGGATGTGTGACCCTGGGTAAGTCACTTAACCCCGTTTGCTTCAGTTTCTTCATCTGTAAAATGAACTGGAGAAGGAAATGGCCAGCCACTCCAGTATGTTTGCCAAGAAAACGCCAAATGGGGTCACAAAGAGTTGGGCATGACTGAACAAAAACAAAAGTGTCTTGTTTGTACTAATAGTTCTTGTCAGAAGAAGGCACTAGCTGCCAAACTCTGGGCAATAGTGATTTAGATACTGGACTTGAAGTCAGATAGAAGTGAATTTGAATCCTACTAGCTGTGTGACCTTAGACAAGTCACTCAATCACTATCAGACTTGGGTTCCTCATCTGCAAAATTGAGGGAAAGGAATAATACCTGCAGCATTTATCTCACATGTTTTTTGTGAGAACCAAATGAAATAATTTTTGTAAAGACTGCAAGACAGAATACAAGTCTAATGGAGTTGTTATTGTGTTCTTCCTAAGAATTGTTATTATTAATCCTAAATACCTAGTAGTAATGAAAAGGATGTTACAATTCAGAGCAAGATTCAAATATATTCCATTGCAGTGCCTGGTATGTAGTAGGCATTTAGTAAATGCTTATTGATTAATGTGTGTGTGTGTGTGTGTATACGGGTGCGTGTGTGGATATACCTTGTTTTAAAGCCACTCCTTCCCCCTTACTGAAGAGCATAAAAACATCTTATAACAAGGGGTTTAAACAGATGATTTCCCTAAGGACCAATGTCCTATTTCTTGACTTAAGCCTTTACACATTTGCCTAGGAGGGTGTGACTCATTGATGTTATTCCAGCTAATTAGGCCTACATTCCCGAGTTTCTGATAATGTAATATCATTTATGCAATTTTCTGGCTTACGTCTCAAATTCCTTGTCTGACACCAGGATGGTTTTTTGGCCTCCAAGTACAGTAGGACCATGCTGTGGTTTTGCTTGGTGACTTTTTTTTCTGAAATAAGGTTTTCATCAGTTTAAGGCTGATTTGTTTTGTGGTTTTCCTTAATCGGCTATTTTTTAAATCAGTATTTGACAGGCAGTGTGGTAAGGTGAATGGAGCACAGGACCTAGAATCAGGAAGACCTAATTTCAAATCCCATCTCCAACACTTACTGAGTGACCCTGGCCACGGGCCAATCTCTTGAGCCTCAAAAATCTCTAAGGCTCTAACTTATACGTGGGCTGGCAGAAGGAAGTTCCTATGCCAGTTAAATCACAATTCATTGACATAGAAACGTTTGACACTTCAGTCTTTGATTGACAATCCAAGATTCAACATTTATGACGTGTCTACTATCTGCTAGGCTCTGTGCCGAGTCTTGGATATACAGGAAGGAAGGAAGAGAAAGGATGGAAGAAAGGGAGAGGGAGGGAGGGAGAAAGAAAGGTCGTTCTTCCCCCCCCCCCCCCCGCCCCCCGCTTGCTCTCTAGGAGTTTCCCTGCTGCCGGCAGGAGATAGTGTCTCTAGCTCGGTGTGAGAACCTGGGTTTGATTCCTGCCTAGGCCACTTACTAGCTGTGTAACCTTGATCGTATGACTGAGCCTGCTCTTCATCTGTAAAATGATGGTGTTGGGCTTGAGGACGTCTAAGTCTCCTTCCAGCTCTAAATCTCGGCTCTTCTGCGTGAAGCCTTTCAGGATCCCCCTGACTGCCATGCCCTCCCTCTCAAATTACCCTGTATGTATTTTACTCTTTGGGGTGCATTTTTACTTTTTTTTACAGATCAGTAGCTAGAAAGATGGAGAAATAGAAGAGCAGAAAGATAGATGGAGATAGAGCACCTACCAAGTGCCAGGCACTGTGCTAAGTCCTTGGGATGCAAAGGCAAGAAGGTCCATATACTTACAGAGCTGATTAAGTAAAATAACACCTAAAAGGAATTGGAAAGTGGGGTGAGGGGGAGGGCAGGCTGTGGTGGGGCCAGACCTGAGAGTGAGCAGGGAGGGAGGCTGGCAGCATGGCTGGGACATCTGGTCATATGGTGGCCAGTCCTACCCCAGAGCCTACCACATAGTAGGAGCTTAATAAATACTGGTTGATTGATCCTCTGATCTGAAGTAAATGGAAAGGAGTTGAAGGAGGATGAGAGCACTAAGAAGTGGTATCACATTTCACATGGCCATGTCCTGCTCAGCTGTAAACTTCTTGAGGTCAGGTACCTGGGCTTATGCACCCAGCACCCAGCACTTTGGCTGTAGAAGGTGCTCAGGAAATATCTCTTGACTGATGGGTAATGATTAACTAGTGTAGAATGTAAAACTTGGTAGGAGACAAGCCTCTTGCAGGCAGGGACTTTTTTTTCCCTTTTTCCCTTTGTATCTCTTTAATAATAAGGATTGTAATAGCTAACATTTATTATGTCTACTATGTGCCAGGCTAAGTGCTTTACAAATATTTTCTCATTTGATCCTTGCAACAACCCTAGGAGGTGCTGGGGCTATCACAATTGACAAAACTGAGGCAAATGGAGATTAAGTGGCTTGTCCAGGGTCTGAGGCAGGATTTGAACTCTGGTCTTCCTAACTCTAGGCTTATCTACTGCAGGACCATTTCTGCTCCTTACTTGTAGAACAGTGGCTGACACAGAGTAGGTCTTTAATTAATGCTTTATTTAATTGAATTGACTAGAAATGGGATGTGTTTAACTCAGGAGAGGCCTTTAAATTGGGAGCCCCTGACCTGTTTGGCCATGGCCTCTTTGGGTGCCTGCTGTGGCCTTTGTGGAATCGTGTTTTTAGACTAATAAAGTAAAATACATAAGATTGCAAAGGAAACCAAATTATATTGAGATGAAATTAGCAAAATATTTTATAAAGACAAAGTCACAGCCCCCAGGTTATGAGTCTACCACAGCCTGTGGCTGTGTGACCTTTCACTTTTTTATAAATTGATTTAAAATGACTTTGTTTCCGGTACTTTAAAAGCTCTTCCTGACCCGGATGAAACAACTTATTTCTCCGTTCAAACAGAACCGGTTGGAAGGTTGGACGTGTGGTACACGACAGATGACCTAGAAGGCGGCCTACAGAATATCTCTCTGTTTTGGAAGGTGAGGTTGTGGTGGAAGCCCACAGGTCTGTCGGATTCTTTCAGGGCATCGTGAGAGCTTAGAGGCAGAGACGCTCTGCTGAAATTCTCTCTCCTCTAACATGCTTTCCTTGGCCTAACCAGATCACAGCCCACTTAGAATAGAGTCTTAGAGACTGCCTGAGGCTCAGAGAATTGCTGGGGGTCAAGCAGATTTGGAGTGTCAGAGGTAAGATTTGGAGCTGACTCCAGGGCGGGCCTTTCCACCAGCTCTCCTTGGTAATAGAAGTTATTCCTTAACTTAACCACCCTGGGCCTCAGTTTCCTTATCCATAAGATGGCGGGGGTGGGAGTGGGAGGAGGGGTTTGAACAAGCTGACCTCTGAGCTTCTTTCCAGCTCTAGAATTGTGATTCTCTTATGGTTCCTAGTGGAGAGGCTGGGGCCGGGGCAGGCTTGGTGGTGGCGGTGGTGGTTAGGGAGATAACACAGGCCAAGGGGTGAGCCCTCGGGCCTCAGAGATGGGTGGTGGAGGTGGGGTTCTGGATCTGCTGATCCAGGATTTCCAGCATTGGCCTGACCTGCCCTTTCCTTGGGCTAAGTAGCAGATGTAGCAGCAGCCGGCAGAGTCATTCAGCTCCCCAGTAAATGACAGTTAAATTGAAACAGATCCACAAAGTCAGAAGGGGAACTTGATCAGAGGAGGGCTTGGAGGTAGGGATTTGGTTAATATTCAGCATCCTTCAATTTTCAGAAATGATGCAAGTGGAGAAGGAGCTCTCTCCTCCCCACCTTCACCTTGTCTGGTTCTCCTCTTCCGCTCCTCCTTTTCCTCTTCTTCCTCTCTCCTCTCTTTCCCCTCTCATCTGCTCTTGTTTTTCTCTCTTCCCTCCCTTCTCTTCTTTCCCTCCTCTCTTTCTCTTCCTTCTCTCTCTCCTCTCCTTCTCTCAACGATCCCTTTTTTTCTCCTCCCTGCTCTCCCTCCTCCCCATCCTGTCTCTCCCACAAAAGTTGTTGAGGACCAGCATCAGCCTCTACATCAGGGACTTACTAGAAATAGCATGTGGATTGGCAGTCAAGGCCTTAGAATGGCTATAACCATTTGTATTCCTTAAGATAGGGATGGAGGTTAGACCTGTCATTTCAATGGGACTCCTGGAGGAGGAAATACCTCAGTCTCCTTTTTGGCAATGTATAATCTTAGAGATTTGCCTGGAGCACTGAGAAATTGGACCAGAACCAAGTCTTCCTGGCTCCCAGGCCAACTGTTTTTCTACTGCCATAGTACTTAGCACAGCACCTAGCACATAGTAGGGGCTTAGTAAATGCTGATGGACTGGGTTGCTAGGCCAAGGTGCATTCATTCAGACTAAAAAGAAAACCATTTGGCCAGCCTTTTTCTGCCAACAAAGCTGCCGCCATCTTGGAGTTTTCAGAGAGGCAGAACTTCCGGGAATGACAAGGTGAGCTCATCCTGCTATCTCTGCCCCCAGTCAGTTCCCATGGCTGGAATTCTCTGGTCAGTGCTGGGCACCACAACTTGAAAGGACATTGACCCTGGACAGCATGCTGTGGAGGGCAACCAGGGTGTGATGAAGAGTCTGGGCTTTGTGCCATGTAATGATGAGGTGAAGGACCTGGGGATGGTTGTTTCAGAGAAGAGAAGACTTGGGGAGACCAGACTGCCGTGGGTGTAATTTACCTGATTTTAGCAAAGCTATTGCTAACCTTGTTTACACTCTTCTTGTGGAGGACATGGCAGGGTATGGATCAGCCAGTGATGGAGCCAGGTTGTTTTCGAACTGATTAGATAGCCAGATTTAAAGAGTCCATAGTTTTAATGACTTCATGCTAGCATGGTAGAAGGTCTGCAGTGGAGTGCTCCGGGGATCTTTGCCCCTGTGCAAAGTGGCATATCAGTGACTTGGGTGAGGTTTGCTGCACAAAGATGCAGAAGGACCAAAGCTGGGAAGAGTTGGCAGGGCAGTGCCTCGGTGCCCCAGGCAAATCTGGATCCAAATTGTTCTTGAGGCTGGATCCAAGAAGATGAAATTCGTTAGGGATCAATGTAAAGTCATGCCCTTTGGCACAAAAATTCAACTTCAGAAATAGAGGAGGCCTGGATAGACAAACAGCTGTTCTGAAAAAGATTGGAGTGGGGGGGGGGGGGCTTAGTCTGGTGTAGCAGTGGGATGTGGCCACTAATGCAAGCCTGGGTTGCACTCATCAGGGCTGCTGGGAATGAAGCATCGCCACCTGCCCTTCTCAGAATCCTCTGCAGCTTTGTGCCCATTTCTGGGCACTGTGGCTCGAGAAGGATGCTGATGAGCTTGAGAGTAGTGGCAGAGGGCAGCCAGGAAAGCCAAGGGCCTTGAGCTCCTGCCATCTGAGGAAGTATTTCAAGAAATGACTCATTCAGCTAGAAGGAAAGAAGATTTGGGGGAGGCGTAATAGTTGCCTTCCAGTGAATGAAGGAGGGATGTTTGGCTTCAGAGGGGGACCCAAAGGGAAGGCTGCAGGGAGGCTAATTCAGAGGTCAGGAAGTGCTTCCGAACAGTGGGGGGTGTCCAAAAGCTAAGAGAGCCGCTGTCTTCAGAGCAGGTGGGCTCCCTCTCCTTGGTGGTTTTAGGACAAAACTGGCCACCCTCCCATCAGGTGTGTGACAGTGGGGATTCCTTGGTGTGTGTGGGGGCAGGCCAGGTGACTGCTGAGGTTCTTTATGCATCTGAAGGGCTGCCATGGAAAAGGGATCATTAGCCTTGTGTTGCCTGATATCGGGAGGGCAGAATCAGCAGTAGTGGGTACAAGGGGCCGGAGGACAGACATTAAATTTGTTATTGGGCAGTCG
The DNA here is from genome assembly GCF_011100635.1 of Trichosurus vulpecula. Lineage (NCBI taxonomy): Eukaryota > Metazoa > Chordata > Mammalia > Diprotodontia > Phalangeridae > Trichosurus > Trichosurus vulpecula. Next base: position 12,169,301 of record NC_050576.1, on the reverse strand, counting down.
CATCTGCCTCCCTTTACAGAAGAGGAGACTGATGTGTAATGAAGTCAGCTATCCTCCGGCTCAGATTGTGGGTGCTTCCAAGGATTCCAACCAATGCTCTCCAGGAAAGCTTTAGTGGCTCAATATCTAGCCAAGACAAGATAACTATGGTCAGACTCTTTCCTTCTGTCTGAACTACTCCATCACTCAATAACAAGCATTTTTTAAGCACTTGAACCTGCTAAGTGCTGGTGATAAAGACAAAAACAAGCCTCTGCCCTCAAGGAGCTTACCCTCTAGAGGAGTCCTGTAAACAGTTGTACTTACTAGACACTGAGGGGGCAGTGAGTTTAGCGAGAGCTAGCCCCCGGGGCCTGCAGGAGCCAAGAGCATGGTACTCTCTTCCTTGGGGCTGTGATGTGCAGGGACGCTCGAGGGGCTGCCGCTGGGGATCTGGACCTCTGGCCCGTGAGCATTTCCAGTTAAAGCCTGGCAAGCCAGCCTCTGAGAAGAGAGGGCGGTTTTCTCAGCCTGGGGAAAGGCTCGGGGCTCAGCTGTTTCACTTTTGTCGGATGTTTACATTAAGAGGGGGCACAGAATGACTCAGCGTAGCCCCAGGAGCTGGGAGGGGAGGGAAAATCCCTCCCGAGTCACCAGCATTTCTAGGTAGTAACTTACTCATTTTTCCAGGTTTCCTGGATGAAGGGCAGTTTCTATTTCTCCTCTGAAAGCACAGTTTCCCCAAGATCTCTTATGTCTCCTTTGATAGTGGCTATTTTTAGATCAAAAAATACTTTCTTTCTTTAAACAGTCAAAAAACCCAACCCAGAGTACATTACAAAAACATATGCAACTGGTATTATGTTAAAAAAAATTAAATATCGCTAAACAGAAACTCATCTTGAATTAGAAAATGACATGAGTTGTGTTAGGTCATAGCACAAATATATTTTCTTTTCTCATACTGGATCAACAGCACCTACTACATGCCAGACACAGTGCTAAACTTGGTGATACAAATATGAAAAGTCTCTTTGTCCTCAAAGTGCTTACAATCCAATCCGGGAAGGAAGACAATCCAGAAAGGGAAGCTGAAAAGGTGGGGGGGGGGGTGGGGTGGAGATAGGGCAGGGGAGAGGAGAGGAGATCGGGTGAAATGTGGAAGAAGGGCCAAAGGAAGGCGGCCAGCTGGAAAGTGAAGGAATGGCTGCCCAGGTGGCTTCTTTACATGGAGGCTGGAGGGGAGTGCTCCCCCCCCCCCACCCAGAAACTCACACTGGCAGCAGAGGGAAGATGAAGTTGGGGGTGGGGGTGCAGAGAGAGAAAGGGAAATATCCTGCCAAGGTCAAATCCAAAAGAGATTTCAAGTTACAGAAACATTACAAAATGAAATGAGATTTTTTTTTCCAAAATGGCCCTTGTTTTCCTAATCCTAAACTGTATGGGAGAACGTGGTAGGGCAGAGGGAACCAGTCTTAGACTTGCATGTGGTTATTTGTCCTTGGTCTCGCCATTCGAATATGAGCTCCTTGAAGGCTGGGACCCTGTTTTTCCACTTTCTCTGTATCCCAGAGCTCAGCACGTGCTTTGTTATATAGAATACTGCTTAGTAAAGGCTTCTTGACTGACCGTAAGTACCCCAGACTGTTCTCAAAGGCTATAAACTAAAGACCAGTTGCTAATCTTTTGGGCGTAGAGAGTGTCGGCACCTGGAAATTCTCCCCTTTCGCAAACACAAGGCCAGACAGAAACAGAACAACAAAAAAAGATCTTAAAAGATGTGAAAAGGTTGTGAAGAAAATATTTAAAAAGAATTGTTACTATATTCCACTTTTGGACAGCACAGCCTTAGGTAGATTTCTTTCACATAAATCACCAATCTGCCCGGGAGTGTGCTAGAACGGTTCTAACCAGCCCCACCCAGTGTTAAATTTTCACTGTGAGCATTTACATCTCAGAAATGGGCGAAAGCCTCAGTTCTGGGCTTGATTTATTGTTTTGTTGATTGTCTAGACTTCAGAAAGTGTTAATAATGCAGATTAGGTTTAAAAGCGTATGTGCATACATTCTCCCTGCCCCCCAACCCCAGCCGGTGGTTAAACGTTGACTAAAAGCCCCGGAATCTCCCTCTCTGCATCTTCCACCTATTGCCCTGAGTTGTGCAGGGCCAGAATATCAACCTCATCCTTGGTTCAGCCCTGTTAATGGAAGAAAAAAAAACCCCAAACATTTTTAATGCAATTATCTAGTTTTGTGTGTGTGTACCTGGGAATATATATGTACACACATATGTATGTATATATATATATAGTTATGTGGTTATATATTTTGTAATACTTGCCCCAAACTCACTCCTCACAGCAGCCATGATGGTGATGGGCCTGAGGTCCCTGCCATGGAAGGAACGTCAGTTGAATCAACCAGGGCTATTTAACCCAGACAAAAGATAACTTGACCAAATGTGTTAGCTGTTCTCAGATATTTGAAGGCTTGTACAGTGGAATTAGGATGAGACTTGGGATCATGGTTTTAGTTGTGAAATGGATGTCAGAGGCCACCTAGACCAACTCTTCTTATTTTCCAGGTAAGGAAACTGAGGCCCCAGGGACTGAAGTAGTTTTCTCATGATTAGTTAAGTCACATATGGAAAATTTTAATTGGGAGCCACGTGAGAAGTTAGAAAGATGCCATTTTAGGCTTGGTGTCAGGAGAAACTTTCTAACAATTAAAACTGTCTAAAAGTGCCAAGGGAGATCTCTTAAGAAGTGGTGGGTTTCTCTTCCACAGAGGTCCTCAAGCCAAGGCTGGATGAGTGTGTGTGTGTGTTTTTGTTCGTTCTCAGGTCTCTCCCACTTTCAGGTGCTGGGATTCTACTTCCTAGATCTAGGAGCATATATTTAGGAGAGCAGAAAGGCAGATTCTAGAGCTGTCCAAATGTCAAATATGGAATGTGGGGGGCTTGAGTTTTCTTTCACAGGAGATTTTCCAGCAAAGGCCAGCTGACCACTTGTGTGTATCATAGTGTTGTACCAGAAGCAAATGAGACGCCACAGAGTATAAGTTTTAAATGGAGAATTTATTAGCCAGCGACCATTTGGGGTTTGCTACCCAAATCAAAATGGCCCTGAGTTCGGGTAAAGAAGTGGCTTATATAGAAAATACAGGGTACAGTGGTGAATCATCTCTTGGAATTTTACAGGCCTGGTCACAGGGTGGTGGGTGGTCCCGGGGAACAGGAACAAAGGTCCTGAGAGATCAGAAGATTCTGACAGGTTATCATTAAATGGTATAATCTTATCTATTGACATTCCTTGGAGGAGTCCCAGAGTCCCAGGGATGTTTGCTAAATCCAAAAAGGTCTGAGTGCATTCTTTATTATGCAAACTGGGGTTTTAGTTAGGGGCTGGGGGCAGGGTTCTCCTTAGCAATAACTGATTTTTGCAGTGCCACATTCCCCACTTCTTTTTATGGAGCTATTCAAACCTTTGAAAGAGGAACGACCTGATGGGGTGTAGCAATAAAATGAGGGGGCCAACCAAAACGCTAAGCAGGGGTGAGCCTGGGGAAGGCATGCATTTTGATAGTAACAATAAAGGGCAAGGCTCAGGCAGAGATCCTGGCCCAATAATAATGCTAGGCCGATGGCCCCAGGGAAAGGCCAGACCTAGTTGGAAGACCCAAGGAGCCTCCCGGGGACTGCACTCCAGATTCAAGGGGGTTCCAAGAGACTGTGCCCTCATCATATTCCCTCAAACAAATAGGACCCAAATTCTTTTGGGGTCAGGGACGAAGGTCTCAGCTTCTGAAACTGCTCCCTGCCTTGATGGGTTCAGTTCAGGGGCTACACAGTCTGAGCAAAAAAGCCCAGGTCCTGGATCTTCTTCCAGTTACTCATTAATTCAGGCTCTGGGTCTGGTTGAAATTAAAAATGATACAAATGGTATAAAATGTTCCACATTTCCCCCTTTTGGTCAAAGGCAAACTGAAGGTTTCGCCTGAAGACCAACTAAGGTATGGAAAAACCTCTGTACCCCTCAGGGGTGAAGTTCTAAAAATCCTTATCTAGGTGGAGTCAGGTTTTTCCCTTTTCTGTGTTTGGACATCCCCAGGGATGGGCAGAAATTGTAAACTAATTGTAAGCAAGCAGAGGGAACACAATATTAAAATTCAGGAAAACAGTCTTGGGAACACAAGGACTCAGAAAGGGAAAAAGCAGGTCCTTGCTCAGGTTCTGGATCCTGTGAGAAAGCCATCTGTGTCTGATGCTATCCTTCTCAGGCACTTTGGAACTGCAGGGCAGGGTCTCCTACAGGCTCAGATGTCCACTTCGGGAGCAGGGGCACCAGATGTGACACACATACGATTTGATGATTGAGAGAAAAAAGTGCAACGTAGGTCCTAGCCACGCAGGGCTGAGTTCAAACAA